>NC_064807.1:74597951-74897951 GCF_023721935.1 Panthera uncia | reverse complement strand
TGGAGAAGGAGGGATCAAGGATAAAAGCTGTGGTTGGATCCAAGGCAATGTCAGAGGATGGCACTTTGGAAATGGGGGTCACCTTCCTCTGAGGCTCTGGGCATTTTATAGACCTGGACCCACAGATGGCACCATCAGATTGCTGAGGTAAGTCTCAGGGTATGAGCAAGGGAGACCTGGGTCCAAATCCGATTTCTGTCACTTTCTAACTCTCTGATCTTGAATCAATTAACCTCTCTGAGCCTGAGTTTCTACATCTGTGAAAAAAGATGCAAAACAGAGATGTCATTACCCGACTCTTTGAATTGTTCCCAAAGACTCCCAAACATGCCTGATTCACATATTGGTTACTGTCTAAGTGACTTTTCACAGGACTTCTAGGCCAAAAGAAATACCCAGCAGTTCCATTTATTGAGAAGTTAGGGTCAAGCAATATAAGAAGTATGAATGTTCTATCATCTTATACACACAATTTGAAAGAAAGATGATGTTATCATTTCATTTGAATTTTTTTTCATGTTTATTTATTTATTTTGAGAGAGAGAGAGAGAGACAGAGAGAGAGACAGAGAGAGAGAGTTGGGTGGGGGACAGAGAGAGAGGGAGGGAAAGAATTCCAAGCAGGCTCTGTGCTGCCAGTGGAGACCCCAACATGGGGCTCAATCTCCTGAACCGCAAAATCATGACCTGAGCTGAAATCAACAGCCAGATGCTGAACCGACTGAGCCACCCAGGTCCCCCTGTCATTTTGCTTTCAAATAAATGCAGTCACTTATATGTGGATTGCATGGGACTTTGGACACTGCACAGCTTCTCAAAACTTGGAATCAGATTGAACACCACCACCGCCATTTCTTGTTCCACATTGATCTTTGCATGGTACTTGCTTTTAATTTAGAGCAACCCTCTGAAACCCAGCACCACATACATACACTATCATTGATGGAATTGTAGCGTGATCTGCTGTTGAGATGGTGAATCCCCCCTCTTTAGTAGTTTCAGGGATTCAGCAGATGTTAAATGTCACTGAGTTTCTCCCTAAACTGTTTACTACCTCTTGGTGTCCCTCTAAGTTTTCTGTGGCCCCCTGGGCATCTTGATGCATCATGCTAAAGATTAAATTATGTATGTACATTATGCATACTATACAAAAAACCCTACCAAATGGATAAGAAAATGTGGAGCATCCCAGGAGGGGGAAAGAAAAATGGAACATCCTCATAGGAAAAGACAAAGAATGTGACAGGGAAATATCAGAAGATATTGGATGGCTCAATCTGTTGGGCATCCGATTTCAGCTCAGATCATGATCTTCTGGTCCAGTCTGTGGTTTTGAACCCTGCATCGGGCTCTGTGCTGAGAGCTCAGAGCCTGGAGCCTGCTTCAGATTCTATGTCTCTCTCTCTCTTTCTCTCTCTCTCTGTCTGCCTCTCTCTGTCTCTCAAAAATAAATAAAAAATGCATTAAAAAAAAGAAATATCAGAAGAGAAAACCCTAATGGCCAATACAAGTTCAAAATAGGATTAGTCTCCCCTAGTTGTTAGAGACAGACAAATCAAAACAACAATGAAATAACATTTTTTCCCGTCTAATGCATGAAAATTAAAGATTGATTCCATCTGGTTGCTGATGAGGGGTTAGGAAAATAAAATTGTCTCATATTGCTGGTGAGACTATAAATTGCTATAACATTTTAAAAAATTAAGCTGGAAGGATCTAATAAATTTTAAAAACTATAAACCTTTACCATAGCTTTACCATATTGCTTTACCATAGCAATCCCACTTGGAGGAGTCCAGCATATAGAAATAAAAACACCCATTTTTATATGAATAGATAGCCAAGGATCTTTATTAGATCATTGTTTATCGTAACATAAAGCATAGTCTGGAAACAACCTGAATGTCCATCAATAGTAGAATAATTCTCATGCATCTACTCTGTGGAGAGTTGTTTAGTTATTAAAAGAATGAGTTAGATCTATGTGTATTGACAGAAAGGGATGTCTACGATATATGGTTAGTGAAAAAGGCAAAATACAGAGTCAGTGAGTATAGAATATTGTTTTTTTTTAAATAAAGCAATAGAGGAAAAAGAAGCCTATGTTTATACAAGCATATGAAAAGCCCAAGTAAGACAAAAGCTAACACACTTAATTGTTGATATTTATTACAAAGTGTGTGGGGATAGGTGTGCCCAGGGAAGAGGGAGATGACTGGTTTTATGTGTGTTCACATCTGAGTTGTTTGGCAAGTATCCACCTGTCAACCAGCATTTATTGCCCTTTGTAATTTGAAGAGAAAACCCAATGAACTGTCCCCCCATCAAAATAGTAATAATAATGTATTTGATACACCTAGCGCCATGCTGGGCACATAAGAGGGATTCTACATGCTTTAGTGTTCTGTCACTGGCTTGCTTTCTGTATGCTTCTCTATGACTCTTGCTTGCTGAATTTCTCTCTGTATATCTATATATCTATATCTATATCTATATCTATATCTATATCTATCTATATCTATGTTTGTATCCATAGATATCTCCATCTCCCTCCTCTCTCTCTCCCTCCCTCTTCCTTTTATGCCAGATCATGGGGACACAGACAAGGAATGAGGCAGGGTACCTTCCCTTGAGGAGCTTACAATCTGCTGGGCTGAAGATCAACACATTTTCAGAGAGAGAGAGGGAGGAAGTAGCGGGAGATCACGCCAGATGGGCTTAATTTCAGTAAAGAACAGGGTAAGTCATCTACTTAGCAAGGAGGAAGCTGAGCACTTATGGGGAATCCAAGTAGCTGAGACTGCAGGACGGAGTCACCAGGAGATGAATGGGGGTTTATCGTTCAGCCATCCTCCCTGGGTGGTTTTGAAATTCATCTTTCTGAAGCCATGAGTCTGGGCTCAAGCACCTCTGAAAGACTCTTCAGGATCTGATTCCTTCATTTTTCAGGTCTGTGTCTAAGATGTATGGGCAGACAGATCCCTTCCCCTACCCGATGCTTAATCTTTTCTATGTTGGCTGTGCTCAGAGGCCAACTGTTCTTACCCGTTCCCTCCAAATTCTGCCTCAGCAATAGAGCGAAACATCAGACTCTAACCAACTGTACCATCCTGGCTGCCTGACCCTCCTCCCCCCACCTCACCCTGTACGCCATCCTCCCTCTTCACCACCCAGCAGATCAATGTTCCTAGGCCAGTTCTGCCTCTGTCTCCCCAGACAATCGTCCTGGCAGAGACAGAAGGGTCAGGTGGTAGGGCCGCTGGGCTGGGATCCCACAAGCTGTGTCCTAATTTTCCAGGGAAGCTGTTAGGAGTTGCCTCAGTGCAGTCTCCTCTCCCCAGATCCCTTTTCTGAGTCTGAAGAAATGGCTTTGCCAGCCCCAGGAGAAACCTCCTGCCCAGGGAGAGCCAGGCCGGAGAGGCTGCCATCAGACCCCATTGTCTGTGTCCTGGGACACCTGCCAAGGCTCAGGCATCTTGGCTGGGGATGTGGAAGGGCCCTGTTCTGATCCCATCTGTTCCGACTGGGGGAGAGAAGCCAGATCTCCTCCCATTTCCCTCTCCCCCAAACCCCAAGCTCTACGGATGAGTGGCTTTTCAGAGATGAAAAACCAGAGCCCTGTCAAACAAGTCTTCTTGCCTGACAAAGATAGAATCTAAATATAGAAAGGTACAGCTAAACTTTACTAGGGAGCGATCAACCCCATCTGGCACATAGATTCTGGGGGATTCCTCCCCTGCCATGGCATCGATCCCAGTGCCCAGGACATAGCAGAGGGTCAGCAAAGGTTTTGTTGAACTGACCTGCTGAATCCTGTCTAATACCCACCCCCAGCAGCAAATGTCTCCTGTGCAAACGTCTTCATAAGACCCAATGACACTGCCCTGACCTGCACCCCTCACTTTCCACTCCCTCTCCTTGGCACCTCTCCTACTGGGAATGTCCTTGCAAATATGCTACACCTTCAAAAACAAACAAACAAAAACTTCCCTAGAGTGAAGGTGAAGGACCAATGCACGTATTTTGCTTTTCCATGGGTCAGATATTACATATCCACTATTTTATTCAGTCCTCACAATTTCAAGAATACAGCTACTCCAGGGGCACCTGGGTGGCTCAGTCGGTTAAGCGTCTGACTTCAGCTCAGGTCAGGATCTCAGGGTTCGTGAGTTCGAGCCCTGCCTCAGGCTCTGTCCTGACAGCTCAGAGCCTGGGGCCTGCTTCTGATTCTGTGTCTCCCCCTCTCTCTGCCCCTCCCCATTCATGCTCCGTCTCTCTCTGTCTCAGAAATAAATAAACATTTAAAAAAATAAAATAAATAAATAAACATAAAAAATTTAAGGATACAGCTACTCCCATTTTATAGATTTGAACATTGAGGCCAAGAGGTTAACTGACTCATCTAAGACCACTCAGTTGGAAAGCTCAGGTCCATTCTCCCTGCTCCAGAGAACGCCACATGAAGATGAAGGAGGGAGTCATGCTGTTAGACCCCATTTAGTAACGGTGGCTTCCCACAGACCATTTACTGCAGGAACTCCACAGTCTTTGGTTTAATTAAGAATCATAAAATCATACTTCTTGGAGCCAAAAGGAACTCCGTGGGAGCATGAAGCCTTGTCTCCTGTTTTCAAGGAGAAAACTTGGTTCTCAAATGGTATATTCATATCCTAGGGCCGCCATAACTAATTACCACATATTAGGTGGCTTGAAACAGAAGTTTGTTCTCCCACAGGTCTGGAAACGAGAGGTCTAAAATCAAGTTGTTGGTAGGGCCGTGCTCCAAAAAGGTCCTAGAGAAGAATCCTTCCTTGCCTCTTTCTAGCACTTGGTGGTTACCAGCCATCCTTGGAATTCCTTGGCTTATGGCTGCATCTTTCCAATTTCTGCTTCTGTCTTCACATGGCCGTCTTCCTTCTTTGTGTGTCTATGTTTATGTGTCCGCTTCTTCCTCTCCTTTCTCTTATGTATAGACACCAGTTGTTGGATTTAGGGTCTACCCTATTTCAAGATGATCTCATCTTACCCAGATTCCAGATTATATCTGCAAAGATATTATTTCTAGGTAAGGTCACGCTCTGAGGTTCTAGGCAGACATGAACTTTGGGAGGGACACGATTCAAATCAGTACAGGCGGAGTAGCATGCTGCCTAGGATTGTGGACTCAGGCGTCAGGCTGCCTGGGACTTGAATCTCAGACCCGCCATTTTCCCACTGTGTGACCTAGAAAATCCCTTAACCTTTCTGAATGACAGTGTCCTCATCTATAAGATAGAGAAAATAAAAGTACCTACCCCATAGGCTGGTTGGAAGGAGCCACTAAGATAATCTACGCACAGAGTTTAGCTCAATGCTTGGCACACAATAAGTACTCAAACATTAGTCCCTCTCCCTATATAATGGTGGTTAGGGGTACAGGGTGTGCAGTCACACTGCTGGGGTAAAATTCTGGATCTATCGCTTACACTTGTGGGCAGACGGACAAGTTACTGAACTTCTCTGAGCCTTAATTTCTTCATGTATAGAACAGAGATAATAAGGGGCACCTGGGTAGCTCAGTCCGTAAAGCATAGGACTTCAGCTCAGGTCATGATCTCATGGCTTGTGAGTTTGAGCCCTGCATTGGGCTCTGTGCTGACAGCTCAGAGCCTAGAACCTGCTTCAGATTCTGTGTCTCCCTCTCTCTGCCCCTCTCCTGCTCATGGTCTCTCTGTCTCTCTCTCTCTCCCTCTCAAAAATAAACATTAAAAAGAATCTGGAACAGAGATAATAATTGTATCTTGCAGATAGCAAGTTCCCAGTAAATGGTATGCTGACATTGATGTTCCTAATTTGGATTCATGTGATAGTATAATCCTATCATGAAGTAGGAACAGGCTTAGCAGAGGGGTCCTAGGATTCTGGCAGAGAAAGACCAGAGCCTGGTGGGCATCAGGTTGTTCAGAAGGGAGGGAGCCACAAGGCCTCAGGTACCGAGGCCAGGCTTGTCTGTCCTTAGCAGTGGTCCGAGGGGCTACACCCCTCTCCTCTGAGGTTGGCTCACACCCAGTAGATACACAGGGGCCCTGGGGGGCATCTAGCTGCTGGGCCACACACCCACATACACACACTCCCACCAGTCTCCAGCTGCCAGATGAAGGTGACTTAGGAGATGTGGGGGTGGAGAATGGCTGGGGAGCCAGGGGTGGAGAAGCAGAATGAAGCTCATTAGTAACTGACTACTCTGGTGGAACAGACCTCTCCTGGGGGCCATAACTCTGTCCCTGGAAGAAATAATGATGACAGGGGGGTGGCTGAGGCCCCTGCAGCCCACATCTGGGGCTGGGCATCGGGAGCAAAGCTGAATCCCTGCCTCCTCTAAATCCCCAGCATAATACTTTTTCAAGTATTGAAAAAGAAGAGCTTTGGCGTGAAAAACGAAGGATGGAGGGATCAAAGGAGGCTGAAGAGCATTCTACGGGGCTTCCTTTACTTATGCAGCAGCTGTACTGACATGCTGCCCAAACTTTCACCAGCAAGGGTACATTCTCAGTCTGGAAGAGGCAGCGTGGTACAGGGGGAAATGGTGAGCTCTGGAGCCAGGCTCCCTTAGACTTTGTTGGGTCGCCACACTCGTGGGTAATCTTGGATAAAACAATCTCTTTGGACCTCAGGTTCTACCTTCGTAAAATAAAAATGTCTATTTTTGAGAGTCGTCATAAAGTTAAATCACATGATTTGACTTATAGCCACCTAATTCATTCTGGATCATCAAGTTCAGCTCAGCTGTCCTCTCTCCCAGGGCATCGTCCCCAACAAGGCTGAGTTAAGTGACCCTGCTCAGTGCCCTGCCAGGCCCTTTTACATCCCTCTGCCGCACACAGATCCTTTGTGGCTGAATTATAATTTCATGTTTACTTGTCTTTCTCCCACACTGGGCTATGAGCTCCCTTAGGGCAGAGAATGCCTTGTTCATTTTGTCGTTCCAGTGCCTAGCATAATTCCTGGCACAAGCTGAGAGAATGGATGAATGAACGAGTCTAGTTAGGCAGGTTTTGAGGCAGCTATTCTAACTAAAGCACTCTGGACCGCACAACTAGAGAGATATATTGATGAATGATTTTATTTCTCTCCTAGGCTCACTTTAATAGAGGTATAGTAAGGAAAGTTTCCGATGGTAAGAAACCCAATGAATGGGGAAATGCTATGATGTGCCAGGCACTATATGCCCTGCATTTTACACAATTCATGAACTTATCACCAACCAGCTATTATAATCCTTTTGTGCACTTAAGGAAACTGAGGCTCAGAGACCTCAATTAACTTGCCCAGGATCCCAAAGCTGGTAAGTAGCAAAGACATAGAGTAGAGCCCTAATGTGTCTGACTACCCAGCTTATGTCCTTTTCTTCAGGTCCCTTCTGATGTAAAACTGAAGCTGTTGGAAAACAGGTAGTTCCCAAAAATGGAGGCGAGGGGAAGCAGGAGGTGAATTTTTCCAGGGCTTGTTAGATTTCTACTCTGCATAGCGTCTTGCCTTTTCTTCCTTATCCATGTGTCAGCCAAGAAAATGCCATATAAAGCATTTTGGACACTAGGGTACTGGGAGGGGGGGACGGAGGGCTGGTGAATTAAAGCCCTGTTTGTCAAGGATAGATATTCTTCTAGTCTTGATTGTAATGGAAGTGACTTTGTGATCACAGGAGTCTCAGAAGGGCCTGAGGCTTTGAGGATGCAGAAGGAGGAAGAAGGAGAAAAATGTCTTTTTTGCTTTTCTCAGAAGGAAAATATTGCCTGGTTATAATAAATTGCCCAAAGGTGAGGGCGCAGGGGATGCCTTGAGGTGGGCTAGAGAAAGATTTAAGCATCACTCACGTGGAGGCCATCCATTGTTTATGGAGCCTGTGTCAGGTGTAGGAAGATGTCCATGTATTTTTTTCTTTTAGTTTTCACGAGACAACCCCATTTTACAGATGGAGATAATGAGTCACGCTGCTGGCGTGTGGCATAACAGATTAATAGCCAAGAGTACTGACTACAAAGGGCACAGCAGTTGGAATGTTTGCCACCAGAATAAGGCAGATGTGTAGACACTGAGACTCAAAGTCTAACCTAGCATAAATACAAGTTTTGTTTTGTTTTGTTGTACTCTGAACCGCCTTACCTCCTAGCCTCCATCTCGCTCTCCCCTGGGGCCTGAGAACAGTGCTGGTTTTAAGTTCCTCCCTGATGCGAAACAACCTAAGCCACAATGACAAATAACACATCACCCGAAGGACATAATTGAAAACACACATAAAGACTTAATTACAAGGATGCTCATCCCCAAACTATTTATAATATAAAAATAAATAAATAAAATAAAGCTCCCCAAACACCCGAAGTAAGCGATTGAACTAATAAACTATGGCACAATCATTATAAGTCGAATGTTATGCAGCAGTTAGAAATTATTTGTGTGACAATATTTAGGCGCACAAACACGATCGTGCGTTTACAAGATACCTGTTAGTTTCTGAAAGCAGATTGTAAAACTTTATGACTATTGGCATTATAGACGGTTTTTAATTCTTTCTGAATGTTAGCATTTTATCAAATTTCTATAGTGAAGATCTGTTGTTTTTGTAAGAAAAAGGAAAACTTCTGAACAGTTATTTATGACATCATAATAAATATTTCAGCCTCCAGTCTCTTTCTATCGTAATAATAAAAGGACCAGTTTGCACAAATGCAAAAGATGGATGAGAAGTCCAAAGCCTGCAGAGAAATCTGACTAAATAATCAACATCTTTGTTCAGGGAAAGGGGAGCATCTGGTTTCTGTCTCCCTTGGCAGGGTGGGGGGGGGACACGTTTGAAAGACAGCAGGCTAGATTTGGGTTAGTATAAGGAAGGACTTTCTTAATGCAACAGCCATCCAGATATACCACAGACATCTACCCAGTGGAGGTGGATAATCAGATAGGATAACCAACCCAAGAAGAGCTGTGTGATAATGAGAATGGCAGCCATAGCCACATATGGTATATGTGCCACATGCCTTATATAATTCAGCTGTCATCATTACATGATGCCCAATTAACATGTGAGGAAATAAAGGTTAAATTAGATGCTCAGCAGCACACATCCCCGAAGTAGCAGGATGGACCTCAGAACCCATGAGTCTAGCATTAATGCCCCACATCCATGCGCTGCGTTGATTTCCTTGGCTGCTTCTTCCACCTATAAAATATTCGTCTCACCAACCTTGTTGCAGTTCCCAGCATTTTTTTTTAGGTTAACTTCTAAAATTTTAGAATACTTTTGGATTTATACAAAAACTGTAAAGATCGTACAGGGTTCCTTTATCACCCACACCCATCTTTCCCTATTATTAGCATCTCACAGTAGCATGGCACAATTAATGCGTTAATACTAACATATTGTTAATTAATATCCATGTATTTTTTCCAGGTTTTCTAAGTTTTTACCTAATATCCTATTTCTGGTTCCATATTGCATCCATTCATCAGGTCTCCTTAGGTTCTTCTTCACTGAGGTATTTCTCAGACTTTCCTTATTTCTGACAGTTTTGAGGAGTACTCTTCAGGTATTTCATAGCATGTCCCTCAATTGGGATTTGTCTGATCTTCTCATGATTGAACTGGGCGTATGGGTTTTGGAGAGGAAGATCACAGAGATGAAATGTCATTTTGATCACCTCGTATCAGGGGCACGTTATCAACATGACTTATCACTGATAATGTTCAGTTTGATTACATGGCTGAGATAGTGCTTTTCATGTTTCTCCACTCCACAGTTAACTTTCCCCTCTTTCCAGACTTTTCTCCCTTTTCCCCTTCTCACACCCTTTCCATACATAATTTTCCACCAAAATTACTTGGGATTCTTCTGTACAGATTTTTCTACCTTCCCCCATACATTTATCTACTTAAATCATGTCTTTCAATTTCTTTAAATCATTGTGGACTCATAGATAGTTATTTTACACTTTAGGCTATAATTCAATACCACATAAAATTTCTTGTATTGCTCAAATTGTTCCAGCATTTGCCATTGGGAGCTCTTACAAATGGCTCCTGTATCAGTCCCTGTGGGTGTGTGTGTGTAAGTGTGTGTGTATGTGTGTGTGTGTGTGTGTGTGTGTGTGTGTGTGTGTGTGGTTTCATCTCTAGCTCTATGAGACTTCACCTTGTACATTTCCTGCCACAGTCTTCAAATCTGATTTTTCTCCAAGGATCCCTGCTTAATGTTACTAGAGAATGGTATTAGAAACAAATTTATGGGCACTACACATGCTTGATACTAGTGGGGTTTCATCTTATAGAGCCCCTCAGTTGGCACAGCAAGGAAACATGTGCACACATCTATAAATAGTTCCCTGTAACCACCTGCATCCATATTAAGCAAAACATGAATTCATCCTGATGTTACTAACTCTGGTCCACATGGATCATTATAGCCTCTTCTTGCTGGTCTATAATCTCCTCCTCCAACACTGAGAAACCTGACTCCTACCATCTGCCATCATTTACTTAATTTTTCAGTGTCAGTGTTCAGAATAGTGGCTTCAGAATAGTTAACTTGTACCTCCATGGGAAATCACGTTTTCAACTAGAGTACGTTGCTTATGTACAGTTCCTTTTGTCCTTAGTCTTACGGACGCCACTCATTTCCAAGGTTACCTAGGTCAGCACCTTTCCTACACCCCACTCCCTTCAGTGAAGTTGTATGTGTAATGCAATCACATACAATTAGAGTCTCATGTGATATTCTGCATTTCGTCCTGGGAGTCTCTGGACTCCCACATTATTTTTTACATTTGCATGCATTAAGGTTCATGCAAATTCACTACTATGTGCTGTAAAGTTCTATGTGTTCTGACAAATACCTGATGTCCTATACCCACCCTTAGAGTATCCTATAGATCAGTTTCACTGTCCCAATACATACCCCGTGCTTCACTTGTCTCTCTCCTAATTCGAGTCTCTGGCAAACACTTATCTGTTTACCATTTCTGTAGATTTGCCTTTCCCAGAATAGATTATACATGGAATGATACAACATGTAGCCTTTTTTTTTAATATGAAATATATTTCATCGTCAAATTGGTTTCCACACAACATCCAGTGCTCATCCCAACAGGTGCCCTCCTCAATGCCCATCACCCACTTTCCCCTCTCTCCCACCCCCCCATCGACCCTCAGTTTGTTCTCAGTATTTAAGAGTCTTTTATGGTTTTCCTCCCTCCGTCTCTGTAACTTTTTTTCCCTCCTTCGTCTCCCCCATGGTCTTCTTTTAAGTTTCTCAGGATCCACATATGAGTGAAAACATATGGTTTCTGTCTTTCTCTGCCTGACTTATTTCCCTTAGCGTAATACCCTCCAGTTCCATCCACATGGAGCCTTTTTTGACTGGCTTCCTTCACTTAGCAGTATTAAGATTCATCCACATGTTTGGCTAGAAAAGCACATTCCTTTTGACTGCTGAATAGTATTCCACTACACGGATGTACCGTAATTTGTTTATGCATTAACATAGTGAAAGACATCTTGGTTGATATCAGGGTTTTTTTTTTTTTGGCAATTATCAATAAAGCTGTTATAAATATTTAAATGCTAGTTATTGTGTGGCATAAGTTTTCAGATCAGCTGAGTAAATACCAGGAGTGAGATTGCTGAAGCGTATGGTAAGACTATGTTTAGCTTTTGTAAGAAACTGCCAACTGGTCTTCCAAAGTGGTTGTATTATTTAGCATTTCTACCAACAATGAATGAGAGCCCCTGTTGCACAGCATTCTTGCCAGAAATTGGTATTGTCAGCTTTTTGGATTGTAGCCACTCTGATAGGTGTGTAGTGTTTTCTCATTTTAATTTGCATTTTCCTAATGAAAAATTATGTGGAACATCTTTTCATATGCTTACTTGCCATCTGTATATCTTCTCTGGTGAGGCATGTTCTGATATTTTTTTCCTAAATTGATTTGTTTGTTTTCTTATTGCCCCAGTTTTTGAGAGTTCTTTGTATATTTGGATACAAGTTCAGATATGTGTTTTGCAAATATTTTCTCCCAGGCTGTGGTTTGTCTTTTCGTTCTCTTAGGAATGTGTTACAAAGAGGAGAAATTTTTAATTTTAATGAGGTCTAACATCAATTTTCTTCTTCTACGGATCATTCTTTTGTTAGGATATCTGAAAACTCACCTTCAAATCCAAGATCATGTAGATTTTCTCTTGCTTCTAGAAGTTTTCTAATTTTACATTTAAATTTAGGTATATAATCCATTTTGAGTTAATTTTTGTGGAGGGTCTGTGCCTAGATTCTTGCTTGTTTTGTTTTGTTTTGTTTTTGTTTTGTTTTAACATATGGATGTACACTTGATCCAGCATCATTTGTTGAAAAGAAAAGTCTTTATTTCTTCACTAAATTACCTATGCATTTTTTTCAAAGATGAGTTGATTATATTCCTGTGGGTCTGTCTTGGGGATCTTTTTTTCTGCTGCTCAATCTATGTTCTCCCACCCATACCACACTGTCTTGATTACTGTAGGTTCATAATAAGACTTGAAATCGGGAAGCAGAGTCATCCAAGTTTATTCTTCATCAGTATTGTATTCTAGGTCTTTTGCCTTTCTGCATAAACTTTACAACGAGTTTGTAATATCTACAGAATACTCTGTTGGGATTTTGGTTGTGACTGCTTTGAATCTATAGATCAAGTTGGGAAAAACTGACGTGTTAACAATACTGACTCTTCTAGTCTATGAATATGAATTATCTCTTCATTTGTTTGATTCTGCCTTTATTTCTTTCATAAGTGTTCTGTAGTTTCCACATACAGATATTATAATATATTTCACTGCATTTACACTTAATATTTCATTTTGTGGGTGCTATTGTAAATGGTATTTTTATAGTAAAATTCATTAGTGGGGTATAGGAAAGCAGTTGGTTTTGTATATTATTCTTGTATCCTGAAACCTCGCTATCATCACATACTAGTTTCAGGACCTTTTTTTAATTGATCATTTGGGATTTTCTACATAGATAATCATGCCATCAGAGGATAAAGATTGTTTCACTTTGTCCTTCCCAATCTGTGTACTCTTTATGGCTCTTTCTTTTCTGATCGCACTAGGTAGGAATTTCATTATGATGCTGAATTGAAGTGGTGAGAAAGACATTCTTGCCTTGTTCCCAATCTTAAGAGGAAAGTGCCCTGCAACATTAAGTATGATGCTGTAGGATTTTTGTAGCTGTTCTTTATCAAACTGAGGAAATGCTTCTCTATTCCTAATGTTCTGAGTGTTTTTATCATGAATTAGTGTTGGATTTTTTCAAATGCTTTTTTAGTGTCAATTGATCTAATACTATGATTTTTCTTCTTTAGCCTATTTATATATACGGTTGATTACATTTATTTCAATGGTTGAAGAACACTTAACACACCTGGAATTAATCCCATTGTGTCATAGTATATAATTCTCTTTATACGGTGTTGGAATTTATTTACTAATATTTGGTTGAGAATTTTCATATCTATGATCATGAGAGATACCGGTCTGTAATTATCTCTTCTCATAATGTAATTTTTCAGTTTTAGTATTAAGGTAATGCTGGCCTGCTAGAATTAGTTTGAAAATGTTCCCCCCTCACCCCCTTCGATTTCTCTTTACTGTAGAGGTGGTTGAGAATTGATGTTACTTCTTCCTGGAATATTTAGTAGAATTCACCAGTGAAACCATTTGGGCCTGGTGTTTTCTTTTTCAGAAGGCTCTTTGTTATTGATTCAGTTTCTTTATTAGATACAGTGATATTCAGGTTATATATTTCTCTTTGTGTGTGTATTTTTATCCTTCAAGGAATTGGTCCATTTGTTCTCAGTTATTAAATTTTGGCTATAATTACTCTTCATAATATTCCTTTAGACTCCGCTTCATGTTCTTGTGATCAATATTCCTGACCTCCCCTTCACTTCTAACACTGGTAAATTATATCTTCTCTCTGTTTTTATTGGTTAGCCTGGCTAGAGGTTTCTCAATTTGATTGATCATTTCAAAAAAAAAATAGCTTTAGATTATGTAGATTTTCTCCATTTTTTTTCTGTTTTCAATTTCATTGATTTCTGCCCCAATTTTTATTCTTTTTCTTCTACTTGCCTTAGCCTTAAAACTCTTTGTCTAGTTTCCATCTCTCTAGTTACATTACTCATCTGTTTTTGCATGTTCTGTACCTTTTTCCATTTGATCCTTAACATATTCACCTGGGTTATTTTAAATGCCTTGTCTTATAGTTCAAATAGGTATGTCATATCTGAGTCAATTCTGATGCTAGCTTTGTCACTTAAGACTATGCTTTTTGTTACCTTTTGGCATGTCTGATCATTTTTTTGTTGAAAGGTAGACATGTATCAAATAACAAGAACTGTGTTTAATAGGCTCTTCATGTGAGGATTTATGGTGGTCTGGCTAGGAATTGGGCTGTGTTTAGTGTAACTTTAGGTTTCAGAAGCTTCACATGCTTCTTGTGTCCCCTCTTGTTTTTGTCTCCCCTCTTGAATTAGGGCTTCCTCAAGTGCTACTCAGAAGGAGTCTGCGTCTCTCAGCTGCTTCAAGTGCAACCCACCGTCATTACACTGTAATCCTGTTGGTGTGATAGTAAGGTGTAGGGGAGGGGAAGCTGTATTAATATCTTACTGCTGCTGCAATAAATTAACAGAGACTTAGACGCTTAAAACAACATAGATGTATTCTCTTATGGTTCTGAGGGTCAGATGCTTGAAATCTATGTCAATGAGCAAGATGTCAGCAAGGCTGATTTCTTCTGGAGCCTGTAAGGGAGAACCCATTCATTCGACTTTTAGCTTCTGGAGGCTGCATGCATTTCTTGGCTGGTGACCCTTTCCTTGAATTACTCCAACCTCTTCCTTCTCTTTCCACATCTCCTTCTTTTTGCTTTGACCTTTTCCCTCCTTCTCATAAGGGCTCTTATGATTTAATTTAAGACCCACTAGGGAGACCCAGAATAATTTCCTACCTCAAGATTGTTTAACTTCATTCATATCTTGCAGGTCCCTTTTTACCATGTAAGATAACATAGTCACAGGCTCTGGGGATTAAGATGTGGTTATTTTAGCAGTGGTATGTCACGAGTCATACACCACAGGAGCATTCTGAACTCTTCTCATTAAATTTCAGTGTTTTACCTAGGTTTTATCTTAGGGCTATGACCTCCACAGGTGCCTCCCCAGTGCTATAACTTTTTTTTCCCCTACTTGCCACCTATTTCCTTCCCTGGCTGAAGCATTCTCCATCAATTTCCTTGAATCCCAGATCCCTATGGACTATGCCATTCTTCCTTCTCTGCCCTTAGATGAAACGGGAATGCTAGGAGGCCGGAGCATAGGAATGCCCTTCCCCTGGGGTGCCTGGGTGGCTCATTTGGTTTAGGCGTCCTAATTTGGCTCACGTCATGATCTCACAGTTTGTGAGTTCGAGCCCCACGTCAGGCTCTGTACTGACAGCTCAGAGCCTGAAGCCTGCTAAAGATTCTGTGTCTCCCTCTCTCTCTCTCTGCCTCTCCCCCACTCACCCTCTGTCTGTCTGTCTGCCTGCCTCTCTCTCAAAAAATAAATAAATGTTAAAAAAAAATTTTTTAAAGAATGCCCTTCCCCTTCCCGCAACAAAGAATGATGGACCAATCTCGCCTGTAGTGTAGACATTTGTTATGGAGAGCTTCTGGGAGTACTTTATAATGATTACTCATCCCTTCCCATCTTCCTGCCAGGGACACAAGGGTTCTTCTCAGGTCTTCAAAATGAGAATCTGGTGGGGTTCCTGGAGGTAAAGCCCATGAAAGGGTGGGGGGTGCCCTAAGATCAAAGTCCCTGGCATTTTCACTCCAATACTAGGCCAGACTCAGCGGCCATAAATTCTTCAAAATGATCATTGCAGTGTTCCTTCCAGTATATGGCTCCAGCAGCTTTTACAGGAAGTCTGGCTGTGTCTTTATGGACGAAGTTGTTTCTCCAGATTTCAGAGTGGCAATTTGCCTGCCCCACAGACTCAGTTCTCTAGTGGGCCCAGGAAAAATCATTGATTTTCAGTTTGTCTGGGGTTTTTTTATTGTTAGAACTGAAGTGATTACTCTGTACGTGTGGTGCTGAAATCTAGTGTCCAAGATTCTCACCATTAGAATGTCATTGCTTTGAGTTAAGTCATCGGTATCCATTTAGCCATTGTATCAGTCATATATGACCTGGGGATAAAAATGAGGAAACCGATTTCACATCAAATAATAGAGAAATGGAAGAGAACTTGGCCCCAAAATTTTGCTTTTCAAACAAGAAAATTGGCCATCAATGAAGGGAAGAGAGTTAAGGTGAATATACACAGAGTTTCATCTGCATTGGTCCTTGAGGTAAACTTAAAATGGCCTAACTTCTAGGGATATTTCAAAGCAGATTTTCAAAGAATAATTCACTAAAAATGAAATGTCAAACATTCCGTAGTTGACTTTACATCCTAGCACCTACCAAGATTTCAGACACAGAGCAGGTACCCAGAAAGGTGTTTTGTTTTTTAAATGAATCAAGAGATAAATAGGTCATTCCATGGCCTCTTTCATTCAGCTCTATAGGTGGTCAAGATCTTTTCTACTATGAACAATAAAACTGCAATTAGAAATTTTATCACAATTTAAACATTTTAAAACTACAACTAGAGAGTAGATAAATCTGGTTGCTGGTAAACTCATGCTAGGTTAGTATTTTTTTCCCTTTACTGTTGTCTTCCTTTTATAAAGTCACAAAAATGTTCCTTTTGAAGACTCCATTGTGCATTTATATGAGTTAGCAACCGTTGCCTAACAAACTACCTCAAACTTAATGGCCTAAAACTACAAACATTATTATTACTCTTGAGTTTGTGTATCAACAGAGTGGTTCATCTTGTCTTAACTTGCCTACTTGTACATCTGCTGTCAGCTCTGTGTCAGTCAGTGCTGCTGACTATAAATGGCTTTTAGATCGCTTCAGCCGGGTTCTCTTCTGTAGGGGTCTGATCCTCCAGAAGGTTAGCCAGGGCTTTTGAGATGGCCAATGGTTAGGTTCCCAAAGAAAGTGAGCAAAAGCACCGCATGAAGCCTAGGCTTAGAACCATTGCACTGTCACTCCCACCATATTCTCTTAGCCAATTTAAGTCACAAGGCCACACTCAAGGGACAGGGGACCAGACTCCGTCTTAATGGAGGGAATACACAAGTTGCACTGCAAAGGCTGTGGACAGAGGGAAACGTGAAGAATTGTAGCCAATTTTGCATTCACCCTACAAGTTTCTAACTTTGGAACCATGTTTCCCAAATGTCCAAAATACTACTTGGCATTACATTGAATGGATGCTGAATTTAGAATAAATGACAAAGAAAAAGTGGAGCCACTTCTCTGGTCAAATTAGGTTCAAGAAAGGTATTCAATAACAAGCTTCCTGTAAGCAAGTTACCAAGTTACTGGAGTCTCTGTGGCACTGAGGAGGGAGATCTGCTGAGTAGCTCTCATTATTCCTAGGGAGATAATGTTGGCCCAGGATGATGGTGTCTTGGCTGGGTGGCCTGATTTCTGAGCATTATAGACATCACTCTGGAGCAGCAACTTCCAACACTCGATCCAGATCATTCCTCTAACTTTATAACTCACTATGAACCTATTAATAAAGCATATAATTTGTCTTTGTATTTAGGATTCAAAGTCTTTACTTTCCCTTTCTGACCACCTTTGCAAACTGAGCTAATGACAACAGGACTTTCATACACATCAAAACAGCCTTGCAAACTGAACGAGGACTATCATCCCTGTCTTGCAGGTCAGATCACGTAGACGGTACAACTTAGCGAAACTCATAGACTGGTCAATCGTGGGGCCAGAGGTCCATCTGCAGTTTCCAACTAAGAGGCTCATATTTCCTGGGGGTTATCTTCGCCTCAAGCACTTCCTTCTGGATTTCAGAAGATAGCTAAGTTTTGGTGTGAACCAATGCTTCCCTGATGAGCCACTGTCTCAAATATCATGTGTTGAAGCTGCCCTCACTGTGGGCTTTAAAATGTGTTTTTACAGACTAACTCATTTACTCCATTATTCCAAGTGGGCCTCAGGGAATTTTAAGGGAGAGATAAAGAAACACAAAAACAGGCAACAAATCCAAATCCAGTTACATTTGGTATGAAGAAAAGAATTAATTTTCCTTTCTTCCTACCCTATAAAGATTTAAAGCTACAAAGAACCCTCATTAACCTTATGTCTTATCCCTATTAATTATCAATAATAATAATCAGAGCTGGTAGTTCAATGCTTTGTGGGTTAAATTATGAAGCCAACGCTGATGATGTTATTATTGTTCATAATAATCACGGTGTGATTAGATGCTTTTACATTTTCACCTCCCATCTCAAGCCTCCACTGATTAATTCTCATAATACACCCTATTTAATTAAGTGTCTTTGCCCTTATTTTGCAAGTGGTAAATTAAGGTACACAGAGGTTAAATCCCTTTCTCAGTACTACTGGGAGAGGTCATTTTCTGGATTGTGACATCTGAGCCCTGTACCCTGGGAAGCCTGGAGAAATGAAAAGGGCATGGTTTTTAAAATAGGATGAACCAGGGTGTGAAGTCACTTACTAGCTCATTGATTTTAAGACAGAGAGTGATTCTCCGAGCCTCAGTTTCCACTTGTGTAAACGACCTGGCAGGAGTATGGTCAAAAAGTTCCCGGCACTCAAGGAATTTGACTGAGTGGGAGATAATCAGTCATATTTAATTTCCTTCCCAATTCGTTCCTATGATTCTCTTCAGATAGAAAACTTGCCAAGAAGACTAACTGTTGAATTTGCCAACACCTTAGTCTACTCTTGCATTAATTCAGCATTCATCTACTGCATACACTTTGTATGCAAGATATAATTTTCAGTGTCACGAAGAGTTTCTGTAAATGTGGCCTTTAGACTTGCAATAGGATTGCCTAGGATGATTGCTTATAAAATAGATTCCTGGATGCCATCTGAGATCTAATGAATCAGAATCTCCATAGGTAGAGATCGGCTATCTGCATTAGCACTCCAAGTGATTCATCTCCATCATGAAGTTTTAGATCTACTATAACACCTATAAGTTTTCTATCCTATAAAAAAAAATAAAGATTAAAAAGAAATATAATTCACATGTGTAAATTCATATAGCAAAATGTATGAAACTATTAAGTACCCTAAAGAATGTTCAAACACATCACTAGGAAATTTGGGGCAAAAGGGATCACTTACTGCCAAAAGTGATCAGTGAATTCTCCAAGCAAAAGGTGATACAAGTTTCCCATGAAAGTGTGGCCATGGTAAAGATTCAACTCTTCCCTGCACCTTTGGCCAAAGCTCGACCTTCCAGAACCCTAGGTAGTTGTGTTTACCGTAATGTGGCCTCTGGCATCATGACAGCAACAAATCTTGGACCTTATATTTATAGTGTCCAGAATCCTGAAATACAAAATTATTTTCCTTTTAACCATGGTTAAAGCTATAAGTTCCAAAATCTCACTCTGAACCTCAAAGACTGAGGATTGATTTCTTTTGTTACCCACACTCTACTGGGACAGTGCTTCCCAGAGAATATGAAGGTAGAATGTCCTTGTTCCTGGTTCCAAGGAAGAGCCAAACTATGTAAAGCAATGTAAGAACATGTTACTAATTCAAAACATTAACCCACTCTATTGATTATTAAGGAGCAATTTCCCCATTGCATCATTTGTAACCCTCCCTCATTTCAGTTGCTGCAACACCATAACATAGTGTGATGAACTCCACAAACATGATAATAATCAATCAACATTCTCATCTTCATGATTCATCTCATGTTTCAAATATATCAACTCATCTCCTTGTTAATTAATTGGAGCATTGAGAAAATGTTCAGGAGCGGTAGAGAAGCAAGACTGTAAGGATCCACGGCTTCCAGTTCAGAGATGTTTGTACTCAAAGGTCTTATCCAGAAAGTTTGCTTCTCCTTGTGACTCTTGGCATCTTGTAATTTAGAACACCCATGAGAAGTTCTGGGGGAATCCCATAATCTTGCTGCAAATGGTACCCATCTGGTCCTTGCTCATATCTTGCATCAGTAGGTTAAAAATTGAATAAAAATATCTAAATCCTACATACCATCAGGAAATAAATCAAGTAAGATAATCTAAGAAAAAATGAGGATGGCTTCCCAACAAGTATCTTGTTTAATAAATATATTAAATGAAAGATGTTATAAATCTGGAAATCATTCTTCCCATTTCTGGTGAATAAAGAAAAAGAAAAATGAGTATGAGCCAAGGTTGATATTCCCTTAGGTCCTTACCAGCAGTGTGGACCCCAGTACCACTCCTCTGTCTTTAAGTGTATATTTCCTTACTCCTGTGTGGCAGTCAGGAGGATGGATATAACTTGAAAACCTGGAAATGTAAGAAGGGAGGATATTCCAAAAGGAGGGAACAATTTGGGTGGACACAGTCATCAACACCTCCGACAGCATCAGTGTTTTCAACTTCCCTTTACTGGGTTTTGCTACATTTCAGACAATACAATCTTATTTATCTACACACAAAACCTGTGGATGGCTACAATAAAAAAATACTTTTTTTTAAAAATAAATTTATTTCTTTTTTAAAAGTCTATTCATTGAGAGAAAGAGAGAGAGAGAAAGCACACGCAAGCAGGGGAGGGGTAGAGAGAGAGATCCAAGCAGGCTCCAGGCAAGCAGCAGTATCAGCAAGGAGCCCAATGTGGGGCTTGAATTAGGAACCGTGAGACTATGACCTAAGCCAAAATCAAGAGTTGGATGCATAACCAATGGAGCTACCCAGGTAGCCCTAAAAGAATTATTAATGAAAAGGAAAATAACAAGGGTTGGCAAGGATGTGGAGAAATTGGAACCCTTGTACATTGCTGATGGTGATATAATACCATCTGTGTATAATACCAGCTGCTGTGGAATACAGTTTGGTGGCTTCTCAAAGAGCTAAACATAAAATTACCATATGACCCAGCAATTCGACTTTCCAGGTATATACCCCAAGTAATTGAATATCGGGACTTAAATATATATGGTACACCAGTGTTCATTGCAGCACTGTTGGAGGAAGTAATCAAGAGGACATGCCTGCCAGTTGACCCTCAAGCTGGTCCTAGGCAATCAGAGGCTCCTCACCTGCTCCCCTGTCCTTAGAATGTACTGTCCATTGTTCACAGCAGAAGCTGTTTTCAAGGACACAGCCTTGAGAGAGCAATGTATTGTTAAGACCATCTAGACAGTATATGTGTGACTGCATCCAGTTAAGACCTCTACATGAACTTAAGATTCTGGGGGGTGGGTGTCAAGATATGCTTATCTTGTGGCCATCCCAAACAAGCCTTGCGTATAAGTTCCCTTGCTTATTAAAACTACCATCTACAAATCTGAGTGGTCTCTTTCTCAGGTCTCTCCTTACCTTCCATGTATGGTGCCCCGTTTCAGATTTCACCCAAGAAGATTCTAAGGTTTCAAACCAACAAGCATTATTCACAGTAGCCAAAAGGAAGAAACAACCCAATTGTCCATCAACAGATGAATGGCTAATCAAAATGTGGTATATTCATGCAGTGGAATATTATTAAGTCTTTAAAAAGAATGAAATTCTAATACATGCTACAACATGGATATACCTTGAAAACATATACTAAGTGACATAAGCCAGACATAAAAGGACAAATATTGATTGTATGGTTTCACTTATATGAAAAAAGGCAAATTCATGAGACAGGAGATTAGAAGTTACTAGGAACTGAGGGAGAAGATTAATGAGGGGTTATAGTTTAATGGGTAAAGAGTTTCTGTTTGGGGTGATAAAATTGTTTGGAAATAAATAGTAGTGATGATTATACAATACTATGAGTATAATTAATACAAATGAATTGTACTCTTAAAATGGTCAAAGCGGCTATTGGGGTGACTGGGTGGCTCAATCCATTAAGCTTCTGACTCTTGATTTCAGCTTAGGTCACGATCTCTCAGTCATGAGATCGAGCCCTGTGAGTTCTTGACAAACTCACACAGGAAATAAGTAGCAGAGTTGAGAGGCAAAACCCTATCTGTCTAAATCAGCTC
The DNA here is from genome assembly GCF_023721935.1 of Panthera uncia. Lineage (NCBI taxonomy): Eukaryota > Metazoa > Chordata > Mammalia > Carnivora > Felidae > Panthera > Panthera uncia. The sequence continues at coordinate 74,875,809 of NC_064807.1, read as the reverse complement.
CCTTAAATACCAGATTGTTCTATCTTTTATACTCCCAAGTTGAGGGAAATTGCAGAGTGCAATGGACACACCTTTATTTTGTGTAAAAAGGATCTTTTTATTCTCACTCTTGCTTTTTTTGTCTCCTCCCCCCAGCAACTTAGAACAAATCATCATCATCTACAGTCTTGGATCTTGTGGTTTAAGAATCTTAACCCCCACTCCCCCATCACCCCAACTGTTAAAAATAGCAAAGCTTGAATATGTTTTTATTCATATCAAGGACTTAGACGACAAAACACATTGTACCGTCATGAAGTTTCTATTTTCAACTTTTTGTTTGTTTGTTTCAGCAGTAGAATTTAGTGATTCATCACTCACATATAACACCCACTGTTCACCACAAGTGTCCTCCTTAATGGCCATCACCCATTGAGTCAACATTTATTTTTTAAAAAGTGGGGGGTTGGGGGTCAACTAGTCCTGATTCTGTGGAAGGAGGTTTCAATGCCATGGTGTCTGCCAGAGTTAAAACAATAGCATCATTTGAATGTATTCTTTGTATTTGTATTTCACGGGAATAAAATACAAACTTGTCAGGCTTTTCTATATGATACTTTCTTACTTTGGTATTTAAAGGATAAAAATAGTAGCAACTGGGAAACCTAGGTTCTGGCCTCTGTTCTCCCACTGACTGGTGAGGGGACCTTGGAAAAGTGACTGGCACATAATCAGTGTTAAATAAATACTAGTTGTTGATTATTATTATTATTATTATTACTACTACTTAATGTCAGAGATGCCCTAGTCACTGTATCAATAAACTGAAGGAGTTTGATTTCATAACTTCTAAGTTTCCCTTTCTGCACATATTTTCTAGAATTCTAATTTTTTTAGGAGAAAATCAATCTGCAAATCTGTCTCTCCCACCTCTCTGGTTCCTCACTGGGCAAACTTTTTTTTTTCCTTAACTTCCAAAATTTGCTCTTGTTGTTAACTATAGCTTATTGTTTTCCCACACTTGGGCAGATTTTTCTTCCCTGGTCCCATTACCCCTCAGGTGAAATTGACACTTTCATGGCTTGGTGAGTGGAGTGTGAAATAATTAAATGTGACAAGCCTATTGCTTTCAGATTGAGTCCAACTCCCAAATAGTGGGATTGATTTTCCTGCAACTTATACAAGAAATGGGTCTGACAAGTTACCACCCAAAAGGAGGCTTTCCAAAGAATTTCAAGCAGGTGAAATTTGGACTCACAGTGAAAACTGTCCTTCGTGCAATGATGTAGCTCATACGAGTTAACTCTATAACTCATCTACATAGAGCCAGACCTGTCATTTCTACTAATTAAGGGAAGGCCAGTCTAAACTCCAGGAGTGCATGCTTTAGAATTCCATTCAAGTCCCTCTGGGGATATGCTGATGGGAATAGAAAAATACTCATTGAAAACTAGGATCTGACATGCTAGTTATAACACAGTGCTTGAAAAAGGAGTCTGGATCATTCTGGGTAGGCTAGATCGTCGTGTTTACTTACCGGACCAACTTTGTAGATAATGCACAGAACTTTATATGCTCTGAATTAGTGGACCCCCGAAATAACAGTTTAGGGGAATCACTTATGCTCATCTTCTCACGTGTTCATGTGAAGGAACTTCCATTAGCAAAATATTCCTGGCCTCCTGATGCCCCCAGAGGAGGAAAAGTAGCATCTGATTGGTGGCTTCTGCCAAAAGAAATGGGCATGCAAAGCTTAATGTGCAAGTTTGTTTGGTTCAGGTCTGCCTCTCTGTATGAAGGCATGTTCTCAGCTTCCCTGTGCCATGTTCTAAGCTTAGTTGGGCAGGTTCTCTCTCTGCGATGGAGGCCTCTGTAGCAGCGACTGGCAGGTGGGCCAAACTTACTCAGGGGTGAAGTTCTGGCAAGCCCACCTGAGCAATAGAACCAACGCAACATAATCTAAGAGCGTTAACAACAATGGTGATGGTCTGATTTTCTCCTTTGGCTCCTGTGTCTATCTTTCAAATGGTTCTAAACACAGGCAGAAAAATAAGGTATTACTTATCGGGACGGGCATTATGTTCCACGGCAGTATCCAGGGCATGAGCCTAAAGTCAGTTCATCGTGTTTCTGTGCGCTCTGGGAGAGACCAAATATGTGTATTCTGTACGCATTCATGTAAAGGTCACAAGATTGAGGGTTAGAGATCCAACTTCAAGTTGAAGTTCTAACTGAGATGGGAGGCAGCATGGATTCAAGAGCCAGATCTGCCTGGAATAGCATCTTAGACCTGCCAAGTAGTAGCTTTACTAACTTTGGACACGTTCCATAACTCACTTGCACCTCCTTTTCCTCTGTGTAAACGGGAGAGAATAATGCACACCACGCGAGGCTGCAGGAAGGATCAGATGTGACGGTATGTGGAGAGAACTGACCATGGCCACGCTGCCTGCATATAGTAAAGGCTCGATGCACTGTGCCAGGAGAATGGTTTCAATCTCCTGACAGAAATTGACTGTTCCTCTGACAGCCTCTTGTTTCTTCATTTTCAAAAAATAAGGGACAAGACTCAGATGTTTATAAAGTCTCTACAGACCTGACGGTCCATGGTCCTGGCTTGCAGGCTCTGAGAGTAAAAACGCAGTACGTGTGAATTTGTGTATGAATGTGGGGTTTACATCTGTGTCCCACAGATTGTTGCTTCCTTTCTAGATCTCCAGAATTTTACCATTACTGGAAAACACCAACAGAGGGCATCAGGATTTAATTCTGGTTGAGCTGATCCTGGAGGCTGAGGTTCCGGTAGTCTGACAAGTCTCTAAGTGAAGCTCTTTCCCCCACAGGCATGCTAAAGATTTCTTTCCCTTGACATTGCATTAACCTCAGCCTCTTCCTTCCCGTCTGGCACTGGGGTGCATGCTTTGGCTTCTGTTTCTAGAGTTTCTCCCCAGGGGGGTCTGTCTTTGCCTGGGATGGGAGATGACAGCATTTATGGAAACAGAACAGTGATTAATGACATCTGAGCTCCCTCTGCAGAGGGCTGAACTAAGGCATGGGGGTTAGAAATCCCGATCTACCCAAGGGCTGTTCTCAGGTTTCAGGTGACACCAGGGAACCTTCCAGCAGGCATACAGAGTGGGGCAGCCAATGCAAACATGACCGATGGCGAGCAGGGAGCCCAGCCTCTACCTAATGCTACCACAACTCCCTATAAGATGATGGTGGCAGACAGCTGGATGGCTCTGTGCCTCAGGCTAGACTTTGGCTAGAGGTACCATTGCATTTCACTCCAGGGACACTTGAACATCACCCTGAAGGAAACGGCTACGTTTGGAGCCCAGTGTCCTGGTATGATCTCCATCACCCACTAAGTGTGTCTTCTGCAAGAAACAAATTCCGGGAGTCTTGTTGTGTGAGTCTGCAAAATGGGATTAATCCCACTGCAACTTCCTTGTTGGGTGGTGTTGAGAGGAGGTGGGGCATATGCATGAAAAAACATCTGGAAAAGTGTTGCCACGTCTGCATAGAGGGCAGCTCATCGTCAGCACCTGTGGTCCTGGCAGACGTTCTGGCAGTGGCAGCAGAGTTGTCGGTCACGTCTGTGGGGTCAGGACAGTGACCAGAGGGGCTGGGCAGGGCTGCTGTTGAGAGCACCAGCTGTGGAGTTCAATGGTCTCAGTTCACATCCTACCTTTTACCTTGCGAGCCCCTTACAGTCTACAAAATGAGAATAATAGTGGCAACAGTGACCCCACATTTTGTGAGAAACATGCCAGATGTTTCATGTAAAGCACTCGGTGCGGGTCGTGGAATTGAGCGGATGCTTAATAAATTGTAGTTGTCATTGTTATAATTGTTGTTTCTTCCTAGTCACAGGAGGCATTCGTGAAGGGTGTTCTATTGCCTCACATCTGGAGAGCCTCTCCGGAAGACTGTGACTCCCAGAGGTCCCCCTTTTTCCTAAATTACCTTACCACTTAACTTCAGTGTCACCATCTTATGTGGCCTGGGCCATATGAGTAGAAGCCTTGTATAAATTCTGTCTTCCATGGCATCCTGGGCCCTGCATACCGGACACCGAACCCCTTGCCTCCAGCACCCAAAATATTTATATTCTCATCTAGCATTGTAGAGTTGTCAGGGCCCTGATGTGAGGACAGTAAGGACCAGAAAGGGGGAGGGACTGGTCCAAGTCATAGCCAATCATAAAGGACAAAACACCAAATCAGTCTATTTTGGTAATTTCTTCTTTCTACTGCACTGCATTGACTCTTAAAAGGAAGTGAATGGCATCAGTCAACTCCTAACAGGGCTTGAAGTTTGCAAACAATGCTAGAAACCATCTAGAATCCTCCTGTCTTCAAGTTGGTCTTTCTTGGCACCCATCCCAGACCTAGGCAATTTGGCCAACATGACTAGTAAAGTTCTTTGAAAGGTAATCCTCCACTGTGTCCCTGAAGGAAGGAATGCAAAGAGGGAAGGAAGGACTAAAGGAAGGAAGGGAGAGAGGGAAGCAGGGAGGAGGAAGGAGAAAAAGAGGGAAGGAGGGAATGAAGAGGAGAAGGAAGGAAGGAAGGAAGGAAGGAAGGAAGGAAGGAGAAAGAGAAGGGTGGGGGAGGGAGGGGAAGGAAGGAAGGAAGGAAGGAAGGAAGGAAGGAAGGAAGGAAAGAAGGAAGGAAAGAAGGTAGAAGGGATTTATTAAATTCTTCTGTAACAGGTACCATGCTCGGCACTGAACATCATATGGCATTTTATTTAACCTTCCACATAATCTTATTAACTAGAAATTGACATCCCTGACTTACAGACAAAGACATTGTTGCCCAGAGAGGCAAAGCTGGTTGTGTTAGGATTCTCATCGAAGTTTGTCTAACTATAAAATCTGTAGGACTGTCATAATGATGCCACCTCAAAAGAAGGTGCAGATATTTCCAGGGACATGGATTAACAGCTCCTGGCTTTAGACTTTGGATTAACAGAACTTTCCCTTGGCTTCCACTTGAGACATTTCTGTTTCACTCATTCGCTCTGTCATTATTCACTCCTTCTATCCTCCATTCATCTGTTTAATAAACATGTGGCACATACCTATGGCCATGGAAGATGTGTAAGCCTCCGGGCCTTTTCTCTCCACCCAGTCTCAGCGTGGTAGATTTGTCTGTTCCATGCCTGCAAATATTGGTGCACACACATGTGTACACATAGAAACCCAAAGCACCTTCCTCCCCTCACAGACATGCAGATACACCCAGACCTACACACTCACACTGGCCAGCTGTCTGCATTCAGAGTCTTTCCAGAGAGGGGCCCGGGGAGTTTAAGCTGGAGATGCCCTGGGGCCACGCCTTGGGCCGATGTCTCTGGGAATTATCCATGTTCTTGCTGCTCTGTGGACTGTGGGATGGGCCTATTCTCTCAGATGCTCTGCTCCAGAGGGACTCTGATGGCAGGTCAGGCCATGGGGTCTCTTTGGGTATTTGCAGGCTGACCTGGTGAGAGAGGAAAAGTCAGAGAACAGAAGAAGATCTATGTTGCAGCAAGGGAGTTCACCTGCACAGATACATATGGGGGTGGGTGAGGATCAGCTTATGGTTTGGGGATGATTTCTTCTAGCAGGGTACAAAGGAAAGCATGGTAAGCAGCGTGGAATCTCATAAAAAATACATAAGAAAAGAAACGGCAACGACAGTGATAACAATGATTGAAAAATAATTTATCCGACTAGATACAATTATTTATTTCATTCATCTGCTCTCCCACTACTAGTTAATAAGCACATTTACTTCATCAGTCGCTGAGCTAAGAACTTTCCTATCTTCCAACAGTGCTATAAAATAAGCTGTTATGTCTATGTTGGTTTTTAAAATTTTTTTTAAGTTTATTCATTTTTGAGAGAGAAACAGACAGAGCGAAGGGGAGGGGCACAGAGCGAGAGAGGGAGACAGAGAATCCCAAGCAGGCTTCCTACCGTCAGCACTAAGCCCACTGCAAGACTCGAACCCACAAACCGTGAGATCATGAGATCACGACCCGAGCTGAAACCAAGAGTGGGACACCCAACCGGCTGAGCCGGCCAGGCACCCCTGTCTATGTTTATAAATATGAGAACACTGGAGCTTGGGAAGTTTCAGTGCCTTTCCTTAAGCTACAAAGCAAGCACATGGCAGAGTTCAGGCTTAAACCATTTTCTTAGGCTGCTTGTCCCCTCCCCTCCTGCGTTTCTGCTTTCTCACTTGTAAAATGTGACTATCGTTCTGTTAGATTAGATCAGAGACTCTTCCACCTGGCTGATGAGCAGCGTCCCTTAAGGGACTATTGGAAACTGCTCACACCCAGACCTCTGGGGGCTTAAATGGGACTCACAGCGTGTGTTTTTCACAAGGCCCCCACATAATTGTGAGGAGCGGCTAGGTCCTTATCTCAGGGGGTCCCAGAAAACACGGCCAGGCTTAAGATTCCATTTTTTAGTGTCCCTTAACCTGTCATCTGGAAGGTAAGAAAAGGGGGGATGGTCCACAGGTGGAGAGAGCTGAAATGGGGCCTGGAGCCAGTCTCAACTCTCCCCCCATAGGCCTGTCCATAAATCTCTGCTTTTTGGGACGGGAGCCAATGCAGATCAGAAGCATTTCTCCTCAGAGCATCTAATGTCTGGGTATGTCAGGTAAACGGGCAGCAAGTCTCTACAGGTTTTGCCAGCTTTGGAAGACAGCAGATTGTCCAAGCTGACAAGACATCGGTTCCCAGCCTTGCAAACTCTCTGTGCAGAAATCATGTTCTCTGAGCACTGATATTTAGCCCACCTAGAGAGCCAGTGGCCGGTATCCCCTTCCTCCCCCCGCGCCTACCCCCAATCTACTTGGGTCAGCCTTATCTTCCTAGACTTGTTCTCCCAGAGCGAGGTGATCATCTGGGATGCGCTGAGGGATCTGGAAGCTGGTTCCAGCCCTGTCATTCACTGTCTGAGCCATCCACACAAGCTTCTTTTCTTTCCTCACTCTTAGATCCTCACTTGGCTTCTTGAACTTCGAAAGGTAAAAGAAAACTAGCACCTGTTTACTCAGCTGAGATGTTGTCTCAAGTCACTATAACCTAGTGTTTAATAAGGACAGAGTCTCTGAAATTAGGCAGGCTCGAGTTCATATCTCCCTTTTGCTGCTGACTTGGTTGTGCAGGCTTATGCTGGTCACTTTACCTCTCTGGGCTTTAATTCATGTAGCTTTGGACTTATCCCCAGCCCAATCCCACTAGTTTTCTTTTCATCCCTGGCACACGCCCAAACCGTCCATCTCAAGGTCATTATGCAGCTGTTCTCCCACTGCCCAGCTCCTACTTGCCACCAGGTAAGCCCTGCTTATTCTCCATCTCACCTGACACTGCACCCCTCAGGCCTGTTTCTGTCCTCCTCTACTGTCCCCAGTTTCCCAATTCTCTGTGCATAGACTTGCACCTACCTCTTGAATCCACCGGAAGTCCTTGATATGGAGCTCACCTGATGATGAGCTTGTCTATTTCTTTAGATTAGACTGCCTGTATTTTATTTCTGGCTCTGCTGGGTAACTGTCCATCTCTATTCTGATCCTAACCACCTTTTCCAGGACACCTGGTACCCACACACATGTGCTCTGGGGCTTACGCATTCTAAGGGACACCACAGCTGACAATTCCCCCGAATTTGAGAATGATAAAAGGCACTTGGAACATTAAAAAAAAAAAAAAAAAACTTTTTTAAAAAAGCAGGGGGCGCCTGGGTGGCTCAGTCGGTTAAGCATCCGACTTCGGCTCAGGTCATGATCTCGCAGTTTGTGAGTTCGAGCCCCGTGTGAGGCTCTGTGCTGACAGCTTACTCAGAGCCTGGAGCCTGCTTCAGATTCTGTCTCCTTTTCTCTCTGCCCCTCCCTCGCTCACACTCTGTCTCTGTCTCTCTCAAAAATAAATAAACGTTAAAAAAATTTTTTTTAAAGGCACTTGGAAAGAATCTTCCTTTGTGCATTTATTTAATCAGTAAATATTTATTCCGGCATCACAATAAGAACCAGGATATCACTAGGAAGAAGGCACACCTGGTCCCAGCCCTCAAGACATTGATGGATACAGAGGAGGACAGATGTCTAAGTAGAAGAACATATAAGGTACAGTGAAAGGGAGGTCAGGTGCCATCAGGGCATAGAGGAGGGGGTGCTGCCTCAGTAAGAGTTCTTAGCCAAAAAAACTCTCTTAAGCAATCTAAGCAGAAAAGGAGCTGATGAAAGGAATAGATTGAAATGGCTCATAGACAGCCAGGCGTAATAATATCCAAACTATAGTGTGCGAATGTGGCAGCAAATCCCAGCCTGCTGCTCTCTGCCCAAAGATGTCAGAACATGCCACTGGCCCTGGGTGTGGGACTCTAGAACCTCCACCTCCTGTGGCCTGAACACCGGATGCTTCTACCGTCAGCTTCACCAGAAGGAGATTTTGTGCACGTCTCCTTCTTCATGTACCTGACTTTCTATTCAAGGTCTAACATGGGTGTGCCTGATTGGTCAGGCTGGGGCTGTAACCGATCACATTGGAATAAGACAGGACATTGCTAACCAGAGAGAGAATGTGTGTGTGTGTGTGTGTGTGCGTGTGTGTGTGTGTGTCCAAAAGCTGCTGAGTAGACGAAAAAGCGAGGCAAGTATCCATTACAGATCTCCACAGGAGAATTTAGGGGGACGGAGAGTAGAATGGAGTGGACAAGGTCCTCAGCATTGATGTCTCCGCTGAGCCCTGAAACAAGGCAAGAAGTCAGCCAGGTAAAGACAGGTTGCAGGGAGTGTTCATGACAAACAGAACAGCAGGTTCGTAAGCTTGTGGATGGAAAATGGCAACAGTTCCATGTAGCTGGAATAGCTTTGGAAGGGGGATAGCCAACGTTGGGGTGGGAGTGAGTAGAGCCAAGACCCTGAAACCTTAAATCCCCTCCACTGAGAAGCCAAAGCAAAAACTAGACAGCCAATGTTCTCCAGAGAGACAAAAAAAAAAAGAAGAAAGAAAGAAAGAGATGGTTACACATTCCAAGACCGTTCCTATAAGTGTCTCTGATGTTTCATTTCTTCTTTTATTGAAGACACATCATTGCAGCTCACTTTAAAACTCTCTGTAAGTAGAAATCCCTCACCATTATGGAGAATCTCTCCCATAAAATCACACAGGCGTGGGCTGTTTATGGAAGCATGAAACATTCCTTGCAGAAGACATCATTTCGTATTCATGATGGAAACCTCATCAGACTCTCTTTGGAAATTAGCACAAGAACTGCATTTCTCTGCCTCTCAAGTCTGCAGGGTTCCCCTCACACGTCTTGACCTGTGCAAGGTGCAGCTCATATCCCTCCTCCTGCATAGAGACGCCCTCAGCTGTGCAGATCCCCACGAACGTCTTCCTAATAGGACTTCCTCTGGCCAGGAGTCCCTCACACGCTTCCTGTTCTCAAGTGCAAACACTGCCTCTTATTACACCCTCTTGCAATGAAAAGGGAGGGCAGCTCTCAACACTTTTCACATGTAAAGATTCCTTTTTGTAAGCTCTCTCCAGAGGGGGAAGCTGGAACATGATCTGCGTATTTAGCAATACCTAAGCAGAACTCCTTTGCACGCAGAGGTCTCAGTCTCCATGCCAAATTAATGTGCAAGCCAATTCGGGGCCCCTCAAGGAAGTGTCCTCTCCCTGAGACAGGATTCACACCAGTAAGTAGGGTAGGGGTGTGTCACCTGTCCGGGTATCCATGGGAAATCATGGGAGCCAGAAGGGCGAGATCATTGTTCCAAAGCTAAGTGAATTTCTTTCATTCTTGAACCTAAGTGAACCGGCATCTACAGAAGGCAGTTTTCTTAGTTCTGTCCCTATGTGATACGAGAGAGAGAGAGAGAGAGAGCATTATCCCTTTAAAGCATAATAAGAGTGTGTGCAAACCAAATTCTCTCAGTCATTTCTTTGCCTTTAAAATGAAGATATAAAAAGGAAAATACGCCATCACCTCCATGGGACACTGCTTCTTAAGACTTTGAGTCCATGGGGCATCTCGGTGGCTCAGTTGGTTAAGAGTCTGACTTCGGCTCTGGTCATGATCTTGCAGTTTGTGGGTTTGAGCCCCACGTCAGGCTCTGTGCTGACAGTTCCGAGCCTGGAGCCTGCTTCGGATTCTGTGTCTTCCTCTCTCTCTCTGCTCCTCCCCCACTTGCGCTCTGTCTCTCTCTGTCTCTCAAAGACAAATAAATGTTAAAAAAATGTTTAAGACTGAATCCTGAATCCTTTCCTTCTAGGTAAATATCCTAACATCTGGACAGGTGATCATTTAATGACTTTCTGAAGGTGCTTTTGTGTGGGGACCATTTGGGGTACATTTTAGATTGGCGTAAATCAAGGCATCTGAAAATTTCATGGAGACCTGGCAATTCGGATTTGGCTTCAAGTCTGCGGAGAAGAGGCACTGAGTAGCCACCAGGACCTGAAACTACTTTCTCATTTATGTTTTTTGTTTGTTTGTTTCTCTGCTTCTTCTTTTTTTTTCCCCCAAATGTGTTTATTTATTTTTGAGAGAGAGAGAGAGAGAGAGCACAAGCAGGGGAGGGGCAGAGAGAGAGGGAGACACAGAATCCAAAGCAGGCTCCAGGCTCTGAACTGTCATCACAGAGCCCGACATGGGGCTTGAACCCACAGACAGTGAGATCATGATCTGAGCCAAAGTCAGATGCCTAACCAACTGAGCCACCCAGGCGCCCCTTCTCTGCTTCTGTCTTGCCTCTTGTCCTTCTCTCTTGGTCATGAGCATCTTCTGCCTTCTGCCCATCCCTGGCCTATGCTGGCTGACAAAACACCCAACCCTCCATTCCTTTTTCAGAACCAGTGCCCACTGGGTTCTGACTCAGTCTTTCAGTTCCCCAAACCCAAGCTCCTGAATGAGGAGGCCAGTCATGTCTGTGCCTGGCTGTCTGTTCCATTGTGCTATGGTCAGGCTCAGGAGGTCACTGGGTACATAGCACAGTTGTGCTCATTCATTAAGAGTTATTTTAGGGTGGCTTCCCTGAGATAGGTTATGGGCAGAGCAGGATTTTAAAGCTATATTAGTCACCTATTTCTACCTAACAAATTGCCCCAGAATTTAAAATTGTAGTAAACATTTATTATCTCACAGTTTATGTGGGTCAGGAATTTGGTAGCAGTCCAGGTATCTAGCTCATAATCTCTCATACGGTTGCAGTCAAATGTCAGCAGGGGCTACAGTCATCTGCAGGCTTGACTGAGGCTGGAGGATCCATTTCCAATGTTGACTCACTCATGTGCCTGCAAGTTGATGCTAGCTTTTTCCAGAAGGCCTCAGTTCCTTCCGGTACAGTCCTCTTCATGGGCTTCCCAAGTATCTTCATGACATGGCCACTGGTTCCCCCTGAGCAAGCAGTCCAAGAGAGATGAATTAGAAGTCACAGTTGTTGGGTTGTTTTTTTTTTTTTTTTTTAATGACTTAGCCTCGGAAGTTACACGCCATCATCTCTATAATTTCCCATTGACTCCAAGTTCAGTCGTGGTCACGTTGGGAGGGGGCTATGCAATGGCATGAATGCCAGCTGGTGAGGATCATCGGGGGCCACCTAAAAGGCTGGCTGCCGCAAGAGCTGGCACTAGTATTGTTCCAGGGACAAAGATGCAACATCGTCCTTGAGTGGCTCATGCCAGTATCTTTCCCCTGGGTGATCAGGAGGTTCTCTTTTAGATACGTCCTCAGTATCTGCTGTTTTAAATTCAAAATTAAAACTAACTTTTGTGCCTTAGAGTGAGAGATGCTGTACAGCTGGTTAACTACATAGTCATGATTTGTGGGACATCATCCACCCAAGAGATCTGTTCTCATTTCCCTGGAAATGTGTCGCACAGCCCCTGCAGAGAGCCGTGCCTAGCTCAGTGTGAAGTGAGGAGTGGGTTCCCATATGTATTCACTGACGGCAAAGATTGATGGGTCGTTGAGCGTAGGAAATCCTCTTAAAAGGAGGTAGGGTAGAAGCAAAGAAACTCATGATTTCTATGTAGGAGAGATGAACATTCAATTGCTTTGACTTCTACAATGTTGGCCACCCTTTCAGAACCCGGAATTGGCAGAGGAAACAGGAGCTAAGTAGAAAATAATAAAAGCAAATTCTATGTGCTTATTGCCAAGGAGGAATGATTCTAGGGAAAAGGTTAAATCCGGAAGCCTGGGATGACAAAATAACATGTTCTTGAAACCTCTTAAAAGTGCAGAGAAATGTTTCGTGGCAAGGCCAGAAGGCTGGAGATCTGGCGCCTAATCCTCAAATCGGATGCACTGCCTTTGGATTGATTCTCCCGTGCAGGGTAGATCAGGACTAAAAGCTGAATTTTGAATTTTGATTTACTTGTACAGAGTCATTAACAAAGAACTTCGCCACTTGATAACAGTGCAACCTTAAATAAGAATTGCCATCTCTCTGAGCCTCTGTTTTTTCTCTGTTAAAAAAAAAAAAGAAGAGTAACCACCTTCCCTACTTCCTGATGCTGTTTCAAGTATCAAATCCTGGAAAGCACATGTAGATTTGAAAAAGTTCAAGGAAGCCTCTTACTGGCCCAGGAAGGTTTGGGGACCCTTGCAAGGTTTTTACTTTAAAATGCAGCTGCTCCTACTTCGGGCGTGCGAGTATCGTTGGGCAAAGAAGCTGTTCAAAGCACCAGACACAGAAATCAACAGAGTTATGGACAACAGGGTCCTCAGTGATAACAAAAAATAATATTCACTTTCATTCTGGGCTTTGTGGCCATATTAGGAGCAAATACCGGGTAAAGTCTCTCTTTGGATCCAAGTGTATGAGAAACACAGCTCCGAACCTGTGGGTATGAGCATGTCTTCTGCCGATGCAACTGCAGGTTGTTGCTCTGCAGACAGACCCAGTGAAGACAGCAGGAGCCAGAGATAGTCGAAAGAAGTAAGGAAGAGTGGGGCGCCTGGGTGGCTCAGTGGGTTGAACGCCCGACTCTTGATTTCGACTCAGGTCATGGTCTCACAGTCGTGGGATCAGGCCCCGCGTCGGGCTCCGCCCTGGGTGTGAAGCCTGCTTGAAGTTCTCCCTCTCCCTCCCTCCCGTTTGTGCTGTCTCTCTCTCAAAAATAAATAAATAAATAAATAAACATAAAAATAAGGAAGAGAGGGGCGCCTGGGTGGCTCAGTCGGTTAAGCGTCCGACTTCGGCTCAGGTCATGATCTCACGGTTCATGAGTTCGAGCCCCACATCCGGCTCTGTGCTGACAGCTCAGAGCCTGGAGCTTGCTTCAGATTCTATGTCTCCCTCTCTCTCTGTCTCTCCCTCAAAAATAAATACTAAAAACATTTTTTTTAAAAAATAAGGAAGAGAGACCAGGAGAAAATCCTGATGCTTTTCTAGCTCCTACTTCCACGTGTTCCTCATACCCAGCTGCACTCCTGCCCTTGGCTTTCTAAAGACTCATCCCCTACCCACCCCTTATAATGAGTTTCCTTTTTTGCATAAGTTAAGTGAGGGTCTGATTTCTGTTGTTCAGAATCAAAATAACTCTAAATAATATCATTCCTATAAAATGAATGATTTGTTTCAATTTATGATTCCGCTAGAATTGACATTGGCGTGGCTGCAGTAAGAAGCTATCGTATTATTGTGGATGATATAGGAACATAGGAACACGATGATTAAGAATGTGGACCCAGGATCCAGACCACCCGGGCTCAGTCAAGTACCTGGGAAAATCTCTTAACCTCTCTGTGATTCAGTTTCTTTATCTACTGAATGCTGACAATGATAATGATACCTGCCTGGGAGGATTTTTGTAAGGATTAAATGAGTTGTTAACATGATCCGGGTCACTTACGACTGCTTCATCTTATGGGGCAAAAAAGTTACTGAGGTCCCAGCCCTGGCTCCAATCTGGACTTCTCAAGAACCTACTTATCGTTATACACATACAGAGGGAAAATGCCTTTGAGTGCTGACAAGAGTCATTGTTCCTTGTGATAATGGGATGAATTCTAAGTAATCAAAATTCCATGGTGAAATCAGCTACCACTGCCATGGGGAAGACAGCCGGGACCCTGAGCCTCTGATGGGAAGCCCCAAATGAAAATTTACGTCCATGCTCAAAAATCATGGAGCTAGGGGTTGATAATTGAGATTCTGGCTGAAGCAGAGTGAACAAAGATGCTCCAATTAAATTCTGCACAGGAGCTAATTAACCCATTTATGTGTTTTCTTCCTTTGTGCAATAGGGAAGCACATTATCGCCGTTCATATATTTGCAACCCATCAGTATGTTGTGTGTGATTTTCCCCCTTGAGTAACGTGGGAGGGGTGAGCTGTCCTCCACAGGATCTCCAAGCCACAAGTCATCTGTCCGAGGCTTCTGCTCAGTTGTGACATGAGCTCTGGGAAGCTGACACATGCTTTGCTCTTCAAGCAAATCACAGGAATCATCCAGGAGGGCTCCTACCACTAATGAGTTCCATCTCCCAACACAGGGTCCTTCAGACCATCCGGAGCTGGTCGCTGGAGTCACCTTGAGGAAAGGGCCTCCATGCCGTGGCCGGTCCGGCAACCCTCTTGACCACTCAACGTTCCCAGAGGCTCTCCCTGCCGGCGTGCTAAGTGATTGACAGGCAGGGTGCAGGACAAGGCGTCTTCCCGCCCACTGCAGCCATGTGGCAAAGGTATTTGCTTCCTTGGGAAGGAAGTGATTTATCTGTGGGAGAACACTGTTTCGACAAAGTTTGCGTAGGAACAGCCTCTGTCTCTGCAAGCATGTGGGTATGGGAGTGCACGCAGAAAGCAGTGAGAGGAAAAGATAAAGACAATGTGAATGCCATAAAAAGCCACTTCTTTATATGAATGCTTGAAAACATACGGTGTTGAAAAACTTCGGATCACAGGAATGAATCTGTGCCTAATTCAGCACAGCTACACTTCTTTTTTCTTCAGAATTAGTGAGCCTGCATTATCATTGGCTTTCTTATGTAAACCTTCACAGAGAGAAAACAGTCTTAGAAAGAAACAGGTGGGAGAAAAGAAGAGAAAGGGGGAAAAAATAAAAAGATTGATGGGAGGGGTATGGAAAAGGGAACAAAAGAGAATGCATTTGCTTGAAGCTTGAGTTGAAAGGTTTTATGAGAACTTTATGCATTAGTATAACTACTTACAATTGCATATGTATATAGGCTTTTCCTTTAGCCAGAGTATCTCAACAATAACCTTCTGGTTACTTGGCCTGATGTTCAAATTCAGGGATGAAACAATTTCCTTGAAGGATTTTGATCCCTACTGATTAACCTCAGTTTTTTTTTCAATAGAGGATGGGTACGTAACCAAACGCTTTTAACTTCAGATGGATATAAGTCCATGTTATTACCAATCATTCATTTGTTTCTAAAATTCACCATGTCACGTATTACTGAAACATAGGAATACACATTTTAGGGGTGCCTGGGTGGCGTCCAACTTCGTCTTAGGTCATGAACTCACGGTTCGTGAGTTCTGTGCTGTCAGCCAAGAACCTGCTTCGGATCTTCTGTCCCCCTCTCTCTCTGCCCCTACCCTGCTGTTTCTCTCTCTCTCTCTCTCTCTCTCTCTCTCTCAAAATAAATAAATAAATATACTTTAAAAGAAAGAATACATGGGGTGCCTGGTGGCTCAGTCGGTTAAGCATCCGACTTTGGCTCAGGTCATGATCTCACAGTTCATGGGTTCGAGCCCCACGTGGGGCTCTGTGCTGACAGCTCAGAGCCTGGAGTTTGCTTTGGATTCTGTGTCTCCTCCTCTCTCTGCCCCTCCTCTGCTCATGCTCTGTCTCTCTCAAAATAAATAAACATTACAAATTATTTTAAAAAAGAATACACATTTTATAATTAAAGACATTATTTTTGGGGTCAGTCAGGAAGATACAACTGTTTAACTGAAGATCATTCACATATCTAATGATCGTACGTTAAGCCTCCACTAAACATTCCACAGCAGGTTGAGCCAATGGCAGCTGTTGTTTTCGAGAACATGTTTGAACATATTTTCTCACAGTCTAGAGAGTTCACCTACAGTGGGTTGGACAGATTTGATTAATTGGCAACTAAGAGGCGTGGGTCCCCTCCCTGGTAGTATCACATCACATCACGATAGCTGTGTGGCCTTGAACGAGGTGCTAACCTCTTGGCACCCCTGGTTTCTCCTCTGTAAAGGGAGAACCATGGCGTCTTTATCTACCTTATATTATTGCCCAGCAGAAGAAATGAGGTTCTAGTTGTAGAAATTCTTTGAAAAGTTAAGCCTCTGAACAAAACACAAGTTTTCATGGATCCATACACACACATACACTATTCATGATCATGAATACATAATGTATGCTGTGTTGAATATGCTGTAGGTGTTTTGTGCTTTGAAAGCAAGAGCCTGGAGATCACAGCCTGTAGAAGCATATAATAGGTGTCCTCTGTGGGATGTAACCTAGGTGACACTCTGCACATTAAGCCACACCTGTGTTCTGACAGAGACGATAGTGTGTAGAGAATTTGCAGATCAACATATACCGAGGCAGAGAACACGACCGTGCAATAGCAGAGGCAAGCTTGTCCATCAGTCAAGGCCATGCTAAGATACCACTTGAACCACATAGCTTTCCAGGACTGCTCTTTCCCCTGGGGAAAAAAAATATCTCAAATATATGCACTTGTTTCACTTTTCTTCTTTCAGGGCTTAAAGTTCGCCCTGAACTTTAAGCACCCATGCTGATCCCCTCCCCCAGCATCCACCTGGCACCAAATAAATAGGATTCCCAAACCCCTGTGAGTTTGAAGCCTCAGTTCTGAACTCCGATCCTGACCATGACCTTGAGTCATTCCTCAGATTAGATTCTACCTTGTTTGTGTTCTTCTGGCTTCCACCTGCAAATCAGGTCAATACGTAGTTAGCAAACATCTGCTCTTTGCTAGGGTTGTGCTAAGTAATGGGATACAGCAGTGGGCAATTCATGCCCCTTGTCCTCATGGAGGTTATGATCTAATGGGGTGCAAGACCATAAAACAAGTCCAGTCTTTAGACCGGGGAAATCCATGGAGAAATTTCCAGAAAAGGTGGTGTCCAATCTGAGACCCAAAGGCTGAGAAGGTGTTAATTGGAGGAAGGTACAGTTGAGAAGGAAGGGAAGGCAGAATGTTCCAAGTAGCACAACTGGGAGGCAAGAGAGAATCTGCTGCATTTAAGAAATTGAAAGATGGGACAAAGGTAAACAGGAAGCAAAAGCCAACTTCTTTATTTACAGTTCCCAACTTTGGCTCCCATCCCTCCCCCACAGTCTATGAATCACCTCCCCAGTTTGGGCCAGCACTGTGATCCCTTCTTCCGTTTGATCTCAAAAGGGACTTGCTATGGACTGAATGTTTGCGTCCCCTCACGTTTCATACATTAAAGCCCTAATTCCCAGTGGGATGATATTTGGAAGTGGGGCCTTTGGGAGACACTTGGGTTTGGATAAATTCTAGGGGTAGAGCCCCCCATGAGGAGATTGGTGCCCTTGTAAGAGGATGAAGAGAACTTTTCTCTTTCTCTCTCTCTCTCTCTCTCTGACAAGTGAGGACACAGCGAGAAGACAGCCATTCACAAAGCAAGAAGAGGAACCTCACCAGACACAGAATCTGCCAGCACCTTGATCTTGACCTTCTAGCATAGTGAGTGCTGACTGTTGTTTAAGTCACCCAGTGCATGGTGTTCTGTTAGGGCAGCCCAAACTAAGACAGGACTGATTTCCCCTGACCTTGTAAATGAAAACCAATCCATCCCAAGTCTTCTTTTACATGTGCTTAGTATTGTAAGTCTCTGATCTCATTTTATTTTCCCCATCAGATTGTCAAGGTATGGGCAATCTTTGTATTTTCTCCCAAGTACCCAGGACAGCGTCTGGCAATGCATTTTTCTATGATAAATCTGTATGATGTAACTTTTTGGTTTAAAACCCTTCAGTGACTCTGCAATGATTTTCAGATAAAATCCTATTCCTAAACACTGCTCACGAGTCCCAGCCCCTGTTAGCCTGCTAGCCTCCTCTGTGCAACCTTTTTTCTTCTCATTCTCCCTTCCAGCTACACAGCCGCTCCTCACTCTCCTGTCTTGGAGCTCTCACATGCTTTTCCTTCTTCTTGCCCTGCCCAGCCCTGGTCCCCACCCGGCCTGCACTCTCACTCCTCTTTAAAGTCTCAGCTTATATACCACTTCTGCAGGGAGGCTTTCTCTGACGATCACTTGCTTGCTCCTGCTAGGACATGGCACTTATTATGCTTTATTGAAATTGATTGTTGAAATGTTTGTCTCTCCCGCCGTCTCAGCCTTGGCGCTATTGATATTTTGGACTGGATAAGTCTGTTGTGGGGGCTGTCCTGTGCATGGTAGGGTGTCCAGCAGCAGACCCAGTCTTTACCCGCTATGTACCAGTATCCCTTCCCCCAGTTGTGACAACGACGAAGCATGTCTCCAGACATTGCCAAATAAATATCCCCTGGGGCACAAAACACCATTTGAGAACCTATGTGCCCAACTCTTTAGAAGGTAGGGACTGTGTTGTATTCACAACTGCTTCCCTAACCTGGCGTGTAGTAGAAAGCCACTAATCAAATGTTGCATAAATGAATAGACGTTCCTGCTATAAACTCCTGTGTCAGGAGCATTGGTAGGTCTGAGTTTCGCGTTGCTCTTTGATGAATGGGGTGAAGCTTGCATGAACGTGGTGGTCTTCTCACTTTGGAACCCATCCCCTCCCTGCCTGTTACAGCTGTCCTGGTAGCAGTAGGGGACTCATCCCCTGCCGTCCCCACACATACCTCTTTGGGCTGCCCCGTCCACCCATTTCCCCTCTCTAAAACAGAAAAAAGGTTCCGACTCCCCGAGCTTCCCGCATCAAAGACGTTTAAGCTTTTAATGCGAATCCTGATTAATTAACAAGGGCGCAGGACTTACATACATTTTCAAGTTGCTTTTATCTCTGGAAGAAAAGACGCCTTTTGGCAGATACTTTCTGTTCACTGTCTAGTTCAGCATTTCAAAGGGCATGCTTTGATGGGCTGAACGGGTTACCACTTTTTGTGTGTGAAGGGCAATGACTAGTAATTAAGGGACAGACCCCTTTATGTCAGTTCCAGGGGAAAAAAAAAATCAAATTCAACATCAGCTTCATCCCAAACTGACTTCTATTGAAGCTGGAGGGCTCTGGCTGGTGTTGCAGGGCAAATGCGAGAAGGGGAAGAGCGTGCGTAATGTGGGAATGGCTGCATCCCTTTGCCTCCAATAAAGAAGCTAACATTTGTTGATCACCTATTGTATACCATATCAGCTCTCCCACAAACTCTATGAAAGACTCAATATCATTTCATTGGACAGATTGAAGATGTTAAGTTTTGGAGCTGGTGAGTAATTTGTCCAAAATATAACAGGTGGGCCAGCCATGTTTAGAATACCATGAGTCTGGCCATATTCTTTTCTCCAAACTTACCTTCCCTTAGCACCTTAGCACCCCTGTATCTCCCCCTTGCTCATTTATTCCTACTAGAATGGAACCAAAGAAGGGCTTATTTTATAGCTTTATGCGAATAATTCATTTTTTCCATCAGGCCGTCCAAGTCTCATCCAGTCAGGGCTCCTGCGGTACCCTGTATCATCCTGTTGTAGCCTCCATCACAAACTTTTTGTAAGTAATGTTTACTTCATCTTCCCATCTAAAGCATAAGCTCATAGTAAGTAGGGACGTGAGCTTTCTTGTTGACTTAGGTGTCCTTGTTTCACACGGGGACTGGCATGGAGCAGGTTTCAAGGAATGGTTGTTGAATATTTACTGAGGACCTGCTATGACAAGTTGGCTGGTTGCTTGCAACACCTGCCCATCCCTTCTTCCTTAATAACATAATTCTCATTTTTACCTGGAAGGCCACACCTCCAACTAAATGGCTAAAAAGACATCCCCAGCTGCTTTGCAGTTAGAAGTGACTGTGTAATTAAGTCTGGTCCCTAAGATATAAGCAGGATTGCTGTGTTTGAACTTCCATGGAGTCTCCTCTTACTCTGTCATACTACTTAGATCATGCATATGATGGCAGAGAGAGTTCAGGCAGCCCTTTTGGACCATGAAGAACAGAGCCACACCTTAGGGATTACAAAGGAAAACTGTGGAAGTGATCTGGATTCCTGATGACTCTGGAACTGTTAGAATAGTTCTGCACTCTATCTCCAGACTTATTTTATGAGAGAGGGAGAATTAGATTTCTATCCTATTTAACTCACCATTTTGGGGTTTTTATTACTTTCCCCTGAACCAAATCCCACCTGATACAATGACTAAGTTCAGAGCACTGTTGCAGGCACTGTGAGGCATGCCACATGCCCACACACCTATTCCATGCCTGTGTGGACCTCACAGCCTGTGGGAGAGCTTCTATGCATCCATGTATGATGATTATATACTCCAGTCATATTAATTTTCCTTTTAGCTTCCAAATGGTAATCACCGCAAGAAAAGGTAGGATAAAATGCTCAGTGGGATATGAATTGGGAGGTACCACTTACAGCAGCGGGCACCATGCTGTAAGGAGAAGACTCCCCTTGAACTTGGCCGTGAATATTCATGAGAATTGGGATCTGCAGAGAATGGGATAAGGTTGAACACCCCAGGAACAGAAAACATGGGACATGTTTGGGAGAAAGCCAGAGATTCTGCCTCATGGAGGACAAGAAGAAAAGAGTGGCCTGTAACGTTTATGTGTATGGACTCTGTAGTTAGTTTTCTTGGGTTCGAGTTCCAGCTTGACTATCTACTAGGTATATGACCTTCGCTGAGCCACTTTACTTTCATGAGCCCTATGTTTTTCATCTGTACAATGAGGAAAGTCACTGCTACCTTCTCAGGTTGTTGTTAGAGTTGAGTGAGTTTGTACGTACCGAAGACTCAGAAGAGTGGCTATCTCAAATAAGCATGCCCTAAATGTTCGCTATGACTGTCATCTCAAAAGACAAGGAGGGCTCGTTGAAACCACAGCAGACAGAGCCATGAATGTCAAGTTAAGAACTTCATCCCCTTATTATGAAGGTACCAAAAAGCTGCTGAAGGTTTGTAAGCAAACTTGCGGGTGACATAATGAGAGGTATATTTTGAGAAGCCTTAATGTGTCAACATTTACCGTCTTATTAGGCTTTCTCTCCCACACTCACCCCATCAGCCTACTGACCTGGCTTCCCCCTCTTCCCGGTACACACCTGCACTTAGCAATTCCCCAAGGCCTCTCTCCTGTCTCTGGGGTTCTTTACCTGATTGCTGACTTAGGCAAACCTGGCTGCTTCTCAGAGATCTGGCAGAGGAAGCCCTCTGGCTCACAGCTCCTGGGCCCCGTTGTTCCCATGGGATTTACTGAAGCCTGTGATTCGTGTCTCACTCCTCCACTTCCTCCACCCTCTCTGGAGTGACGTTATCAATGCTGACATTCTGACTCTCATCCTTGAAATATAGGCCAGTGATTACATCATGACTGGGTAATATGAGCCCTTTTTTCTTCCTTGGTGACAGTGGGAGCCATACAACCTTCGCAAATGCCTGCAGAGAAGGTTGTCCGTACCGTATGCTATGGACTGAACTGTGTCTCCCTGTCAAAAATTTATATATTGAAGCCCTAACCCCCAAACATGATGGTATTTGGAGATAGAACCTTTAGGGGCTAATTAAGGTTGAATGAGGTCAAGAGGGTGGGGCCCTAATCAGATAGGATTGGTGGCCTCATAAGAAGAAGGGATGGGGCACCTGCCTGGCTTAGTCAGTAGAGTGTGTGACTCTTGATCTCAGGGTTGTGAGTTCAAGCCCTGTGTTGGGTGTAGAAATTACTCAAAAATAAAATTTTAAAAAAGAAGGGATCTCTCTATTTCCCTCTCTCTCACCCTGCCTGCACCCACACACCAAGGAAAGGCTATGTGAGGATATAGAGAAAAGACAGCCATCTGCAATCCAAAGACAGAGCTCTCACCAGACACTAATCCAGCTGGCACTTTGATCTTGGACTCCAGTCTCTAGAACTGTGAGAAAATAAATTACTGTTGTTGTTGTTTTTTGTTTGTTTGTTTGTTTGTTTTAAGCCATCCAGTTTGTGGAATTTTGTTATGGCAGCCTGAGCAGACTGATACATTTTACATGCATTTACCATGCCTCGGGATGAGTGCTGCCTCACAGGTGCTCTTCTGAGCTTGGGGACCAATTGAAGACCACTGCAGACAGCCAGGTGCCTCCCCGCATCCCGGTGATAGCTAGTGATAGCTTAGCGGTAACCTCCCGATCTTCTGTGCCAGTTGATAAAAGATCCATTGGATTCCTTTGTCCAGAGTCCTGGCTGCCAGACTCACAGTGATCTTCCGCCTGTGACCACTTAGCAGCCACAAAAAGAGGAGTTTCAGCTTGATTCCAGAGCCCCCTTCTTTATAACTTACATTTTATTGACATGTTTAACATCTTACACGTCAGACATCTGCACGTGGCCACCCCAGTGAGACTCAAATCACAGCTACAAAGAATATTAGAATACAGGCACTATCAAACCAGGGGTCTGCCTGGATCCAGGTAAAAATAGAATAGGAGAATTAAAAAAAGGAAAAGAAAAGAAAAGAATAACAGCTTACAGGCACATTAGTGTTCCACCCAATTTTTATTCCTTCGAAAGATAACATGGAGATGAATATTCATGGTGAGAAATGTGAGGCTTCGGCCTTGGAAGCGTAATTATTGTTGTTATTTCGAATTTCATTAGCACTTTATATGGGTAGAGCCCGTGCTGGTGAGGCAGTTTGTTTCTTTCCTCCCCTGCCTTCTCCTCCATGGCCCCATCCCTCCCTAAACTCCCTGCCCTCTTCCAAGAGCTAAATCAGAGACTGTCCTTTTTAGAGCAATGAGAAATCAGGAGTGGAGAGGGGCCACCGGCTTTGACGCAGAAATCACCACCTGTGGCAATGCAAGCAACGATTCTGGGAAGCTTGCTGTGAGGCTGTCGGGCCATCCTTGTGCTGATGGTGGAGCTGTCTGCTTCCCCGGCAGGAGGTCCACGTGGTGTCCAGGCACTTCCCCACCTCCTAGATGCGCCAAAGGGGAAGCACGGGTATCTGCTGTCCCTCGGCTGGCTCCCTCCACCTAACGTAATTGGGGGACTTCAACTGGAAGGAACTGAGACCTTTCTGCTTGATCAAGAAGGTATGAAAGGGAACCACTCTTTATTCAAGTGCTGTGTTCCTGGGTAGAAGTAGGCAGGATCATTCCCTACCCTGGTTTACCTGCTTTTGCATAACAAAGTACCCCCAAAGTTCAGTGGCTTAAAACAATGATTTATCATTATAGCCTAGGAATCAGAGGGCTGATGGGAGGTCAGCCACCTAGGCGAGACTCATCACCGGGTCTGCGAGTCAGCTAAGATTTAGCTCTCAGCTGAGTTTGGTTGCAAAAACGTAGCTACGACATCTGCTCCATGGGCTTGCCATCCTGCCTCTGAGGCCCGTAGGCTAGCCCAGGCATGTGCTTCCCCTATGACTGCGGAAGCAAGGGATGGAAAGCAGAAATACACAAGGCTCAAAACTGGTCTGTCCTCACTTCTGCCTCAGTCAGTTGGTCAAAACAAGTCACAGAGCCAGGCTTTGATTCAAGGGGAGGGGAAATAGGCCTGTTTAGTAAGAGCAAAGTAACTGTAAAGATGCCTGGCAAAGGTTGCACAAACTGGGGGAGGTAAAAAAAAATAAAAAATAAAAAATGGCCCATGATATAATTCACACTGCATTGCACTTTTCAGATGACTCAGTGGGGATCTTGTGTAGGCTACCATACGGTGAAGTCAGACGTAAGCATTTTGGACTTCACAGAGCCTTCCCTTCCTTTTACCTCTCTCCTACAGTTTGGCCCCAAAGGCCACCTTTAAACTTGCATCCTTGCTTTTGAATCAGTAGTTTCTTTCAGTAGGAACATTCCAGGAAAGTACCCTCATGTAGTGACTTTTTTTGTTAGCGTATCTAATAATTATTACGATAAAGCAAATGATGATGATGATGATGATGATGATGTTAGCTTTGATTTATTGTATGTCTACTCTTGATTTTTGAGGGGGAATATGGAGGAGTGGTTGTGACCGGAGCTCTGGAATAAGGCTGCCTGAGTTCGAATCCTGATCCCACCGCATACTTGCAGTGTGACTCTGGAAAAGGAATTTTACCTCTCTGTGCTCTAGTTTCCTCATAGGTCAAATGGCAATACTAACCGTTCCTAGCTCTTACAGTTATTGAAAGAGCGAATTGAAATGAGCCCTTCACAGCATGTGGCATACTTCATGGTATATTGTGTGTACTCAATAAATGTTGCTATTATTTTTTGTGGGGTTTTTTTTTGCCATATATTAAATCGTGAACTACATGCTGCATATGTATTATCACATTTAGATCGCACAATGATTAGAAAATAGATCTCTGTGGATAGTTGTCTACCTGACCTAAAAGTTTATTTTTTTTATGCCCACTATACCCATTAGGTATCATGTCAACGTGTCATTGATTGAAGGTAGTAAAATCTCTCAACTTATTCTTTCAAGCTGAGAGGTGCTAGTTTTGGAAATAGTCATGCATTTCCTTTTGGAGTGTCATCCTTCAAGCCCTGCAAAAGTTGCCTTTTCTCTCTCAGTCCATCTGTCCTAGCCACCTGCTCTTTCAAAACATAGAGGCCAACACAAAACCTTAGGTGATATTAATGCACAAGCTGGATGAATTTTCCCTCTCAGTGGCTGGTACCCAAAGCAAGGGGAACTGGCCTTCAGCTTTGGCTCTGGTCAAGACCTCACAATTTAGGAATTCCAGATCTGCTCTGCATTCCTGGAGCCCCTTCCATTGTGACATGGAAGTCATCAGCCACAAGCTGCCGTAGCCACACCTCTGGAGTGAGCAGGTGGGCTAGGCAGGAAAGTGTGACAGAAATGCTTCATGATCAGAAATGCTCTCAGAAAAGGGCATTGAGGTTAGACTGTCATGAATCCAGGTTTTTGATTTACAGATGGTAACAGCATTTAGGCTCAGCATACCGACAGCCTCTCCATGATAGTGGAAAGGGACAGAGGTGTCATTCAGCAATCAAAAAATGACCAATACCTATCCCTATAAATTTCAGTTTTACCCCTTGGGTCAGCTTCTACTACTCATTTTCTTCAAATGGATGCAAATTCCTTCCATCTGTCTGGGGATTTGCTCTTAACCTGAGATAATGGGAATCAGCAGTGAGCGAGGGATCTTCTGCTCTTTTCTATCCATTATCACTTCTCTGATTATTTTGGTGCCCTCGCATGTGATTCAAGGATAATCAGAGTTTGCACGTTGACTGCATTATGAATCCCCGGTTCTTAAGCTTTCCCAAGCCACCAAGGAGCATCCAGAAGTCAAGTCTGGTTTGTTTAGCACTGAATACTGTTTTTCTAACACAATGCCTGATGCAAAATTAGTATTTGGTAAATTCTTGTTGAACTAATGAATACATTAGTCTCCTTAATTCTTAAATCTCTCACTACAGCTCTTTATTCACTTATCCATTCATTTGTTCAGCAAAGACATACTCGGATTGTGCCTTGGAATTTTCCATGAGTAAAAAAAAAAGATGAATCAGACTGTCTCTATCTAGCTTCAAGATATTCAGAGTGTAGGATAGGAGCTAAGACTTTGTATCAGTCAGTTATTACCACAATAATGCTGTGTAATAAAACCACTCTAAAACTCAATGGCTTAAAAGGGCAATCATAGATTCTAACTCAGACATCTGAAGGTTGCCTTGGGGAGTCTGCTGATGTAGGCTGGTTTGGCCAGGCTTGTCTCCAAACTGTGGCCTAGGTCCAGCTCTGATCCCATATCTGCCACCCTACTTGGACCAGTGGGCTAGATAGGGCATTTTCCTCTCATGCCATAGGCAGAAGTGCAAAGAGGCAGTCCCACTGTTATACCCTTGGCACGCGCTGTGACTGCCTATATCTCACTAACCAGCATGGCCAAGTTCAATACTAATGGATTGTAGCCTTAAATACAAATAGTATATGTGATAAAAAAAAAATAGAGAGTTATAAATAAGCTATACAAAGAATAAGGACACGTAAAGGAAAAAAATAACTATTATATATAAAGAATGTGAGGAGAATCAGAAATGGCCCTGATGGATGGATGCCATATGTGTGTGCAGAGTGCTAGTTAGGGAAAAATAATCTAGACAGAGATAACAGGAAATCTGGAGTGTGCACAAGGAATAGTGAGGACAGCTGTTTTGATGAGGGCATAGGTTATAGGAAGAAAAACTAGTGAGAGAGATCAGAAGAATTGTCTTGGAGCTTAAATATCATGCTAATGGATTACATAAGACCCAGGGCAACAGAAATTAATTAGAGAGTAAGGTGAGAAAGCTAACCACAAGAAAAAGGAGTACAGAGAGCGTTGCAAGGTAGGCTTTAAACAATCTATTAGCTCCTAAGGATCTCCATAGATGTTGGGGAGAATGAACTACCAGTAGACCAAGGTGATGAATACTAGACATTACACTTTTTTCAAGTATTATTTTTTCTCAGTGAATCTTAGCAGGCATCTCAAACCTCAGGCTTAATGCCGCAAGTGCAGTATTTCTCCCCTGTAAAGCGTCCTCCTGCTTTTCCATCCTGTCCCCTTGGAAATGATGCCACCATGGGGATGGTGGTGAATGGGGGAGTCCTTTAGAGTAGGGAGTCACAAAAGTCCTCTCTCCAGGGATGACATCGCCACGGAGACCCAAACAACAAGAAAGAAAAAGTGAGCACCCCCTCTCTGCCAGCCATGCAAGCTGGATGCATGATTCAACCTCCCTTGCCTCAGTTTCCTGATTGAGGGGATGACAGTACCCCTCCTTCCTAGGGTTCATATCAAGATTAAATACATTATTACTTGCAAAATGCTTAGAACAGTACCTGGCACATCCAGTAACTCCAGTCTAGAGGTGAAGACAGATGAGCAGATACTGTTAATGTTTATTTCTGTTAATGTTTATTTATTTTTGAGAGGGGGAAGACACAGAATCAGAAGCAGGCCCCAGGCTCTGAGCTGTCAGCACAGAGCCCAACACAGGGCTCGAACATGAACTGCGAGATCATGACCTGAACCCAAGTGGGACACTTAACTGACTGAGCCACCCAGGCACCCGGATGAGCAGATACTTTTAAAGCATCGTGATCTGTGCTGTGTTCCAGGTAGTTATAAGGTGGTAAGGGCAAAGAAAGGAGAATGACTAACACTGCCTGGGGCATCAGGAAAGTCTTTCTGGAGGAAATGTTAAAGCAGAAAGGAGATAAATTACTATTTGTCGGATACTAATTCTCAATGCTAGGTGATTTCTCTTACTATTTAGAGAATTTACTTTTATAAACAACTCTGTGAGCTAGGTATGATTACACCCATTTTACAGATGAACCAGGTCACTGATTAGCTACCTTATCATGACATTATGGCAGAGTTAATATTCTAAACTAGGATACCTGGTACTAAACTCACTGCAATCTCTATTTTGCCAGTGTTGCTTTTGGTCAAGTAGGTTCTAGGATGCTATAATAGCTAACATTTATTATTAATATAGGCTTGACACAGTGCTTCATGCTTTTAATCTATTAGCTCCTTTAATCCTCGTCCAACTCTCTGAGGTAGGTATTTTTGTTTTTCTCAGATAAAGAAACTGAAGTTCAGAGACTTTAAGTAATTTCCCCAAGGTCGCACAGTAAGTATCAGAGTCGGTGTCTGAACTCCGACACTCTGGTACCAGAGTGTAGGAGCTTATCCTCTGTCTGTGCTGACTCTTGCTCTGAGGTGAAAAGGGGCCTGGAGTTGGAGTTGTAGGACTTGATTCAGGACTCAGTTCTTCCAACTTGTCTCCCAACCTTGCGTAAATCATGTCTTTGAATTGTATTTTTGCCACTTGTAAATGAAGCTAAAAATTCCTGTACTGCTGGCTCACAATGTCATAGAAGTCAAATGTTATGTTGATGAACAGACACACGTTCAGTAAAATGGAAGTTGTTAATTATTATTATTGTTTGTATTTTAATCTCAGGCAGAGAATGGCGGAGGTAGCCAACAGCGACAGCCATTCCTTGAAGGAGAAGAAATGGTAGATGCCTTCAGATACCTGGAGAATTTTCGCGAAACTTGCCCCATATAGCTTCCCCCAAATTTTGGAATTTGAATCAGTAAGTGGTAGATTCAACAAGAAAAATACAAATCAGGACATTCTGTGGGTCAGGGCCAACCAAAACTAGAACTCGTTTTCAATAGAGATAACAGGTTCCCCAGGATCAGTGTCTTCATGCTACAGCACCCCATGGTGTGGGGACATTGTAATGCGAAAGCCTGCCCTGCTAGAGAGGTTTACACCTGGATGCCCTGAGAGAGTCCCTACTCCACTCTTGCTCTCCTCCCCTGCGCTATACAAATCCACTTTCCCCCCACCGCCGAAGTAGCATTTTCAAAATGTGTATCTGACTATGCCATCCTCGTACGTAAAATTGCCCATGGCTTTCCATTTAAATTAGAATTAAATCCACACTCCTTACCATGGCCTACATACAGCTGAATAATTTAAGCCATACTAACTTTCCGAGACTCGTTTCATCCTTTTCTACTCTTCCCTCTCAGCTCTCTAGCCACATAGCTTGAAACGTTTGGCTCCTTGAATTTACCAAGTTCTTCCTCAAGGACTTTTTTGCTTGCCGCTCCCTGTGCCTGGAAACCTCCTGACCCCCTTTGCTGGTCCAATTCCCATGCGTCTGTCCCTGTTTCGAAAGAAGTGCCACATTTTTAGAGCTGTATTGCCTAGTCCTCAAATATAAATTAATAACTCTTTCATTATTCCACTTCACAGAACCATATTCTTTTCCATATCCCAGAACATTTAAACACTTTCAGTCATATAGTCTCTCTCTTTTTTATTGTGGTAAGAACAGTTAGCATGAGATCTACCCTCCTAATAAATTTTTATGTATACCATACAGTATTGTTAACTATAGGCACAGCAGATGTTGTACAGAACATCTCTAGAACTTAATTATCTGTCATAGATGAAACTTTATACCAGTTGAATAGCAATTCCCCATTTCCTCCTCCCATATATTCATTATTTATTTATTTTTGTCTGTCTCTTGACTAGACTGTAAGCCCCATGAGCACAGGGACCATTTTAGTCTTGCTAATTGTTGTGTCCCCATTCCTGGTGCATAGTATTTCATGAAGGAGAGATGATAGGAGGAAGGGCTCTCTGAGTCTAATTTTTTTTAAATGATTATTTATTTTTAAAAGAGAGAGAAAGAGCACAAGCAGGGGAGGGGCAGTGAGAGAAGGAAACACAGAATCCAAACCGGCTCCAGACTCTGAGCTGTCAGCACAGAGCCCGCTGCAGGGGTCAAACCCACAAACTGAAAGATCATGACCTGAGCCGAAGCTGGATGCTCAACCGACTGAACCACCCAGGCACCTCAGGTCTCTCTGAATTTAAATATTGTTTTTCCTTGTCCATCTGTAGACCAGAGCCTCAGTAAACAAACAAACAAACAAACAAACAAACAAATAAACAAATTATAGATCTGTGATATATAGTGCCCAGAGCTGGGAAGAGTGACTTCCAACAGATTTTGCTGGAAGCCTCTCTAGCATGACATGGAGTACAGCTGGACCTTCAGGAGACACAGGGAGCCTGCAGAGTCCCAGTCTTGCTGAGTCTGCAGATTATCATACAATAGTCATCAAATATAGCTTGGTAAGTAGGTCAGGAGTGGGGGACGTCCTCTGCCTCTCTGAGATACATCTGGGCTAGGTCTTGGGAGTTCTGTTTGTGGGAGCTCCTAAGGACAGCGAGAGAAGCAGTGAAAGGGGGCCGTGGAGTCAGGAGTCAGACCAGTGAGACCTCTACTGTCATGAAATGTGCATGAAACCTGGCAGTCTTGGGGTTTCACCCCAGATCATCAACCAAACTAGCTCTTGCCCCTGGGTGTGATAGAGACATTGTATCATTCCCATGTTAGAGATGAAGATGTTGGAAGAGATAAGTAACTTGCCCAAGGCATCCAAGCTAGCAAGCAGAGAGCTGGGTTTGGAACCCTAGTTTGTCCTCCGAAGATTGTTAAACAATATCACTTAAAAATCAAAAACAACCATGCTTCAACAAATGTAAACATATAGACTGTGAGACTCTATCTGCCCTCTTTCTCCTATGCTCAAGGTCACACAGGTATTAAATGGCAGAGGCAGAGCTGAAATTCAAAACCAATGTTGTCTTATGCAAGAGATTGTGCTTTTAATATTCATTCATTCATTCATTCATTCAACAAAACATCAGTGATGGCCTAACACATACCAGGTAGCAGGGACCAAGATTGGCAGGATTTCTGCCTTCATGGTAACTATAATGTAGCAGGGAAGACAAATATTAAATAACACTCCTGCAAAGTGGTTGTTATCATCCCTGTTACAAAAGTATGGGAACTCTTAGCCTTTACACTATGCTGTGTTGTTGGAGGAGGTCATCCTGAGGACATGCCCAGCAGTTGACCATGAGGAGCTGATCTGGGGCAATCAGAGACTCCTCACCTCCTCCCCAGCCCATGAAATATACATTCTGCCCACTATTCCCTTAGCCAAAATTCTCTCAAGGATGCAACCTTCAGAGAACAATGGCTTGTTGAGATCATGTGATGGTATATGTGACTGAATGCAGTTAGGGCCTCCATGGAAACTTTTAAGATTCTGGCAGGCGGGTGAGGAAATTCACTTATTTTGTGGCATCACGAGGCAAGCCTCAAATTTGAGTTCCCTTGCTTATTAACACTGCCAGCTACCAATCTGGATCTTTCTTCAGTCTCTCCTCACCCTCTGCATACGGGGGCCAATTTTGAATTTCTACCCAAAGAAGTTGGAAAGACTTTATTACGTATCAGTTGCCCAGCCTATATGAGGCCATACATTTTCCATGTATTCTCAATTCTACCCATGTGAAGCGGGGGGTTAAAACCCCCCACTTCACAGGCGGTTGTGAGAATTACATGAAAAAAAATGTATCGTATGCCTTCCTCAGACTAGGCACTCAGATGATGTTGTAGAAACAGTCACTCTATGCTGACATCACCTTCACCAATTCAAATGTAATCGTAAAAATAATGTGCTGCAGAAAAGGGAAATGACCTAGGATTCTATAGCAGAGAATAAAGCTTATTCTTTTCATTAGTAATAGACATTCTAATGCACCAGGTTAGAAGTTCAGCTTGAATAAATATAGATTATATACTGCAAAGTGTTTGTTGCTGTGGTTGTTTTTGTTTTGTTTTGTTTTGTTTTGTTTTCCAAGTAGGCTCCCAGAGAGAAAAGATTCCAGACAAGAATTGCCAACAAGACCCGGAAAGAGGATTCTGATAATACACCAATAGTAAGATTTGTAACAAACGAGACCCAAAGCAATATCACCCATTAATGTGTGTTAATGATGAAAGATGACACACGTAACAAAGGAGGAAGGGAACACGAATAGGTTAAATGATTAAGTAGGCAATGAGACACAGAGACTGGGCATAAGCAAATGAATGATGGGGGTGAATTAAGATGAGGGGATGTGAAAAAGAAAATGCAAGAGGAAGGAGGAAAGAGACGGAGACTCTCAGTGAGGATTGGGAGGTTTTCGACTGAATGGTGCAAGAAGGGTAGGAAATGACTGCAGTAAATCACAGAACAAGAAGGGGTTGATTTAGAGGACTGAGGACAGAGGAAGCGGGAGGTAGTGAAAGGTATGAGCTGGAGAAAAAAGATAATAAATTTGAGAATTGTTAAGGGAAAGAGTCAGAGAAGTACTGGGTTGAAGCAGAAATCAGTCAAACAAATGCAAGCAGAAATGAAGAAAGACAACGGTGATTAAAATATTCTTTCATTTTTCACGAAAGAGAAGTTAGAGACAATGGTAAAAGTTTGCTCTAAATGAGATATAGTGGAAATGTCCTGAAAAGGGAAATGAGAAATGGAAGGTCGGAAGCAAAGAGACAGAGAAGTAACAGAAGGACCAAATAAATAAGACATGTGTAGTGGAAACAAGCTACTGTTACTGGAGGACCTACTATGTGCCCAAGAGCACTGGGGGCTTCCATTTATACCTGCTGGCTCATTCAACCTTCCCATGACCCCAACATTAAGGCTCACAGAGGTAAATCATTAGAAATTAGCCAGAGAGTAAGTGGTCTACAAAAGAATTTGAACTTACATCAAAGAGAGGTATCTGCGATGAAGAAGCAGCAGAGATAGGCATATTTACAATGATCTATTTTGGATACAACAACAATAGAAGGGAAAGATACAAGATTGACCTTAATCTTGTAAGTGACCCTATACCAACTGATGGAGCTGGGCTCTGTTCAAGGGGCTGGAGGAGCTGCAACCAAGAGTTTCTGGGGGAGGTGGTGAGAGAATAGGAAAGGAAACAACATGCCAGGTGATGAGTGGAGTCAACGTGCTGCAGTGAGAAGGCAGGACTAAAGGGACAGTGTGAGTTACAGAGACGGCCATGATTGAAGCGAGAGAAAACAAATGGTGGAGATTTGTGGGTTCCAAGAGGATGGATGGGACATGGAGCTTAGATAGAGCAGAGATGAAGCGGGAGATAGCAAACTCCTCCTGAGCTGGAGTTTGTGTCCTAGAGATCATCTCAAGGCTTAAGGAAGAAAGACGTAAAAAAAAAAAAAAAAAATTCTTGAATCATGGTAAGCTGGGAGAGAAGGAAGGAAGGAAAGGAGGGAGGGAGGGAAGAGAATGTACTCATTGTAGAAAGCCAGAAGGATGGTTTGTTTTCTTAACTGCAGAGTTAAGGCTAGGGCCTACTACAATACCTGTGTGAGAGTAAAAAGTCAGTAAGTACATGATTATTCACTGACAAAGTACTTGTTTTACATCTCTATATTAGTGCTAGCTCAGGCTAGTTTAGACTAGGTGGTTAGTCATCTTAGGAAAAGTGTTTTATTAGCTGACACTTACAGGTTAGTGAAAGTAACAAGGTGAAGTCTGGAGGGAGATCTCTCCGGGCAGAGGGAAGAGCCTGTGTGAAAACACTGGGGCAGCAAGGAACTTGGAACCTTCTGGGAATAGAAAGGAGACACATAAGGCTAGAATAGAGTGGCGGTGGTGAGGATCTTGTTACATGGGGCTGAAGAGGAAAATAGTGAATGCGATGATGTCAAATGCTTAGATTCACTTAGAACATTACGGAGAACCTAATATAAGCTAGACATTTTTCATACATGTGATCTCATTTAATTCCCACGGTCCTGAAAAGTGGTACTGCTTTCCTTATTTCGCAAGTGAGAAAATGAAAGATC
Source organism: Panthera uncia (assembly GCF_023721935.1). Lineage (NCBI taxonomy): Eukaryota > Metazoa > Chordata > Mammalia > Carnivora > Felidae > Panthera > Panthera uncia. The sequence goes on along the minus strand of NC_064807.1, from coordinate 74,842,415 downwards.
GAGTAGGGGCGCTTATTAACTGACTTGACCCAGGAGATAAATAGCAAAGATGATATCCAGACCAAAGCCTGTCTGCCACCCCAGTCCCTGCTTTTCCAACTATGCTAAGCTGCCTCGGTCAGGTGGTATGGATATAAGGAAGGAAGGAAGGAAGGAAGGAAGGAAGGAAGGAAGAAAGAAAGAAAGAAAGAAAGAAAGAAAGAAAGAAAGAATAGAGTATGGGGTAGGAGGAGGAGAAAAGGAAAAATTGTGCTGTGGTAGGATGTCAGGGAGTGAGAAGTCAGACCTGAGTTTTACCACTTGATAACTACAGGATCAAAGTCAAGTTCCTTAGCTACCCTGAGCCTCAAACTCGCCATCTATTAAATGGGGATAACAAGATTGACTCCAGATATCGCTGGGATGACATATCAAAGCAGCAGTTATAATTTATTGAGCACCTAGAATGTTAAGCACTTTGCATAATTATTTCCCAAGCCTCACCACCACCAGAAGGCAGGAATTGTCATCGTTCACTGATACACCACACAAAGTTGTGAAGTCGCAGTTTGTGTTCAGAAATACGAGTTCTTTTCCTGTGGTTATTCCAGATTCGACACTACCTACTAGATAAAGTTGGTCCTCTTCAAGACGAACAGCAAACTCCTTGCCCGCCTTTTCTGTCTTGTCTTCAATTACTCCCTCTCCCCCCTTCACCGAACTTCCCCCTTTTCCTTTTGTAAGCTCTGCCCTCTCTGCCCTCCATCTGTTTCCAATTTCTGTGTTCTCAGGCAGGTGTCTTAGTTGCAAGCAACAGATACCAATTCTGGATAATTTAAGCAGAAACAGAATTCAGTAAAGTGATATTGGATTACTTAGAATCTCCAGGAGGGCACGGGATCGGGGCGTAGAGTCCATGAAGTCAAGAGCACGGATCCAAATCACAGCACAGAACTGGCTGGTGGAGACACTATTCCTGAAGTTGCTGTCAGGCATAAATAGGGCAATTCACACTGTTGACATCAGTGACACCGTGCTCCAAGCCAGTGCTGTTAAAACCATTCCCTCTAGCAATCAAATCTGGATGTAACCGAACCAAGTAGTGCCACTTTGGTACCCAGGGGGATTCTGCCTGATTCCAGCTTCCTTTCCAGCCTCTGGGAGGGGTGAATCTGATTGGTGAGTTCTGAGTCACATGCCCAAGTCCTAGCTGCTGTGGAGGCTGAGAAGGTATCTGGAAATTTCAGCCTCTTCATGGGACGTGGGCTGTGCCTCAGAGAGCGAAGCACCCTCTGGCACAGGAGAGGGATTCGTTCAGATGCCAAACAGTTGCAAAAATGCCAAATGCCAGCTTTAACCCAGAATGTCTACCCCCCGCTTCGAGTCCTTCATGTTTCAACTCCAGTGCCTCCTCCTCTGGGAAGCTTTCTTTGATTTCTCCAAGCATAAGTTTCAAAACACCTCATAAAAAGACACATGTCCTTGTGCCTGCCTGGTATCTGAGATATTTCTGTGCTCATCTCATCCCCACACCTTGTGCCCCCATCATTATAAACTCTTCAAGGGCAGGAGCTGTGTTTATCCCTCTCTGCATCCCCATACAGTGCCTGGGAGGAGCCCTGGGTATTGGGTGGTGAATGAATGAATGGAAGCGTTGGTCGCATTCGACAGGCCTTTGTACCAGAGGTCCACGAAGGACTTGCACAGACTCTGCCTTACATAAGGGAGCCCTTTTTTCCTGGTGTGCACTTCTATAAATGGACTATGTCAGCATATTTGAAGAAAGGGGCATAGAGAATCAGAAAGCCCCATTGCAGAGGATAGTGGCGGATTGTAAGGGTACAAAGGAGAGACTGAGGGAGGCAGGACGACATATTTTGGAGGAGTAAATGAACTGGAGCAGGCATTAGAGAGGCAGGAGATGGTTTAGAATCAGAGGACTTGAAAGGCCAGATTCCACCTCCCCCCCCCCCTTGGGTTCACAAGATTAGTAAACTGAGACAGGAGAAACCTATCTTACAAACCTCAGAGCTGAAACGGACCCAAACACACTCATGCAGATGTGCCTTTCGCATCTTCGATAGGTGGGTTTTTCCAAGGTCACTGAGGACAGTATGATTTAATAGAAACAGCAAAGGCTTTGGAGCCTGCAGTTTAGATCTCAGCTTTTTTGCTCACTAGATGTGTGACCTTGGGAAGTCCCTTCACCTCCCTGACCTCCTGATCTCAGTTTCTTCATCTGAAAAATGGGAATCATAATACCCATCCCCATGGAGTATGCTTACGTATAAAAGCTAACATATATACTTGCCTAGCATTTGGAGCGCTTAACAAGCAGTATTACGTCCAAGGTCACAACATAGGTTTTGATTCCTCCTTCTTTTCAGTCTTCTGCCTTTATCCAAAGTCATAACAGAGTAAATAAAATGTGACGGTAGAGGGGAAAGGGCAATGCGTGCGAAGAGTTAAAGACAGAAAGGAGAGAAGAGGCAGAAGAGGGAAGAGCTAAGAGGAGACAAGTTGGCACACAGAGACTCCACGAAAAAGTGCAGATGGGTAAAGCAATAGAGAGAGATGGGAGATGTCTCACAAATTATAGGGAGGAAGCATCTATATGATTAAAGTCAAGAAGAGGAGGAATGACATGAGTAGAGATGAAAGAGAAAACAGAGAGGAGAGGTGAGGAGAAGTAAGGGGAGTGGGGAAGGGGAGCTGCCCAAGCACTAGATCCCCCAGGATGCCAGCGATGGCTCCCCTGAAGGATCTGAGGTCGTGTGGGTCACAGAGAACCAGCCCAAGGCCAAAGGGCACAGGGCCCTCAGACACAGGGCCTAGGTTCCCAGCTCAACTTGAATCTGGAAGGACTGGGGTGGGGAAAAGAAGTGGTGAACAGACCCCTCCTCTGGGAATGGGGGAGAGGACGTAGGAGCCCATGGGAGCCAGAAGCAGACAGAGTAGCAGGTCTCTCTACCTCATACCCTTTTCAGGAATTTCACGCAGAGAACAGAAGCAGCCAAGTAGAGCTGCTCCAAGCTGGGAGTAGGGATCCAAAACACAAGCGCGAGAGTGGGCGGGCTTGCAGGGCGGGCGGCAGCTTAGGGGGCCAGAGCTTCCAGGCCCGAGTCAATTTGGGGGCTAGAGGGTGGGGTATGACACCCCTCCGTCTGTAAGCATTTAATGCAACCCCGGAGGCCTGGGAGGAGGAGAGAGGTGGGATCCTGGTGTCTGGAGACTGAATACGCGAGTTGCGGGAAAGAGGGTGAGGAGGGGGGCTCAGTTATTTCAGGGACTAGAAGAGGGTCCAGGACTTGTTACTGGGCTCCTGGGGGGACAAAGTTAAGTCTTGGCCATCAAGAGGCGCCCCCTACCCCCTAGAGGGCGGGGCTTGGAGCCAGGCTGGGCCGAGGCGCGCCCCCAGGTGCAGCCCGAGGGTCGAGCCAGGGGTGGGGGTGAAGCTGGGCGAGCTGGGCTGAGCCGGGAGGAATTAGAGGAGGCGCGAGGGGTCCTTAAGTGTCAAGAATCTGGAGAGGGGTGGTGTGGCTAAAGACCATCGTGAGGGTGGCATTGGGGGATCCTGGGAAAGGAGAGGGGGCGACTGGGATTTGCACGAGGCCGGGCGGGGCCTCCGGAACGCTCGGGGTCTGCTGGGGGGAGCCAGGAAGGGGGGGGGGGGGGGGGGGGGGGCCCGGGGGGGGGGGGGGGGGGGGCGGTCCAGGGCCGATCGGGAGGCGGAGCCGGGAGCTGGGGGCTGCTGGCGCGCGGCTCCCACGGCTCCTTAGCTCCGGCGTCCTGGTTAGCTCCGGCGTCCGCCGCCGCCGCCGCCGCTTCCTCCGCTTCCTCCTTCTTCGCCGCCGCCGCCGCCGCCGCTCGCAGCACCGCAGCCCCTCCCGCCATGGCGGCCGCCGGCGCCCGGCGCAGCCCCGGCCCCGGCTCGGGGCTCCGGGGGCGGCTGAGGCTCGGCTTCCACCCGGCGCCGCCGCCGCCGCTGCTGCTGCTGTTCCTGTTCCTGCTGCCGCCGCGGCCGCTGCTGGCCGGCGCCACCGCCGCCGCCTCGCGGGAGCCCGACAGCCCGTGCCGGCTCAAGACCGTCACGGTGTCCACGCTGCCCGCCCTGCGGGAGAGCGACATCGGCTGGAGCGGCGCCCGCGCCGGGGCCGGGGCCGGGACCGGGACCGGGACCGGGGCCGCCGCCGCCGCCGCCGCGTCCTCGGGCTCCGCCGGCTCCGCGGGCACCGCCGCCGAGTCGCGCCTCCTGCTCTTTGTGCGTAACGAGCTGCCGGGGCGCATCGCCGTGCAAGACGACCTGGACAACACCGAGCTGCCCTTCTTCACCCTGGGTAAGGCTGGGCGCCGGCACGCGCGGGATCCCGAGGAGCCCCGAGCCCCTAAGTGAAGCCGGACGGGTGGGGGCGCCCTGGGGATCCCCGCCCCGGGCTGCCCCGAGCGGGGTTGGGAGAGGGCGGCCGCGGGGCCCGGAGGACGTACAGGTGGTTGGAGAGCAGGACGGGCAGGAGGTCCCCGAGAGCGCGTGGCGGGAGCTCGGGGGCGTGCCGACACTCCCGCAGTGGGGACCTGTGTCCCCCGCTCTCTCAGCCCTGGCGTCGAGCTCTGCAGCGATCCATCCCCGACGCCGGAGAACCCAGATGGCGGAGTGTGTTGGAGCTGGGGACCCGGGTCGTCCAGCCGCTCGCCGCTCCTCCGGGCACTGTCCCTGGCCGCTCGCGGTTACCGCCCCCTCACTCTCACCTCGGAGTTGGAGGCAAGGCTCTTCCAGATAGATTTTCTCGAGAATCGGAGCAGAGAAGCTCCATGTGGGATCACCCAGCCCGCGTAAACTCGGTCTCCGTGTGGGTTGTGTGACCTTGGCCAAGTCGCTTCCCCTCCCCGCGCCTCAGTTTTGGCCATCTGTGAAATGGGGCAGGGGAGGGTTGAGTGATTTCTGAGGTCGCCACTTCCAGGTTCTCTGATTCTCCCCCCACCGTCCTTGTCGCAGTCGGATTTCTATCCCCCTTCCAGGGGACAGCAGGTTGGTCCTCACGACGCACTCGCTGGACCAATAATAACAACTCAAAGGCCAGAAAACGGCAGGGAAGGGGAAAAGGGTGGGGGTGGGGTGGGGGCTCAAATGGAAAAGTTAATCCGAAAGTTCGCCAGCAGCTCGCTGCCTGCTGGTTCCCAGCGCCAATCCCGGAGGAGTCGGCCCTTCCGAGGAGCTGTGGGAAGCGCGGCTGATTTCCCACCCGGGTAATTGATAGCTTAATTATCTCGGAGAGCGTTTACAAAAACGTTCCCCCTTAGCTCTCCCGCGCTCGCGGATCGCTCGCTCTCCTCCCCTTTCGGGGGCGCGGGGCGCGATTGGCTGTCGGAGTCTGGCCAACGACAGCGCCTGGAAGGCGCCGGGGGCTCGCTGGGAGACTCCCGAGCCCTTCTTCCCCGGATCCGTGCCTTCTCGGGATCCGGCTCGGCCTTGGCGTCTCGCCGGTGAAGCGCTTTCGGGATCCCGGCTTGAACCTCCGAGGTTAACTCTTCGCTTGCCCGAGAAGCCCTAAAGACGAATCCGGAGACTAGAATGCTCTCTCCTGGGAGCCATAATATTTTAAAATGTGTTTTTGTGACCCCCGCCCCCCTTCCCTTTCACGCTGGCCGCCTCTGGAGATTTGAGGGAGTGCCAGGCCCGCTCGCGGTCGGTGCTCCAGCCTCGGGCGTCTGGCCCCAGGGCTCTCCCCAGCTGGCTGTAACCTGAGCTTTGCTGAGCTTTCTGGGAGGCGCGGCGGGAGTGCGCCTTGCAGGTTCCCTGGGGACTTCCCGCGGCGGCGCGTCTAGCGTGCGACACACACACACACACACACACACACTCAAGCATACACACACGCACCGACACACACATGCACACACACCAATAGCTCTTCCCACGTGCACCTGTGGGCCTGTCCATTTCATAGGAAGGGGTGAGGGTGGAGATAGGGGTTCTTCGGGTGAAAAGCTAACCCAGGGCTCAGGGCTGACTCGTGTCGCCTCCTCGCAGGGAAGGGTCCTTCTAGCGACCCGAAGGGTGTGCCTTCAGCATCACTTACTGTTTCACATTTCTTCCATCCTCGTGATCTCTCTACTCTAGGGTGTCCTGAGAGGTCATGAGTGGGAGGCTTCCTAAATGGCTGTTCAAGTAAGTGCGTAGAGGGGGACATTCTAGGGTATGGCATGACTTGGAAGCGAAGACCCCAGGGCATTCCAGTTCCCCAAGGATGTGGAGGACCCGGTCCAGCCAGCTATCGGAGTCCCCGAAGAATTCCTGAAGCTGGCAATCTCTGCCTTTTGAAACTTAGGCTTTCAAGAGGGAGTGGGTGCTTGGGAGCTGGGGCAAGCTGAGTGAAGAGCTGCGTGGGGAGCTGGAAGTCTTGAATCCCCCAGGACCCCAGCATCGCCTGGAGAGTCTCCAGGCGCCCTCCGCTTGGAGACTTCCGCCTTCTCTGACGCAAGGCAGCTGAGCCTGGCGGCTGGGGACTGCCTGGTGAGGAGTGGGGGGTTGCTGTCCTTCCCGGCAGCTCTGAGCCCTTAGGATGCATGTGGGGAATTGTGTCTTGCCTCCTTCTTCTCCCCCCAGCGCCCTGGACTGGCAGCTCAGGCGCTCCCTCCGGGGGATTTGGCTAGCGAGGTAGTCACCAGATGGCCGAGTGTAGCAGGAGCTGTGTAGGGAGACGTGGGTTTTTTATTTGTGTTGGTCTTCCACTGTTTGCATGTAAACATGGAGTGCACAATGAGCTCTGGGAGGGCCAGGCTGGCTGGAAAGGAGGGCCGGTGTGTGTGTATGTGTGTGTGTGTCTGGGGGTGGGGGGCACTGAGTCATTTATGGCCTTATCTTCCCTAAGGTCCCAAGGTAGCTCCATCCCATCATTTCATCCCCAGACCTTTCAAACATCCTTGCTTAGTGTTTTGTCTCTGGTGTGCGGGGCGAGTCTTTCACCACTTCCTGGACAGTTCAAGGGATTTGGAGACGATATACGCCACAATTGCCTACGCAGTCCGCAAATGCCAAATCCTGCCAATAGTGGGGTGTGTGGAGCCACCACTAGGGGGTGATAGTGTCCGCAGAAGCCCTCGGGCCATGCTTTGGGTTGTGGGCTCAGAGTTGGTGGTGGGAAAATGTCCTTGGCGTTAAAGGGGGCGAACAAACAAATAAAAGGTGCAGTTCCCATTTTACTGTTAGTTGGTGGACTTCAGGGTGCATACATTGCCTACCATCCCCAGTCACCAAAGCCCCCTGCATATCTGGCCCTGTCTCCCTCCGTTCTGCTTCTCTTGTTCCAGTTATTGGCTCTATTATCGGTAATGCCTCTCCATAGCTCTTCTCTCCCATCATGTTCTAGTCTGCTTTATATAGATGGAAGTTTGCCTCAGACTTGAAGTTTCCCCCCAATTTTCAGTGTCTGGGCCTCTTCTTTAGAATCTGATTATATAAGTCACTGGCACTGACAAAGTGAATTTCCTTGAAAGTGATCAAGAAATAGCAAATAGTTATTGAATCCTTAATGAGGTGCTAAGAACTTCACGTTTACCGTTTATTTTTAACCCACATAAAACATATGAAGTGGCATTGCAGTTATTACCATTTCACGGATCAGGAAGCATTTTTGGAGAGGTCAGGTATCTAGTCCAAGGTCGCAGTGCGGGTAAATGGCAGACCTGGAACCAGAATCTCATTCTACCAGACACCTACCTTCTTGGTAGTTGTGTATTGGCAAAGATGTGTTCAGGGGTTGGTTACATTTACGGAGGGCCTGGGGCAGGGTCTTGGAGAGAAATACACCAATCATCAACATGACAGCAACATTTCTCAGAGGAACTTCAGCTACACTAGGGTGCCAAAGTATGAGAGTTTGAAAGTAAGGCATGACCTTTGTTGACCCTGCCAGCTCAAAGTTCCATGATTCATGGGATATCAGAGGGCATTCTATTTAATGGTGCCAATGAGTGACAGAGATTACACGTTCTATAACATCAGGGAGGGAACACATCTCTGTAGATTCAGAGAAGCCTGGGGAAACTTCCAGAAAGGGGGGAAAAAATGCATGAGGCCTTTGTGGGGGGAGAGGTTGGAGGAGAAGTTGGAAGCTTCCGTGCAGCTTGGGAGCTTAGTGTTGGTTAAGATCTGGAAATCTCAGCTGTGGCCCACTGTGACCTTGAACAAGTCATTTATCCCCAGAGCTTCAGTGCTTTGTGTGGTAATATGAGTGGGTAGAGAAGCCCTAAAATAATCCTTCAGTGTAGAGACGCTATGAACTTGAAGTGCCCTGATGCACTCTGTTACTCTGACTAGCTCATCTGGCTTCTCACTGTCTCCTTTCTTTTGCTGGTAACACAGGGTGTTGGGAAGGACTGATTGAAAAGAAAAGAATTTAAACAGGAGCAAGTGCCAGTGCAGGGCTTCAGAGGTGAACTTGCACATCACTCAGTCCTCATTTGCCCCCAGGCAGCCCTGGAGTCCGCTTGTGGATTTAGCTTTCATGCCCACAGGTAGGGAAATGGCATCCTTCTTCCTGGACCTGACAGTAGCTGGACTGGGCTGTTTACCACCAGCCTTGATTCAGCAAAAGGGGGAAAAAGATAAAATTGAGGAAGCCCTCGTTGTCAACATGTCTTGCTAAGCTGCCTTGGTATAGAAATGGCATAGCTGAGGAGTGTACTCTCTATTTGGGGGAGGGTACGTAGAAAGGAAAGCCTGTCTGTCAGTATGTCTGAATGTACCTGTATGAGTACATCTGGCAAGTGTCCTGAAGTTCTGCCCCAAAAGGATGCTCTTTGCAGGAAGCTGATTGGCCTGGTCTGCAAAGATTCATGAAAACAGAGACAAAAATGGATACCAAAAGAGAAAAGCCTCTGGAAGGAATTAGGACCCAGGCACCAAATCAGAAAGGTTGCTAGAAGCAGAGAATTTAGCCTAACAAGGACAGTTCATAAAGGGCCGGAGGAACTTGCTTCACATGTCAACAGGGAATGAGGAATGTGCTTTTTTCTGTGCAAGGTGCAAATACTAAGGGGCTGGTTCCCAGGAAGCTGTCCAGAACTCAGCATCCTGACCTCTAATGATTATAGGATCCATATTGAAGAAAGCCTGGAAACAGAGACTATACAGCTATCTGGCAGGCATTTGGACACAGAACCGAAGTCCTAGGAGACAATGAGACTCTCTGCCCTTTTTGGTTTCCGGCTTAATTCTGAAGGTTGATGCCAGTTATTAATAGGGAGAAAAAAACATACAAGTAGTAGTAATCTGGGTCTTCTGTAGGGATTTCTGTCCACAGACTACTCATTAAAATCAGTTCCAGTGTTCTTTTCTTTATGGGTCAGAGAGAGAAATTCTGGGGTGGACAAGATGGCGAATGTGATATCTTCCAACAAAGCTAGGTTTAAAAATACATATGTGCCTTTCTCAATTGGGCACCAGGTCCTTAGCACCAAATAAAGTATCAGAGTAGTCACACTCCAGGCCCCATCCTGCTGTGATGGTCCAGCTTCCTGGGATGTTGTAAATGAGGGTCGCAGTTAGGGGCGTGTTCAGTGGTCTGTGATCTGAATCTTCTTCCTCTTTCCACTTGCTTCCCTCCCCCATCCCCAGCCTTTTACCAGCTTGAATCTGATGAAATATATTTAATAATCAGGGCAGATAGAGATGTATTATCTGCCTTCAGAACGTACCAAGTTCCTGAGAAGGCAGTGGGTCAGGGAGAGAGGTGGATTCGCTTCAGCTGTGTTACAGAGGCTCAAGTCCGGTCAGGGCCAGCCGGATTTGCTGTTTCGGGGGGTCAGTGACACCAACTGAGATAGCACCGCTCTGTAGGCTTTGGTGTGACCCACAGCTTGATAGGTTTCCTGAACTGGGCCCTCAGGCTGCAAGAGTATTGTGTAATTTTAATTTCTAGCAAGTTCGGCAGGTTTGCAATGGCCTCTGGCAAGCAAAATCTGTTTCTCACATCCTTGCTTTGCTGTAAATTAGGCCTTGGCTGCCATAGGACAGTGTGAACACATGTGCTTCAGGGAGAGAAGGGTGGAGAGTGACAGTGACGTCCTTGGGTGAATTCATGAAAACTTTTAGCATGACCGTCAACGCTGATGGGCTCAGAGTACACAGAGTTTATATGGCAACATGGGCGTTCAGACTGGGGAAGAAACCTTCTTGAGGACTGGCAGTTCAGACTTTAACCCAGTGGTCTTGGGTCCCACTCTGTGTTTCTTTCCATCACACTGGACCTTGAACACATGACTGTGTGTTTATATATGTCCCAGTGTCTGAAACTCAGTTGAACAAACTCTCCTCCCCGCAAAAGAAAACCCCCAAAACAAAAAACCACAAAAAAACCACACGCACAAAATATCTGAAAAACCAAAATCTAGGGAGAAAAATATCCCTAGGGAAACTGAATTTGTTCTCCTGCCCAAGTATCCAGCTGGTTGGCTCCAATCTCTCCCGAGAACCAGAGCTGATAGGTTTTGTTCTGGGGGAGGAGGAAGCCTCATTGCTTTTTACTCTAGCTGCTTTTCGGGGTGAGCAGAAGCAGCCTGCTCTTTTCCAGGAAAGGAAAGAAAGTTGGATTTAACCTTGCGGTAGAGCAGCATTACGGGGTTGCTTCCTTTACAGAGCTCATGCTTTCCCAAGTTCTCTCACTGACCAGCTAGTGGCAACAGAAGATTAACTATAATGAGAGAGAGAGAGAGAGCTGGTGTCTCTCCTTTCCGGGAGAGCTTGCAGCCTTTCTGCCCTGGAAGGAGGCAGACAGCAGTGCTTGGAGGGACAGGATCTGTTCTCCCTTGCCAGCGCTCTCCTTCCTCTGGCTTTTTGCTGCTGTCTGTAGTTCTCCTGGACAACAGTCCCCATAAAGACGTCCCTTTGGATTGGAAGGGGGATGGATGGGGACTACACAATGTAAGATCCAGGACTGAAACCTTTGTAGCTTCCCTACTGGTGTGCTAGAACATGCACATGCAAGCAGAGACAGAGCCCAACACGGGGATCGAACCCACAGACCGCAAGATCAAGACCTGAGCCAAAGTCGGATGCCTAACTGACTGAGCCACCCAGGCACCCCTATGCAAGCAGTCCAGTCTGTGAGTGAATCATCGACGGGGTTGCTGTGTGGTGTAAACTGTTAGGGTTTTCACCTGACGAGAAATCGTTTCTCCATCCCCATTGTCAAAGGGGGAGGCTCACACCTCAAGGCTTCTCTCCACTACAATTTTAGAAGTCAACCCCATGGTCTCTTTGCCTCTAATCTACCCTCTGTACTTGTCGACAGCGTGACTGCATTAAAAGCCCAAATCTAATCGTGGCTGTTCTCTTCTAAAGCACTTCACTCGGGGCGCCTGGGTGGCTCAGTCGGTTAAGCGTCCGACTTCAGCTCAGGTCGCGATCTCGTGGTCCGTGAGTTCGAGCCCCGCGTCGGGCTCTGTGCTGACAGCTCGGAGCCTGGAGCCTGCTTCCAATTCTGTGTCTCCCTCTCTCTCTGCCCCTCCCTCGTTCATGCTCTGTCTCTCTCTGTCTCAAAAATAAATAAACGTTAAAAAATATAAAAAAAAAAAAATAAAGCACTTCACTGCTTCCCCACAGTTCTTAGTATGAAGTTCAAGCTCCTTATTGTGGTATAAGGTCCGTGACCTGACTGTCCAGAGTGCCCTATGGTAAGAACCCTCCCTTCTTGTTTTGTGACTCCCCCCCTGGGAAAATTCCTTCTTACCTTTGAGACTGAATTTAAATATCACCACATCTTTGCAGCCTCTCTTGACCTCACACTGGAGTTGCACACTGGAGCCTTGACGCCCACTATCAATATAAAAGAGTAGTATAGGGGTGCCTGGGTGGCTCAGTCAGTTAGGCATCCGACTTTGGCTCAGGTCTTGATCTTGCGGTCTGTGGGTTCGATCCCCGTGTTGGGCTCTGTCTCTCTCTCACTCTTGCAAAAATAAATACATAAACAAATAAACATTAAAAAAGAGTACTATCATTATGACTAGTCCCTTAACTATTGAGCACCTATACTGTGCTAGGCACTGTTGCAGGTGCTTACGATACAACAGAGAACAAAAGACAGAGCACTCTTATATTCAGAGAGCTCATATATAGAAGTGAGCAAGTGAGGGTGTGGGTGGGTGTGTGGCAAGGAGAGGGCGCTAATGATGCACATAATAAATAAAATTAGGTAGTATGTGAGAAGGTGATAAATTCTATGAACAAAAGGAAATTAAGTAAAAGGGAAATTTTGGAGATGAGGAGATGGGTTTTCATGTTGCATAGAGCAGAGAGAGAGGAGCTCATTGAGAATGTAGGATTAGAACCAAGACTTGAAGGTGATGAAGGAGTTGGCCAAGCAGCAATCTACGAAGGGAACATTCCAGGCAGAGAACTGTTCCAGCAGAGACCTGACTGGGGAGCACGCCTGGGATGCCCAAGGCTTAGCAAGAAGGCCAGTGCATCCAGAGTGGAGTGAGCAAAGGAGGACAGGACAGGAGAGGAAGTAGAGAGCCAGGGAGCATTTTAAGCAAAAGAGTATCAACATCTGACGTATGCTTGGTAAGAATTACTTAGGCTTCTGTGTACAGGAGCAAAGACAGAAGCCGGAAGGCCTGTAGGAGTCTGTTCAGGTGAGGCATGATAGTGGCCTAGAATGGGCATCCGTACTGGGCAAAACTGGAGAGGTGTTGGAATTGCACTCATCAGTCTTAACATCTGAGCTGGAATGCCGCCCCTCCCATAGAGACTTCTCTCTTTGAGCTCTCCTAGCCATTTCCTCTACCTTCTCCTATCTCCCTAATATTCTGAGGGTGTTTATAGGACTCAGAATGAGGTCAGTTTGATTGGAGGAAAGTGTGCTGGGTTTAGGGAAGATGTTCTTTTGCAAATCATGGAAGCCAGATAAGGGATTGGAACTTTTTGCATCATGGCAAACAGAGAAGCATTGAATGTTTTGGGGAAGATGATACACCATGGTTTTGGAATCACCAAATGTAGTAATTTAGGACATTATCTAAACAAAACGCTTCTGTGTAAAGATGGGGAAGTCGAGGTCACGTAGCAAGACGGTGATGAAGCCAGAACCAGATCTCAGTCTACTGACCCTTCCTCTGATGTGTCTTCCTCCCGCCTGGGGGAGGGGCAACTGGGCCACTAGGGGTGGGGGGACCGGGTGTTCCAGACTTTATCATTCTGGCATGAAGCAGGCTATGTGAGGACATTCATTGAACATTTACTGTGCCCCAGATGCCATGCTGGTGTATCTGTTCTCTCATTTCGTCCTCTCTACGGGCCTGAAAGACCAGATTCGGGCCATGTTTTAGGTGAACTCTGAGGCTCAGAGAGGTTAAGGGACATGCCCAAGAGCACACAGTGATTATACGGCCGGGCTGGCTCCAAACCCAGGCAGGTCTGTCTGGTTCTAAACCCCCTGCTCTCTCCCTTAGTATGCTGCACACAAGTAAGAGTGCTCTTCAGTTTCCATCTCTTTGACAACCTCTCTTATTTTTTATCTCTTCCTGCTCTCATTACCAAGAAGTTGCAGACGTTTCTATACAAGAACTTCAGGTGTGACAGCCTCACAGGCCCAAGGGACTGAACACCTTGTTTCTGGGCTGCCGGGAGCTGACTCAGCATCTCCCCAGGCCCTTCCGCTCTGTGCGGTGGTTCGCCAAGAGAGCACGAGGCCTGGTCTCATTTTCTCTAGATGCCACTCATTATCCCCGAGTACTCCACAGGCGAATTCCTACACTTCCATGCCTTCTCCACTCTCTCCCTTCCCTCTTTCCTCACCCCCTCTTTGCTTTCTGCTCTCCCTTCTTCCTTTTCCACTTTCCTCTTCTCTCGGTGCTTAGGGAAATCCCTCCTTGTGCTAGGCATAGTGTCATCCTGGGGGACCTGTCCTTTCAGGCACATGGAGAAGCTCTCTCTTCTCTTTGTAGAAATTGCCAGGACGTCCCTTGTCAGAGATCCAGCCCCCTTTTGACCAGGTGCTCTCCTCTCCACCCCATGTTGAGTTTTGTCCACTGAACGCTTCTTTGCAGCATCGTGCACTTTTAATGTTCCCGCCTTGAGAATGGAATTTATATTACATTATCTATACATATGGGATATATATACGAATCTATAACATTTATATATAATGCTGTAAAAATCCAAATAAATGTATACCTTTCGTAGAATATTAGAACTGGGTAAAATCCTGTGACTTCCAGCCCAACTCCCTCATTTACCTGGCAAAGCAGAATACATTTTCCAAGATCCCAGAGCTAATCCAGGCTCCAGCCCAGCTCTGCCGATTGAGAGGCAGTGTTCTGGGGTGGAACACGCACCAGCTCTGAGGACCAAAAGCCCTGGGATCAAATCCCAGATGCTCTACGTCTTAACTGCTGACTTCTGTGGGCCACCTCTCTGAGCCTGTTTGCTCATTGGTAAAGTGAAGACGACATAATGATCACTTTTTGGGGTTGCTGTGACCATTATTTTTGGAGAGCTCTCCCTCCGTAAACTAGATTTTCATGAGTGCCTAGCACTGTGCTCGGTTTTTACTTACACGAAGCCCAGGATCCTTACAGAGATGTTACGTGCAAAGCACCCAGTACTGCGTCTGGCAAGGTTTGCGCTCCAAGCCTCTTAGCCACCTGGAATCCTTTTTTGGAAAGAGGTGGAGGTTTCAATAAATAATGAATGCAAATTACTTTTTCCTTCCCCCTCCTTCCTCTCCAGCACGCTATCCTTACAACTCCCCCCTCCCTTTCCTTCTCCCCCAGGCCAGGCAAAAAGGGATGCAATTGACCACTGATCTCTGCTCCTTCTCCAGAAGCAGAGGGAAGCAGGGGACTCCAGGGTTGTCTGAGGACAGTTTGGACAGAGAAGCTCTTAGAGCCTGAGTCTGAGGCAGGTGGGTGTTGTAGGAGGCAATCGGGGCAGAATTCTCTCCCTTCTGGTGGTGGCTGGCTGACAAAGCCTTGCTCTCAAGCACCCAGGAAAGTCACGAGTGGCTTTGCAAGCAGCCGAAAAGGGAAGGAACATTTCCATTAGCAGAATCAGCAGTAAAGAGATTTCCAGTCACAGTAATAGCTGCATTTGGGGGAATCATTTCAGTGGTGACTGTGGGCGGAGGACAGAAGGGGGTGGGGTGGCAAGGAAAGTCACAGAGACGTCTGGTTCACTTGCACTGAGTCGAGAGCGCCCAAGGAGAGCCAGGTGCCAGACTCAGAGTGACTGTTGGGGAGTTGGGCGGGTGCGTGAACGTTCTGGACCTTCTGCTTCCCTGCGAATGGACAGAGCTTCCTCCTCAGGGGTCCGTCCCCACGGGAGGCTGTACGCTCACACTACAGTGCCTTTGCTCTGATTACTTGGGTTACTCCTTTCAAGATTTAGAGGCAGCAGCAACTTCCTAGGCTCTTGGGATTTGTAGGAGGGAAAGCTCCCAGTTTCCCCTAAAGTTCCCTACTCATTAGAATCACTTTGGAACCCAGTCTCTCATTCCTAGACTTGCTGAGGTACCCAGAGGGGCCTGGGAATCTATACCTTAAGAAGCGTACCAACTCTGTAACATATCCATCAGGGACCTGCGTGGATGGCCCCTGGATACTTCTTCAACCTGCCTCCTGCCATTCTCCTTGGTGCTTCATGCTCTAGCCTTACTGACATCTTGCAGATTTATGAGGGCACTGGAACATTCTCCCCACTTGATCCTGAATGGAAATGCTATTCTCTCTGGTTAGAATGCTTTTCCCATCCCTGATTCACCTGGCCAACTCCTAGCCTTAACTCAGCTAGGACCTCCTCTGAGGAATCTTCTCTTTCTCCTCCAAGGCTTAGATAAAGATTTTTTCCCCCCAAATGCTCATCCCCCTCCCCTTAGGATTGCCATACTTTGTGAATAAAAATAGATGCAAAAAATAAAATACAGGATGCCCAGTTAAACTTGAATTTTGGACAATGAATACTTAGTAGAATTATGTCCAGTGCAATATTTGGGACTTAGTTGTACTTAAAATGACTCTCTAATGATCGGAAATTAAAATTTAACCAGACATCCTGTATTTTACCTGGCAAGCCCCAGGGACTCTGTTTCTCTGTCTCCTGTCAGTGACCACACTGGCAACATGTGATTTGCTCCCCAAACCTGCTCTTCCCACATCTCCCCTATTGCAGGAGATCGGGCTTCTATCCACCCAATTACTCAAGCAAAGGAGTCATTCTTGAAATGTCCTTTCTCTTGTCCCCCATTCTTTCATTCAGCCAACCTTATTGGTTTTACTTCTAGAATGACTCTCAGTATCCCTCGCTTGTAATTTCCTACTGCCATAACCTTCATTCAAGCTTCATCCTTGCTTACGTGGGCTGTTGTATCAGTTTCCCGTCTTCTGGCTGTGTCTCTGTCCCCATCCTTTCTTTCTAGTCTTTATTCAGCATACGGGCCAAATCCAGCTTACTGTCCACTTTTGTACGGCCTGTAAACTTCATTCATTCATTCATTCATTCCTTCATTCATATGGGCGAAAAGAATCCCGCGAAAAGTAACACTTCAGGATAGTGACAATTACATGACATTCAAACATCCGTATCCACAAATAAAGATTTATTGCAATGCAGCCATGCTCCTACACTGGTGTATCAGTTGTCAATGGTTGTTTCCTGTTTACAACAGCAAAGTTGAGTAGTAGCAACAGTGAGTATCTGGCCCACAATGCTTAAAATGTTTACCGACTGCCCCTTTACAGAAAGTTTGCCATCCTTGCTGTATTCAGTGGCCAGAGTGATCTTTTCCAAAAGAAGCAAATTGGATCTTGTCATTCTCTCCTGTTTACAACCTTTGTTTTTCGGGATGCCTGGGTGGCTTAGTGGGTTGAGCATCCGACTCTTGATTTTGGCTCAAGTCATGATCCCAGGGTCTTGGGATAGAGCCCTGTGTTGGACTCCATACTGAGTGTGACGCCTGCTTAAGTTTTTCTCTCTCTCCTTCTGCCCCTCTCCCCAACTCCAGCTGTATGTAAAGTAAAAAAAACAAAAACAAAATGCTTTTGTTTTCCATTTCTCTTAAAAAAATTCCTTTTCAGAGCCTAAAAATCCCAAAAATGCACCTTCTTCTGTGAATTCATTTTCCATTTTCTCCCTTGTTCGTGAAACTTAAATATCACTTCCTCCAAGAAGTCCTCCCTCACCCTGGTATACAGTCCCTTCATAGCTTTCTGTCCCGTTCATTTTCAAACCTTTACCTAATGGCCCCTCGAAGGTAGGGAATGTGCCTTGTTCATCTTTTTGCTCTCTGAACCACGAAGTGCAGGACACAGAGTATAGTGGGTGCTGAGTGGAAGTTTTCTGACCAAATGAATGCAACATGGACAACCTCAGGAGCAATAGTTTGTGAACAGCACCGTAGAGGGTACCCACCTCATTGGGGTTTTCTGTCGCTTATTTGGGAGATTGTTAGGGTTTCAAGAACTAATGTTTGCCTGCCCCTCAGCAGATGGTACCTTGGTGTTCGTTAAGTGAACAAAAATAAATAGGCCTGTACCTTCATCCCTAGGACCTGCCCCTTCCCCACTTTCTTTGTAGTTGGAGGGACTTAAGCCAATTCAAAGGGAGTCTTGGGAGTAAAGACCTCCTGGAACCCAGGGGGCAGGGTGATCTGGTGGCCAGGACTATGAGCCAGGAATCCTGGGGTTTGGTCTCAGTTCTGCTGGGTGTCTGTGGTTCCATCCCTTCTGCATTTTGGGCTTCCCACCCCCCCACCCCCCCCACCCACCCCATTTCTGTTGTGGTTAGATTAAACCCTGTGATCTGTGAGGTTCTTCTCGGCCCAGCCAGCTCAGCAGGAGCCCGGGAGGGAGAAAAGGGCTCCCTCGAGGAGTCTGTGAGGCTGGAAGCTGCTGCAGAGGAGTAAGACCTCCCTCCCTTCCTTCCTCCCTCTCTGCATCCTTCCTGGGGCCTCTGAAGATCAAACCCTCAGCTCTGAATCCAGGTGCAACTCAAAATTTCAAGCCCAGTCTCACACTAATTTGTTAGGGAACCTTCTTCAATTACTTTCTTTCTAGTCTCCCCCAGGGAGGGAGACTGGAGAACTGACTGCCCAAAGTAACCAATTACTTGTCTGCCAATAGGTGACTTCCCTGTCCCTCCTTCCCTGCTTTTCTCTCTCCACTTTATTCTCCTGGCCTCTCAGAGCCACCTCTCCAAACTGTAGATGCCTCTAAGGGAGGGGTCCCCCTTTCACCTGGCTCCCTGTTCCCAGCCGGGGAATAGATAGCCAAAGGGGACAGCAAATGGGAAGGCTGGTGGCTGAGAAAGGGCAGAGCTGCAAACCTTGGGAAACCAAACAGGTTTACAAGTATGCTAAATAGCAGACTGTACTGCATTGGGAGGCAAACGCCTTCGATTTTGGTCCTGTGTCTGCCTTTCCTTTGCTAGAGGACCTCGAATAAAGGACAGTTCGTCTTGCAGCCTCAGATAAGATTGAGGAATATTGTTGGAGCCAGCTCTCCTTCAAGAAGCTGGGGAAGGTGGGGCTGCATACAGTCCTCCACAAGAATGGAGGAATCTTCCAGTCTTGTCCACCTACTGGGATCCCAGGTGCCTAGAGCCACGCCCATCGCGTAGTAGGCACTCAGTAAATATTTGTTGAACGAAGATCCGCACAAGTGGGAAATACTTGTGATCAGACATTGCCAGTCAGCAACTTCTTTGGCTTTAGATCACTTCTCAGATGCGGTGTCTTCAGCAGCCGCTGCTATCAGCTGGGGTTTGCATGGGAGATGAATTCTATTCACATTTTCTAGACAAAACTGAATCCCCTACAACAACCCCTGGTTTACCTTAAGCTCCCCTTGCCTGGAGCTAAGCCCCTTAGTCATTATTCAGTGATTCTTCCATCCCAGTTGTGTGCCCAGTCCCTGGGGGCCCAGAAATGCAAGAAGTTCATAGTCTATGGTGATAACACTTGTACTTTCTGATTTAAAGAAAAAAAAAAACACCTCCTTTTCATGGGTATTTTTAGTATCTCCATATTACAGATGAAGACATGGCCATTCAGAGAGATCAGGCCAATTGTACAAGGTCACATAATAAATGGGATTAGCTGCATTTTTTTAAAAAAGGAATCTTTGTATCACTATCACAAATGGAACACTAGAATAACTTGCTATAAATAGAAGATGGCCTGTAAGAGTAACTATGTAACTATTAAAGGAAACATATCTATATACAAATAGCTACATACATGCACAAATAGATGAATGTATATATGTAATATTAACAGGACCTCTAAATTTATCCCTCATACCATACTTTGGGAGCACATAGATCCAGCCCAACCACTGAGACAAAAATATTCATTTAAAATTTAAATTTTGCCCACAGGGGTGCCTGCGTACCTCAGTCGGTTAGGCGTCCGACTTCGACTCAGGTCACGATCTCGCAGTTTGTGAGTTCGAGCCCCGCGTTGGGCTCTGTGCTGACAGCTCAGAGCCTGGAGTCTGTTTCTGATTCTGTGTCTCCCTCTCTCTCTCTGCCCCTCTCCCACTCATACTCTGTCTCTCTGTCTCTCTCAAAAATAAATAAACATTAAAAAAACTAAAAACAATAAAATTTAAAAATCGCCCACTTAATTGTCAGATTTCCTCTAATATATGCATTAAAAAAATACCTTTCCTGCCTCATAGCTACTACCTATCTTTTAAGATCCAGCTCGGATGTACTTTAACTGCTTCCAAGATGACTCTCCTGGCATCACCAAGAACAGTTCTCTCCCAAGCCCTTGGTGTATTCATTGAAGTTCTTTGTTTCATGGAAATACTGTTATTGGCTAATTGTCTGCCTCTCTTCCTAGTCTTTAACCTTCCTAAGCTAAACACCTTGTCTCTTTCACATCTGTAACTCCAGCAGCTAGTGCATGCATGCTTAGTAAATTTTAATTTAATTTTAACGAAAAGCATACCAGCTTGCTGTACCAAATGCAGACCGTTCAGGGATATTATAAAGGAAACATTGAATGCCTTTCCCTTGCCCTGTCTCAGTCCCCAGAAATGATCATGATGAAGAATTTGCTGGGAGTCTTGTGGAATAAATACGCGCCTGAACAGCCACATTTGGTGAGAGAAAGTGACTTGTCCTGTGTCTCTCTGCAAGTTTCTTACAAGCAACTCAGATATATTAATAAAGATTCCACAGCTTTAAAATATGTTGTACAAGCACAGTGCTATGGGTAGACCACAGCATCATCCTCTGTGCCCCATGTACAATATATTAGGAAGGAGATGGGTAATGTTCCTGCCATAATATTTTATGGAGGTACTGTGATTGGAGAAAGCTCATTGACCTTCTTATATTCAATATTAAGCCAACTTTACAAAGCTGCTCCATGCATGCTCAGGCCCCAGAATCTGCCTCCAAGATATACTTCAGTCCTCAGGCAGGGAGCCCCCTTCTTTACTGACCACTGCTTGAAAAAAATGTATACCTGTAAAACATATGTATGTATATATAAACATGTGCATGTTGTATGTGTTTATACATAACACACACATCCTTGTATATATCCTACACACACACACACACACACACACACACACACGTTATACATACAGACCGATACATATGCGAGAGGGAAAATATGATAATGACTTTTCCTGCTGGGGAACTAAAAGAAACTGGACCCAGCAAGAGAGTCATTTATCACAATAAGTTGGGGGTGAATGTGTTCCTTCTGACATGGTATCCGACTTGCCTGATAAAGCAGCTCTTCCTTTCCTACCTGAAACCTTTTCCTCACTTGAATGAGGAGACAGACTCTTCAGGAAAGGGTTGCCTCAGTTTAGGTTGAGTTGTTTACTTTAGAAACCCTCATTTGTGAGGCCATGTGGATTGGTGGCTGGTCAGTTCATAGAAAAAGTCTTCTAAAGCAAGGAATCATAAAAAATAATGATGCACCTTAAACATTTCCTTGTAACTTAAGATATGTAGAAGTATGTATGTTTGCCGGTTATTTGATGTAGACTCCAGAATTCTTGGAGTCTGGGTCAGCTGAGTGGAGTTTCATGTCATCTTTCTTGTGTAAACCATGCTCATAATGGACCAAATATGGTCTCCAATGTTGGTTTCATTAAAGGGGACTGAGAACGTAAGTGCTTGCCAAGTAATTCTGCTAGAGTTTTATGATTCCTTTCTAAATTTTTATAGTTGTCGCACCTGACCTAGCTCAATAGCAATATTTAAGTGACTTTCGTAATTTTTATGGTAAAATCAACTTTGTCCTCCTAGAAGCCACTTCCTTGTGATGCTCATAAATTTTTTTTAACGTGCATAATAACATTCCATTAAATTTTCAAATGGCAAAACACATAACAGGCATCCACAGGTTTGGGAAACAAATTGGTCCTCTGTTAAAAATGCAACTGATTTGATAGTGACATGTCCTAAGGATGCTGGAGAGGAATTACCTTATTGGTGTGAGCATTCAGGGCTTGTGAGCCTCAGGATGTTTTAGGGATATAATAGAGAACACTGGTTAACCTGCCAGTCACCGGAGAGAAGACCAGCAAAAAGCTTTTGGAATATATACATGTTTCAGGTTGACAGAGACATTAAGCCGCAGAATTTTAGGGGTTGAACCTTTAGAGAGCATTTTTGTCCCCAACGCTGAGTTAAAGGAGAGGAAAAGGGAAGCCATTGGCCTTCTTGGTGGAAATGTACATTGTTGTCGTCACTCTGGAAAATGGTATGGAGGTTCCTCAACAATTTGAAAATAGAATTACCATGTAATACAGCAGTTCCACACAAAGTATGTACTTTCGTGGTCACTGAAGCGTTATTCACAACAGCCAAGATAAGGACGCAAACCTGTGTCGGTCAACGGATGAATGGAAAAAGAAGGTGTGGTGTTCCACGCAATGGAATATTATTGAGCCTTGAGAAATAAGGAAATCTTCCAGTTGTGACAATGTGGATAAATCTTGAGGGCATTGTGCTGAGTGAAATAAATCCGAGAAAGGCGGATGCTATGTGGTATCACTTGTACGCGGAATTTCAAAAAGCCAAACTCCTAGAAACCGAGGCTATAAGGGTGGTTACTGGGGTGTGTGGGAAATGGGGAGATGCTGGTCAAAGAGTACAGACCTCCAGTTATGAGGTGAGTGAGTTCTAGGAATCCAATGCTGATTACAGTTAACAGTGATGTCATGCACTTGGAAGGTGCTAAGAGAGTAGATCTTAAACGTCCTCACTATAAACACAAAAATGGTAATTATGTGATGTGATGGAGGTGTTAGCAAATGCTACTTTGGTTATTATTTAGCAATGTATAAGTGTGTCAAATCAACACATTGTACACCTTAAATTTACACAATGTTATATGTCAATTATAGCTCAATAAAGTGGGAAAAAAAACAATAAAGAGAAGGAAGCAATAGCAGAGATGAGCCCGGGAGCACAAGTCGTTGGACTCTTGGAGTTCAGGGCCTCTCCTGGGACTCCGCAGCACGTGTCCCTAATGTCCTTTCCCTTTTGGGTGGCCTTTTAAAAATTGATTAATAACTAGCATACAATACTCGTTTTAGGTGCGCAACATAGTGACTCAGTGATTTTTGTACGTTATGAAATGATTACCTGCATAGATCCAGTTACCATCTGTTACTGTAGAAAGCGACAATATATTAATTGTTTTCCCTGTGTTCTCCGTTACATTCTCGCGGCTGACACCCAAGACGTTTTCCCTTTTGCAGATGAGGAAACTGGTTTAGAGAGTGAGCTGACCTCGCACCGGGGACAGAGCTGCAGTTTAGTTCCCAGGTCATGTTGACTTCCTGAATGCCATCGCAAGTACTATGTCTTTGCCCAGTATTAAAAATAATAATAATAAATAAACATTATCAAAGACTGTCTGCCATTACGACCACACCACACCTGATCTTTCTTTCCATCACCTTGTGAAGGAATTAAAGCAAGTCCTCTTTGCTCGCACCACACAGCCCCTCCCATCCACATGCACGGCTGTAAGGGGCCCCCTAACTGCGCCCACCCACACTGCAACCCTCCAGGCCCTCCTAGCTTAGAACTCAGGGCCCCCGGGCCTATCCAGAGCAGCCCTCTCCTTGCACAGCCGGAGAACAAGGCCTTGAGAAGGCCGGTCCCTTGCACCTAAACTCAAAAGGCTGGGGCTGCATCTGAATGTAGATCCCAGTTCACCTTATCCCGTGTTCTCTTGCCTCCATTGGGTTACCTGCACCATTCTGGGTCTCCCGGCAAGCCTTCCTGCCGGGAGGATTGGGCAGGTAATGACAGGGCAGTGTGTGTGAGCGGGCTGCCAAGAGTGCCTGTGCTTTATGAGG
Source organism: Panthera uncia (assembly GCF_023721935.1). Classification (NCBI taxonomy): domain Eukaryota; kingdom Metazoa; phylum Chordata; class Mammalia; order Carnivora; family Felidae; genus Panthera; species Panthera uncia. Next base: position 74,819,105 of record NC_064807.1, on the reverse strand, counting down.
TGCAGAGTATAATTCAAAACCCATTTTGGGGATGTCTCGCTCCATAAAATCTCCAGCAGGAATGGCTGGGATTTTGTTTGGACTTTCCCAGCACGTGTTTTTTAAATACCTCTCCTCTCCCTCTCATTTTCCTCTTTCCTTTGCTTCCTTTTTTTCTACCAGATTCTCATTGGATTCTGAGCCCTTGGTGGCTTATGAGGTGGCTTATGAGGGTGGGCCTGGGGGGAAGGGATCCTGCAGTATAGGTTAATGGGCTGGCAAGTGGTTGTGAAAAAGATCACCTTTCTTGGATGATTCTTCCTCTGCAAAGACATTGGCTCAGAAGATGATTTCAGGGAACTGCCTGCCACAATTGCAGTTAGACTTACACAGGCCATCCTTTTTGGGGCCAAAATAAGGCTTCCAGACAGCCCCTCTGTCTTTGTTATTGTTTTTAAGTTTATTTATTTATTTATTTATAGAGGGAGAGAAAGAGAGGGAGCAGGGAAGTGGCAGAGAGAGAGAGGGAGAGAGAGAGAATCCCAAGCAGGCTCCGTGCTGTCAGTGCAGAGCCCGATGCAGGGCTTGAACCCACAAACTGTGAGATCATGACCTGAGCCAAAATCAAGAGTCAGACGCTCAACTGACTAAGCCACCCGGGTGCACCAGACAGCCTTGCATCTTAAAATTCAACAGCAACCACTCCTTCCTGGTCTCCTTCACCCTTCTTCATGTTATATCATCTCTCTCCCAGTTGTCTCTTGATAGACTGCTCCATTTTCTTCCTTCGAGCAGATATGCAGCCTGGGGGACCATTCCCAAAGGTGATTTCTCCCTTGCTGAGAATCCTCAGTGACCACCTCCTCTCCACCCCACCCCCCTCCCCCTTTACAGGATCAATAGCAAACTCCTTGGCATCTGAGCCCTCTACCTAATGGCTGAATCCACCTGTAATTCCCTTCTCTCTTACTGCTCTCTGGCTACACTTCAGATCCCAGAAAAGGAGCTCAGCTTTTCCATTTCTGTGACTTTACTCATGCCGTGGCCTCCATCGTGATGTCTTCGTTCCCCTCCATTTCTGCTGGTAGAACTCCATCTTTGGTAAGCTACTTTCTCTATGGAAACGTCCATCCTTCCTGCTTCGTCCTCTTTCCTTCCTCCCCTGATTCAGATTTGAATACCGTTATTCAGAAAAGTTAATACATATTCCTTGTAGACCACTTCCTTTAGACCACTTCTTTTATATTAAATATATATATATATATGTATATATATATATATATATATATATATATATATATATATTCATGTCTTACCTCATTTTCCACCTGCATAGGCCGATACAGTGGCCCCTGGCCACACGTGGCTGTTGAGACTTGAAGTACGACTTGCATGACTGAGGGACTGAATGTTAAATTGTATTTAATTTTAGTTAATTTAAATAAAGCTACATGTGGCTAGTGGCTACTCTATTGAACAGCACAGATATAGAACAGGTCTGCCACTGCAGAACATTCTGTTAGCACTGCTTATGAACCCTTGACGGGGAAGGATGGAGTCCTGTCTTTTCTGTACCCTATTCCTGCTATGGGGCCTGTTAGTGAATAGGTGTCAGTGAATGTTAGTAGAACTGGCCTTTGGGCAAGACTGTATAACCACTGACCTCAACGAGCTCTAGTGTTGAGAAGGAAATTTACAGCAACTTACTTTCGAATACACCAAGGTTTGTTAATGGAAATGTTGCTTCGTAAACTTTCATTTGCAAAATCTGGTGCATCTAGTCCAGGGTGTCTAACCTTAATCCATTAATGACACTTAGTGGTAGGAATTCCCGGTCCCTGTGGGGGTCATTTCTCAGCCATGCCTTTTCTTCCCATCTGGCTGTTGGGCAAATATGGCCTCACCCTGCCCAGGTGAGGTCCACTGCACGGGGGGGCTATAGGAAGAGGAACCCTGGGCGTTCTCCTCCTGTGGAGACAGGTATGCACGGAACCACCCGGCAGACACCCAGGCTTGAGTTTCTGTGGTGGTTTCATGGAGGATTCATGAGTGTTTTTTTGAGAGAGAACTCCTCCTGAAAATCCCCCTGTGATGGATGGAGTGGGAGTAGAATGCAGGACAGGACTCTCCTCTCCTCCCCCCTCCCCCCCATACTTATCTTGTTCTTCTCTTTTCCTCCTGTTTCCTCTTTTTCCTCTTTCTGTGTATTCCTTTTCTGTGTCCTCCCTGTTCCTTCCCTGTCTTTCTTTTCTTTTTTTTCTCTTTACTCTTGATGTCCCTCTTTTTTTTTTTTTTTTTTTGTCTTTCTACTTGGCTGTGTGTATCTGTCCGTCTTCTTCCCTGTCTTTCTCCCTCTCTCTCTCTTCATCAGCTCCCACAGCCTTGAATTCTCTTTACAGTCCCTGAGCACTGTCTGCCCACCCTGACCAGAGAAGCCAGCCCAAGCGCCTTGTGACCATTATGGCCCCATGCACCACTCGGAGCTCGCTGCTTCTGCGCAGTACTTAGAGCAAAGGAGGGAAGAGGTGAGCAGGGCCTTGCAGGGTGCAGCTCTCTCTACCCAGCTTCTTCCGTCAGGGCCTCCATGCACCTGGCCTTGCTGGATGTGATTCCAAATGTCCCAAACGACTTTGGAGGCCTCCGGGACCACTTGATTCATCTTGTATAGAGTTATCTGCCACCTTGATTGTCAGCACGAAATGGATTTTTGAGAGCAGCTGGTAAAAAGAATCTGGATGCCTTATTCCTGTTTTGCTAACTATCCAAAGCTCTTTTTTGGTGACCCTGGTAGGTTCCTCGTCCTCAAATCTCCTCTGCTGCTCTTGCACTATTCAGCAGCAGCTCTGTATTAAAGCTTTTTTTTCTTCACAGCATCAGGAACGTCTGCTGGAGAGTTTCAGAAGAAACGTTGCAAGAATGATAAACCTTAAGGGATCATCCCTTCTGAAATTTCAATTTTTGGCTATAAGGGACAAAGAGTGGCATCTGAGTCAAGTTACCTTGTCCCCAAAATATCATGCACCATTTTGAATTTGACCTTCAAGGAAGATGCTCAGTTAGCTTGCAAGGGTTTAGTAAGTAGTGCTTTAAAATAGCAAGTGGTCTTGAGTCAAGAGGATTTCTTACTTCAAACAAACAAGAAAACAAATCAAAGATGGAGAGGTAGGAGAGGAAGAATAGGAGGAAGAGAATGGGGAAGACAAAAGAAAATAGGCTGGTGACCTTTTTTTTTTTAACGTTTATTTTTGAGACAGAGAATCTGAGTGGGGGAGGGGCAGAGAGAGAGGGAGACACAGAATCCGAAGAAGGCTCCAGGCTCTGAGCTTTCAGCGCAGAGCCCAACATGGGGCTCAAACCCACAAACCGTGAGATCATGACCTGAGCCAAAGTTGGACACTCAACTGACTGAGCCACCCAGGCACCCCCAGGCTGATGACCTTTTGTGCTTCTTTGCAGGGTAGACTGAAACTTGCTTCTAGAACACAATGGGAAATATCTGTTGTTATCCTTGGATTTCTCTCTTCATTTTTCGCCCACTTCAATATTGAACCAATAGCCAGAGCTCATTAATTTTCTCTAACATGCCTTTCGAATCCACCCCTTTCTTTCCATCCCTGCTCTGGTATGAATAACCTGTCATCACTGACCTCTAATTCAGTAGACTTCTGACTGGTCCCTCGTGTTCACTCTTGCTCTTACAGCCTCCCCAGTCCTTCCCCACCCATCCTCACATGCTACGAGAATGACTTTGTGAGACTGTATGTCAAAGCATGCCTCTTCTTTATTTAAGTTCAGGAGTTTCCATTGTTCTTATAATGAAATACATGGTCCTTAACCAAGTCCTACAAGATATTAAACCTGAGCTTTACATCAGAATATTTGGGAAAGTTTTTTTTTTTTTTTTTTTTTTTTAATGCTGGGACCTGGAATCTACTGTAGGCTAATGACATCATTATAACTGGGAGTTAGATAATTTGGCAGTTTCTTGCAAAACTAACTATACTCTTAATGTAAGATCCAGCAGTCACATTTCCTTGGTATTTTACTCAAATGAGTCGAAAAGTTGTTTCCATGCAAAATCCTGCACATGAATGTTTTCAGCAGCTTAATTTAAACTGCCAAAAACTTGGAAGCCACCAAGATGTCTCTGAATAGAAGAAAGGATAAATAAACTGGGATGCATCCAGACAATGGAATATTATTCAGTGATAAAAAGAAATGAGCTATCAAGCCATGAAAAGACATGGAGAGACCTTAAAATCATATTTTGCTAAGTGAGGGAAGCCAATGTGAAAAGGCTGTGGACTGCATGATACCAAATATATGACATTCTGGAAAAGGTAGAACTCTGGAGACAAAAAAGGATCAGTTGTCAGGGGTTTGGGGAGGAGGAGGAAGAGACAAACAGGTGGGTTTTACAGCAGTGAAACTATTCTGTATGATGCAGTAACGATGGATACATGTTATTATACATTTGTAGAAACTCATAGAATGCACAGCACAAAGAGGGAGCTTTGGACTTCAATTAATAACAATGTATTTAAATTGGTTCATCAGCTTTAACAGATGCGCCATACTAATATAAGATATAAGTAATAAGGGAAACCCTGTGTGTGTGTGTGTGTGTGTGTGTGTGTGTGTGTGTGTGTGTTTGTGCAGAGTTGCATATGGGAGGTCTGTACTTTCCCATCAATATTTCCATTAACCTGAAACTGCTCTTAAATTAAAAAAAAAGTCAGGTCCTGGGCCCTACTGTAGGCCGATTAAATCAGAACAACTGAGCATTACTGTTCTGTTTCATAATCTTTCCAGGAGACTTAGGGATTCTAATATACAGCTGGGTTTGAGGGCTACCATGCAGAGAGGCCCTATCCACCTTCACCTTTACCCATGCTGTGTTTTTCTTTTTTAAAGATTGAATGTTTTTAGTGTTTGTTTATTTTTGAGAGTGAGAGACACAGAGTGCAAGCAGGTGAGGGACAGAGAGAGAGAGAGGGAAACAGAATCTGAAGCTGGCTCCAGGCTCCAAGCTGTCAGCACAGAGCGTGACGTGGGGTTTGAACCCATGAACCATGAGATCGTGACCTGAGCTGAAGTCAGACGTTTAACTGACTGAACCACCCAGGTGCCCCCAACCCCCATGCTCTGTTTTCCTTTTGCTTGCCAGAGGTCTCCTAGAAGCCTTCCCTGACCATCTAATCTCAATTGTACCTTGGTCTCTGTTTGTCCGTGTTGGTTGTCTATCGGCTCCCCTAGACTACAAACTTTTTGAGGACAGGGACTGTGTTCAGCACTGCTTCCCAAAGCATTTGCTTCATAATTAGTACTCAGTAAATATTTATTGAGTGAATGAACAAATGAGTGGACGGGTCACACAGTTTAATAGGCTCTTCCTTCTTGCCCTCATACTGGCAAGTCAGGGGAGACTGGGTCAGGGGGGAATGGTGGGTGGCTAAAGCTAGGTAAGACAAAGCATATGCATACCAGCTTCTACTCCTAATGGGGGCTACAGAACAGAGCAGAATAATTTTTTTAAAATGTTGATTTATTTATTTTGAGAGGGAGTGAGAGGAGCAGAGAGAAAGGGAGAGAGAGAGAATCCCAATCAGGCTCCACACTGTCAGCTTGGAGCCCAATGCAGGGCTTGATCCCACAAACCATGAGAACATGAGCTGAGCCGAAATCAAGAGCCAGACGCCTTAACCCGCTGAGCCACCCAGGCGCCCCAGAGAAATAATTTTCTTGGCCATTCATGAGCGTTTCTGTCTGTTCCCTTCCCTCAAGCTGGAGGGCTGAATCCTGAGTTTAAGTTAGGGAATAGATGGGTTAAATTTGCCTCTGTCATTTCCATTTTCTTTCTGTGCAATAAAGTTAGTGATCGCTTGGTCAAACTGCAGTATAATGCAATTAGGCTCATGTGTTTCCATCTCCTTCAAGTGCCTTGGGAGCAACTTCTGCTACTGTTGGAAACAGCTCTGTAGTCAATGAGCAAGCTGAAAGAAGAGAAACCAAGCGCCCTCCCTGCCACCCCCCAGTGCCAGCCTCCTTTGCTGCATCTTTCATATAGGAAATTAAATTGCCTTTAGATTGTGAGCAAAGGGAAGAGTGATGTAGAAACAGGATATTCGCAGGTGCCTTCTGAAGCAGGGAAAATTGCGAAAAATTTCTTTAAGCTTCGCTGGGGTGGGAGAGACAGGCACGCACATACTGGTGTAGCGTAGTAAGGAAGCAGTTAAGAATTTATCTTGTTTTTGTTTGGCTTGGATCCAGCTCCTGGCATAATATCTGTACTTGTTTCTCTGTACTTTCAATAAATTATTTTATGGCCAATGAGGAGTGGCTGATCTCAGATTTATGGTGAAGGACCCCAAGGGCAGGATTGCCTGTGAGTTCTGTTGGAGGATACGGAAAGGAAGAGAGGCGGCTGTATTTCTTCGTCCCCAAGAGACTTAGGAAGAGACTAGGAGGACAAGGCAGAAGACTAGGGATGAAGGACCAAGTGAACATGGAGCCGGCAATAGTCACCAGCCAGGGCAGCCCCAGGCTGTGGCTGAAGAGCTTGGGTTTCTAATCTTGGGCACGCGTCTAGCTCGGAATGCCCTGAGCAAGTCCAGACATTCTTGAGCTATAGGAGAGGGTTGCAAGCAACAGAAACCAGCTGTATTATTTAAGCAAAGGGACTTTAGGGAAGGATTTGAGGTGGCTCAGTGAAGGATGCAAGAGGTGAAGAAGCAGGTTCACAATGTGCAGCTCTGGGGATCCGAGCACCTCCACCAGGATGGAGGGGCTCCAGGAGTTTGTCCATCATTTACCCCTCTCCCTTCAGCAATCATTGGCTCAACATGGCCGCGTACTTACCCTCATCTGGGGAAGAAGTGGATTGACATCCCCTCCAGGCTGCCCATGGTTGGAGGGAGGGCAACATTTTACTTATTTATTTTTGAGACAGAAAGAGACAGAGCATGAGCAGGGGAAGGGGAGAGAGAGAAGGAGACACTGAATCTGAAGCAGGCTCCAGGCTCTGAGCTGTCAGCACAGAGCCCGACGCGGGGCTCGAACCCACAAACTGTGAGATCACGACTTGAGCCGAAGTCGGACGCCTAACCAACTGAGCCACCCAGGTGCCCCATGGGAGGGTGATATTTTAAAAGGTGAGTCTGGGGGCTGATACTAAATAGCTGCTCAGTAGCAACAGAAACATGTCTTCATCAGGGGCCTCAGTGTTCTCATCTGTAGGGAGATAGTGGTGTTCCAGATCCTCCTGTAGCATCAGACGTTTTCTTTCAAACGGAATCTTGGGCAGCCCACTGGAAAAGTCTGGGGGAGACAAGGCTGCTCCACCTGAGATGGGGGTGTGAGGGCCCTCCAGGACTTCCCCTCCCCCTCCCCACAGGCTCCTTAAAATATCTCTTCAGATCCTGGAAGTCCGTGAAGTGTACTTAGCTACCACTGGGCTACATCATCTGTGGGGCCCTTTCCAGGTTGGCCTTTGCCGCAAAACAGAACATCTCAGATAAGGGCTCTATTTAGATCTGTGTGGAGGGGAGGCTGATTCATGGAAGTGGCTGCGGGGTTGAAGAGCCTGATTTGCCTGGCTAATCAGACTGGGACCTTCACATGGCCCTGCTGCACTCATGCCCTGGCCCATGTCCAGAAGGGGCAGGACTCAGCCTGTCCTCCAGAAAGAAAGGGAAATGATGGTAGCAAGTGTGTGGCCCTCTGGTTCGAGTACTGTGTACGTTTCCTGCCTCACATTCTGCCATTCTCCCTGTTGTTCTCTGCTTTTCCATTGCCACTGGGCTTTTATCAGTTGTTCTGAGGTGACATCCCCTTCCTGCCCCTGGGCCTTTGCACAGGCTGTTTTCTTTGCCTAGAAAGGTCTTGCCTCCACCTTTTTTGTTTTTATTTGTTTGTTTTGTTTGGCTGACTCCTGCTAACTTTTCAGATCGTAAATTAGTGTCACTCCCTTAGAGAAGCCTTTCCTGACTTCTCAGGTTAGATCTGGTCTCCCTGGTTTATAGATACTAGGTTTTAAATATATATGTACATGTATTTATGTTTATCTTTTCCACTATGTCATAATCTTAGCATAGGCAGAAATCATGTCTTTATTAGGTGCTAAAAGATGTGGAGTGAAGAAATAAATATAGAACATGGTACGATTCTCAAAGTGTTGATTCAGTTCAGTGAGCATTTATTGAACACCTTTTGTATACCAGGTCCTGTCCTTGAGGCTGGGATGGATCTCTGAATAGGATACAGATCTAGCCCCAAGATACTTATTTTCTTGGGTAGCAGAATTTTTCTCTTTTCTTCATATAATTTTTAACCTATCCCAGGAGGTCCACAGGGTGTGGACTGTGAGTCTCAGAGAGGTCAAAGGACTTGACCAAGGTCACACAGTGAGTTGGTGGCTGTGCCAGGATTAATGCCTGAGCTTCCTGACTCCTGGCACAGTGCTATTATGCTTCTCCCATTCTTTTTTTTTTAGTTTTTATTATTAATTAATTAACTAACTAATTAATCAATTAAGAGAGGGAGGGAGAGAGAGGATCCCAACCCAAGCATTCTCAATGCAGGGGTTGAACTCATGAACCATGCGATCATGACCTGAGCCAAAGTTGGCCGCTTAACTGAGCCACACAGGCTCCCCTTTGCTTCTCTCCCTCTTGCAGAGATAATGCAGTTGTTGAAAATGGACTTCCTTGCTCGCAACACAATGGTGCTGTTCTTTCTTCAAGGAGTCTTGGTTAGAGAAGGATGAGGTGTGCAAGTGCAGAGAAGGGGGAGGTTAAGGGGGGGGCACTTAGCAAAGGAGTGTGTGCAGCACGCGTAAGTTTCCACAGTTCAGGATACTCCTGGGGGTGGCCCGGCACGGCTGAAGAATGGAGCTGGCATCCTGGTCCTCAGAGTTTTGATCCCCCAATGGTGGGTCTTGACGAGGTACAGAGGCAGTCTCAGCCTAATTTAGCCCTGCTGGCTACAAAGGGCACCTCATTTCTGGGTCGCTGAGACTTACCAGAGCACGGCAGCAAAATGGACACAGATCTCTGTTCCTCCCCCCACCCCATGTAGTCTTGCTGGAGGCTGTCAGCTGCTCCCTGTGGATGCAAAGTGGCTGCTCATTTCCAGCTCTCTCCCAGCTAGTGACAGGATGGTCCCGGTGAAGGCACAGTCTTCTTTGACTGCAGGCAGAGTTTCTACGACTGTTGAATTAGCTTTATCATTTTCTTCTTGTCTAAGAGTATGAAATGTCTGCTTTCGTTTTTTTTCCCCCCCTCCCCCCTGATCTTCGTCAGAATGACAGCTTCTCTAATTAGGCAGTTCAGAAGGTAACCTTAGCAACTTAAAGCTGGCAGTGGAGAAAGAGACAGGGTTCCAGGTGCCCCACTGGTCTGAGCGCTGGGCTCCCTGGGCAAGGCGCCGTGGCCCCTCCATGCATTAGCACCCCCCGCCCCAGCTGGGGCTGGCTCCAGAGATGCCCCGGTTCTCTGCTGTCACAGAGAGTACAGTCTCAGCCTCAGCCCCTTCCAGTCAGGATTCAGACTCCTGGATGTGGAGGATTCTCTGTCTCTGCCTGTCTGTGGAGCTCTCCTTTCACTTCTGTCCCTCTTTACCACATCTCTTTTCTTTCTCCTGCCCTCTCTGTCTTTCCTAGGGCAGGCGAGAGGCTAGAGATGGGTGTACTCTCAGCAGGCACTTCTCTCACCGAGCCACCACCCCCATCCTACTGGGACCCTCTGGCCCCCTTGGCCTTTGTCAGCCATTTGTCAGTATCCCCTGTCCTCCGACCACTGCACCCCCGCACTCTGCTCTGTGTTCACCCCTGCCAGATGCCTTCCCACCTTCCGAAGCTCTTCTCTGGGAAAGCTCTTCCATTTACACCTCCCTCCACCTCCACTCCTCTGCCTTCTCCATTCACAGATTTCTCTCTGCTTAAAACTTCTCACTCAGTGCTTATTGTCTGGACCACATAATCGAGAAATATTTTCTTTTAAAATTTTATTTATTTATTTTTAAGTTTATGTTTATTTTGAGAGAGAGAGAGAGAGCGAGCGTGCACGCAGGTAGGGCAGAGAGAGGACAAGAAGACCAAGCATGCTCTGCACTGTCAGCACACAGCCCAACGCGGGGCTGGAGCTCACGAACCTTGAGACCATGATCTGAGCCCAAACCAAGAGTTGGACACAACCAACAGAGCCACCCAGGTGCCCCTTCTTTTAAAATTTTACTTCTTTTATTTTTTATACTACCTAGTTCCCTGGATCTGAGGTATGCTTCCCAAGGGATCACATATTCCCTTGTGATTCTTTCACAGTGAGCATATGAATAGGCATGATGTGTGTTTACAATTCACGTGCTTACTGTCAGATGAAAGGGATGTTGTAGTCTCTTTCCTGAAGTATGGGCTTCAGAAAGCACGAGACTGTTTATAGTAGAATTTATTGTAACTTACTACTCTGTATACTGCGACTGAACTATGGTGGGGAAGGGGGTGCCTGGTATTGGCTGTGGATATCTTCCCTTCTATTTCTCTGTTCTCTGGTGCTCTCAAACCCCCTTTCGTTCATTCGCCAGCCAATCTTCTACCACTCATTAATCCCTCAACTACCCATCCACCCATCTACCCTTCTGCCTTTTCATTCACTATCCAACTCTCCATTCTCTGTGCTAAGAATGGTGGGATCAGTGCCCTCAAGGAACATCCAGGCCAGGAAAAGTAGGGATAGGAAGGAAAAGGGTCAGGGACTTAACTGTGACCCAAGGGGCAGTCTTGTCAAGAACAATGAGATAGATGCCTTGGGTCTTCTGAGCACGCAAGAACAGAGACCTCGAAATCTGGGAGCATCTTTAGAGATTGTCTCATTCAGCCCTCTCTGTATAAAGTGGTACCCAGAGCCCAGAGGAAATGTGACTTGCCCCAAGTTGCCTTTCAAGTAACCAAGTGAAGGAACCGTGGGAGAATTGAGAGAACATCAGAGCTGAAGTAGATTGCTTAATTTGCTCTTCCCCTTTTACAGAAGGGGAAAACGAGGCTCAGCGATGGGAAGGAGCTAGTACCCTATTTCTAGTCACTCATCTGGCAGCATAACTGAGGTTGGAGTGGAGATCTCTGACATGGTTAGGCTCAGGCATGTGCTATGCTGAAAAAAGGACCAGTGATTCGCTCAGGTTAAGGTTGTCTGGAGTTTCACTTTTGCCTTTGAATCACTCAACCAGCTCATTCCAGTGATTGCGCCAACCACCCCGCCAGATCCCCAGACTTCTCAAGACACCTTGAGTTCTGGGTAAATCCTGACTTTGCATCCATTCCTTCCCTTGCAACCCAGCATAATCCTGGGCTCACCTTCCAGAGGAGCACCATTTTAACCCAGCCCAGCCCTGCCTGTTAGCCCAATCCCATTACCCAGATGTGGGTTCCTCCACAGATATTCCCAGGCAGTAGTGAAACTGACGCATGAAGCCAGATCCCAGGCGCCGAGGAGACAAGGTTCTTGGCCGCGGACAGGAGATAAGTGGAGACGTAAATGGTGATTTTCTGGCCTGTGAGCTCCTGTTCGTGGATTTCATCTTTTAATGGAAGTGCAGTAAATAAAAGACGATTTCACAATATGCCAAGCAACAGGTCAGGAACATCTGAGCCGCTGGAATTGATGGAAGGGAGCTGAGCGTAACAAATCTCCCCAAATTGCACCCGTCTCCACTTGTATCAGCTCCCAGACAGCATCCCCCAATTATTGTGCAAGGCAATTATTTCTGAGCTGGAGCTTTTGGAAAATAAAGGCCTGTGGATGGGGGTATACTTTCATTGCTTGTTGCCAAATAGAATTTTTCCCCATGTTTTGTTTATGTCTGAGCCCTGATTGAATCTTACTCCTACACCCATCAACATTTCCTTCCCCCCTTGGGAGGGGAGTTTATTTATTCTTCAAAGATCATCCAAATGGCACCTCCTCCAGGTGGCCATTTCCCTTTCACCCTAGTGTTTCAGGTTAAAGCAATGGTGTTAAATTGAGGTTACACGTACATACAGTGAAATTCACTCTTCTTAAGTATACATTTTGAGGAGTTTTGACAAACCCTTGAAAATAAGAATTTTTCCATCTCTCCAGAAAGTTTCCTGGTGACCCCTCCCAGTGAGCCCCTATCTACCCATAGGCAACCACTGGACTGATACATATCACAATTAATTTTGTCTGTCCTTGACCTCCTTATAAATGGAAACATAAAGTACAGGAGAGAGAAAACTGTGGAGTGTGGGCCAAATATAGCCCATCTCTTTTTGGTATGACTGGTGAGTGAAGAGTGGATTTTACATTTTTAAATAGTTGGAAAGAAAATCAAAGAAGAATGATATTTCATGACACATAAAAAGTATATGAAACTCCAATTTCAGTGTTCATAAATCGTGTTATTGGCATACAGCCATGCTCATTGGTTTATGTATTGTCTGTGGCTGCTTTCATATTACGGTGGCACAGTTGAGTCGTTGTAACAGAGATTGTCTGGCCCCCAAAGCCTAACGTGTTCATCATCTGACTCTTTACCGAAGGCTTTTCTCGGCCCTTGATATAGAATGCAGTCTTGTTTCTTTTTTTAATCTTTTTTTTTTTAAACTTCGTGGCTTTTTTAAAATGTTTATTTTTGAGAGAGAGAGAGAGAGTAAGAGAGAGGGCAAGTGCACCAGCGGGGGAGGGGCAGGGACAGAGGCTCTGAAGTGGGCTCTGTACTGATAACCGGGAACCCAGCCTGGGGCTCAAGCTGACAAACCTTGGTCTGTGAGGTCAAGACCTGAGCCAAAGTCGGACGCTTAACCGACTGAGCCACCGAAGCGCCCCTGCACTCTTGTTTCTGATGCCCTTGCCTGGTGTAGTGTTTTTGACATTGGCTCATTGTTGAGTGTGTGGGTGGTTCACAAGGGGCTGTTTGTAATCCCTTCAGCTACACGTGTGTCTTCTTCCCTTGAACCCTTGGAGCAGGCATGGCAAATACGGTGCACCTGCCCCACTGCTGCCTCTTTTGTGCTCAGGGCTTGCGTCCCCGCTCGGTCATGGTCTGTGTTTCTCCTGGGCCTGGGCTTGGGCTCAGAATTTGTCTCAGCCCAGTGCTCTGGGCAGTCACTACTAATAGATAAGAATTGGGGGTGTATTGCCATCCCTAGCCTGGAAGCATCGTCATTCAGAGAAAGGATGCAGAGAGCCTGATAACAAACAGACCTGGATTTGAATCCCCGTGCCACCCCCTACCAGCTATGTGTATTTGGATACGTTACTTGGCTCTTCAGAACCTCAGTTTCCCAGTTCCTGGTACATGGTAGGTGCTGACGAATCATCTCTGCACAACGGACTTGTTCCGCCTCCTCAAACCTGCCATTTTCCCCCATTGGTGAACTCAGAATCGTCCCAGCCGTTCACTTCCCAAAACATCAGTCATGGCATGTTCTCTCCGCATACACACCCCCACCTCCACCCCCCTCTCTTGACCTGACATCTTCTCGTGCTTTGACCTGTACAACTGGTCACCCTCTACTTACTCTTTGGCTCCCTCTAGTTCATGCTGCCTAGTATAGGCAAAGTGAATGTCTCTCTCTCTCTCTCTCTCTCTCTCTCTCTCTCTCTCTCTCTCCCACACACACACACACCTCCCCACCTTGTCCCATTATTCTGAGGATAAAGACCAGCCAGCTTAATGTGTCCTGAAAGCCACCCGTGACCTACCTCTGCTTATATTTCTTGTCTCATGTGCTATTACTCTCTGTTGCTCCCAATACTCCAGCCACATTGACCTTGACCTCAGTTCTCTCTATGAGCTACAGAACCACATTTCTCTTCCCATGGTCAGGTATATATTCTCTTCCCTCTGACCAGAACACTATTCGTATTTGTACTCTCTTTACCTCATTCATTCTTATTCTTTATGGAGATATAATTCACATGCCATAAAATTCACCCTTTAAAGAAAGTGTATATTTCAGTGATTTTTAGTATAAGCACAAACTCCTGGAATAATCACTGCTATCTACTTCCAGAACATTCCATCACCCCAAAAAGTAGCCCTGTAACCAGTTACTCCATTTTCTTGTCCCCAAACACTAACCTACTTTCTGTCTCTATGACTTGGTACATCCTGGACATTTCATTTAGATGGAATCATGACATACATGGTCTTTTGGGACCAGATTTTTTCACATAGAATAGTGTTTTTATTTAAAATCTTTTTTAATGTTTATTTATTTTTGACAGAGAAGGAGAGAGACAGAGCCTGAGTGGGGGAGGGGCAGAGAGAGAGGGAGACACAGAATCCAAAGCAGGCTCCAGGCTCTGAGCCATCAGCACAGAGCTCGACGTGGGGCTCGAACCTACAGACCGCGAAATCATGACCTGAGCCGAAGTCGGATGCTCAACCGACTGAGCCACCCAGGTGCCCCTAGAATAATGTTCTTAAAGTTCATCGATGTTTTGGCATGTATCAGTACTTTATTCTTTTTTATTGCTAAATAATCTTCCATTGTATGGATATACCACATTTTACTTATCCATGTATCAGTTAATGGACATCTGGATTGCTTCCATCTACTTTTTGGCTATTATGAGTAATGCCCCTAGGAATATTTTGTGTGCATGTTTTTGATTTCTTCTAGGCGTATACCTAGGAGTGGAATTACTGGGCACTCAAGGACTTCTATTTTTAACTTCTGGGGGGACTGCCAATGGTGTTTCAAAGTGGCTGCACCATTTTACATTCTGTTCAGCAGTGTATGAGGGTTCTAATTTCTCTAGATTCTTACTAAAACTTGGTGTTGTCTTTGTGGTTATAGCCACTATAGTGGGATGAAGTACTCTCTCGTCGACATAGTTCATTCCTACTTATCTGTTCTGTCCAAGTAAAATACCACTCCCTCAAGGAAGACTTCCCCAATGACACATCCCTGACTAGAACAGATCTCATTGTTCTTTCAGAGCATCCTGTGACCTTTCTTTCAGAGTACTTAGATTTTTTTTTGAATTATACATTTATTTTTATGATGTAATTTTACTATGTGGTCCCCACACTCAACTCTAAGCTCAAGGAGGGGAGAGCTCTACCACTGTATTTTGAGGTTTCAACACCGTGCTTTGCACCTAGCAAGTGCTCAGAAGGAAAAAAAAGAAAGTATCTATTTGACACAAGCATGAATGGATACCTTCATCCTTCCAGATTCCACCCTTTCCTGCCTGTTGTGTCTTGTTCTCTACAGTCTTTCACATCCTTCAGATTAGATTCTTATCTTACCCACCTCCACCTGCTTAGCCTCGATCCTTGTCCATTTTTTCTCATCATCCACAAAACTGTCAGATCGATCTTTGTAAAATACTTAAAAAATTTGTGACTCTTGATGGAAGTCCCTGAAGGTGATCTGCACTGCAATTGAGGTCTTGATACATTAGACAGAGGAGAGAACAATTACGGAATTTTCTTCTTCTTTTGCATAATTTTTGAACCACTCCCCCCTCCTTGCTTTCAGTTGTTTAGCACACATTTTACTCTTTCTGATGAGCTATAAGCTCCTGGAGGACAGGGAACTTTGCATTCATCTTTGGACATCCCAGTACACCTCACAAGTGCCTGGTTGAAAGCAACTGTCAGTAAATGTTTGTTCACTTGGATTAAATTTTATTATTCTTCCCAGGAGAAACATTTGTATGCTAACAGAGGCCTTCAAAGACTTAACTGGAAGGATTAATGATGGGATCCCAGGCATCTACCACAGGCAGGCTGGGGAGATGTTTTTGGAGTAAGCCAGTCAGTCACCATCACCTCACCTTGTCAGAGCTGCTTGGTCTTCACGAACTTGGGGATAGTTCTCCTTGGGTGAGTGGGAGATAGTTTAGTGACTGCCGTTCTTGCCAGCTTTGGGAAAACACCAGGTTCCTTTTTTTTCTCCAAGAGGCATCTTGCCTCACATGCCTTTTCCTCTGCAGATGACCCTGGGCTCCAGACCTCAGAGATGGGGGAGTGCATTGAAACCTTTGCTTCTGATGACAGCAGTGTGGTCCAAAGACATATTTTTTTTCTACCTAGTAAGTAAGAAGGACCCAAAGGCATTCAGAAACTTGGGTGGGGAGGGGAGAGGCAGCAGTGAAGTACAGACAATGTTTTTGTACTTTCTCAAATGCTACCAGATAGGTCCAGGATATAGCCGAAATTTGAACTCTCAGCTTTTGGACACACTCAACCTAGTTGTGTCTCAGCTTTTTTAAGAGCAACGTCCCTCTTAGAAAAGAAGGGTAGGGGGACGCCTGGGTGGCTCAGTCGGTTAAGCGGCCAACTTTGGCTCAGGTCATGATCTCACGGTCTGTGAGTTCGAGCCCCGCGTCGGGCTCTGTGCTGACAGCTCAGAGCCTGGTGCCTATTTCAGATTCTGTGTCTCCCTCTCTCTGACCCTCCCCCGTTCATGCTCTGTCTCTCTCTGCCTCAAAAATAAATAAACGTTAAAAAAAAAAATTAAAAAAAAAAAAGAAAAGAAGGGTAGGGAATGAGTCTTTCAAAGAAAAAAGGAAGGAAAATTA
This sequence comes from Panthera uncia, assembly GCF_023721935.1. Classification (NCBI taxonomy): domain Eukaryota; kingdom Metazoa; phylum Chordata; class Mammalia; order Carnivora; family Felidae; genus Panthera; species Panthera uncia. The sequence goes on along the minus strand of NC_064807.1, from coordinate 74,802,576 downwards.
GTTGATGTTCCTAATATCACCGTGAGAAAGGCGGTCGTGTCTCCATGTTGCAGATAAGAAATCAGACGCTCAGCGGGAAAAAGTGACTTGATTGAGGCCCCAGACAAGCCAGTGGCAGAAACAGCATCCGGACCCAGACCTTTAGAGCATGCTGCCCCCAGGTAATCTGATAATCATTAAAGTTTGCCTGCTGTCTAGTGGTGATTTGCCTTCATACCATGGACACTCAAGGATTCCAGACCTTGAGGGTGGTGGAAAGAGCTCTGGTCTGGTTGCCAGAAGCTCTGGGTCAACTCTTAGGCCATTAAGTGACCTTGGACAGATTGCTCCCTCCTGTCTCTGCCTGTCCTCTCCATCTGAGAAATGGAGGACTTGAATCCACCTGCCGAGCCTCATCCTGTCCATAAGCTGTAGAAATGGTTTTCATTTTGCAACTTATGCTTTCCTAAATTACATAAGTAATACAGAAAGCCATTCTTTGGGTAAAACTATAAATAAAGTAAAACCATACGGAGTAAAAAGGGGCAGCTTGCTCTTGGCCTTCTCCATCTGACTTCCCTACCCAGAGATAATCGCTGTGACCTGTTTGGTGTATATCCTTCTCAATTATTTTTCTCTTTATTTACATCTGCATGTGTGTATAAATCCAAATCCACGTCTGCGTGTTCCCCCATATGCAGGATCATTGCTCTATTATTCTGAGACTTGCATGTGTATGTTTTTCATTTAAAAATGATCGGAAATCTCTCACTATCAGAACATTTGGATCTACTTCATTATTTCTAATGACCTCATTCTGTAGTATGGATATGCTGTCATTTATCTAACCCGTTTTCCTATTGATGGACGTTTATGTTGTTTCTAATCTTGCATTATCAAAAGCATGCTACGGTGAACTTTTTTTGTATATGCAGCATTCTGTTGTGCGTGGGTATTTCTGTAGGTTAGCTCCCTAGGGGTAGTATTACCAGGTCAGAGAATACAGGCATTTTCGAGTTGCACGGATACTGCTAAATTGCCCTCCGAAATAGCTGTACCAATTTACACTCAGAGAGAGTCCAGGTGGAATTTTAGATGTGACAACAAAGGTAAGAGCATCTTTTTGGGCCAGGGATACTGCCTCTCACCCTTCAAACCACCCTCTGCCAGCTGTTAGTGACTCTGTTTACAGGTGAGGTGGGTCCCGCCTGGAGTGCCTTCTGCATCTACTTTCTTACAGTTCAGTGCTTTCATAGTTTCTAAACCAGGGTTTTAGTAAAGGCTTTCCAGAATGGGGAGGTGGCTTGATTAACCTCCTGCCCAGCTCGGAGCCCGGGGTTTCCAGAGAAGGTCCCAGTAGATTGCCAGGGGCTGGCAAACAGCTGACTAATAGGGACTGTGGCATCTGGCCTTACTCGGAGATCAGCCAAGTCCTGAGGAGTTTAAACGACCTCTCCAGCTCTCTTGCCCGCTCCTGATGGAGGCCCACCAGCAAACGCCCTGAATAATGCATTGCGTTTGTCCTGTCGGACTAGGGGGTGCCTGCATTTTCTCCTCGCCTGCCTGCCCTCCTTGGTCTGCCCATGTCTCTAAGCCTTCATTCAAGCCTTGAGCACAGGCAAGAGGAGGGAGTGGTTGGTTTTTTGTTTTTTTTTAAAGATGAGTTGCACAGCTTGCTGTCTTCCTTCAAACAAAACCTGGATGTTTCTTAAACCTAAGTTAGAACAGAGAAGGAAAAAAAAAAGAAAACTCCTGTGATTATTGAGTTCCTACCATGTGCAGGATGCCGTGTTGGGCACCACACAGGTACTGCCTCACTGCCTCATCCCAGGCAGACATCACTGCCTCTATTTCAGGTGAGGAAGCTAGGCCCAGAGAAGCGACAGAAAGTACTCGTGGCTGGAATCAGAGAAGGTCTGGGGCCTGAATACACACTTGCCTTGTTCTCCCCACAACAGCCTTTTCTTCCTCTCTGCCTGGCTGCTGAGAAAGAGGATTTTTTTAATCTTTATCCACACTCCTCAGTAGTCACCGAACCCCCAAACATATATTTCTTGTGATTTCCAAAGACATATAGCATCCTATCATCCACAACCATTTCCCACCAACCTAGAAAGTCACCAAGCCTGTCTTGAAACCTTCCCAAATGATTATTCATTTGGATCTGACTGCTTATCCATTTGAATGTGTCTGTGACATTTTCCTGGGGGCTCTGTGTGCGGTGGGAAGGGGAAAAATGAACCTTGAAGTTAGACCAGTTTGGGTTCAGATTTCCACCTTGCCATTTGCACACATGTCCCCAAAGACCCATTTTACCTCTGTGAACCTCAGTGTCCTCTTTCAGACAGTGGGCTTGTTATTTATAGTTTATACTATAGTTAAGTATGCTTCTGCTAGCCTGTGTAGACTGAATAATGCCCCCACCCACTGATGTCCACATCCTAACCTCTGAATGTGCTCACTGATGTATGATGAGAGGAACTTTGTAGATGTGATTAAGGTAAGGATCTTGGGAAGGGAAGGAAGATTATCCTGAATTATCTGGGTGGGCCCAGTATAATCACACGGTTCTTTTTTTCCGAGTGAGGCACTAGCATTAGAGTCAGGGAAGGAGATGTGGAGAGAGACACAGAGAGACCCAGAGATGCCATGCTGTTAGCTTTGAAAAAGGAGAAAGGAGCCAGGAGCCAAAGAGTGCAGCTCTAGGAGTTAGAAAAGGTAAGGAAAGTTATTCCATGGAAGGTCCTGGAAGGAATGCAGCCCTGGAAATACCTTGGTTTTGGCCCAGTGAAACCTGTTTTGGACTCCTGACCTCCAGAGCTGTAAGGTCACAAATTTGTATTGTTTTATGTCACTAAGTTTCTGGCAATTTGTTATAGCGGCCGTAAGGAAGCATATACATCCTCACATCCTCAGTGGGCTTCTTTAAGTCTGTAAGGCAGACTCTCACTTCTCTATGTACAAGCTACTTGTGACCTTGTGCCTCTTAGAGCCTCCCTTTCCTTATGTGCAATATGAGTCAATGAGAACCCTTTAATAGGATTTATGAAGATTGCATGAGATCCTGTGCTAAACAAAATGCCTGGCACAGAATAGGTGCTCAGTCATGGAAGTTATTATTTCCCTTGACCTATAGCCATGAACTTGTATGGTAGATATTGGTGAGCTTATGTAGTAGAGACAGATATTTGAATGCCACCTCTGGCATTTGCTTAACTCCATGACCTTGAACAATACAACTAAACCTCTGTGAAGGATGATGAATCTTCTGGCCATAAAGTCAAGCAAGATTAAATGACGTACTGTAAACCCCAGCTCAACCACCCTCCTCTGGCCTGAGCTTCTAGAGGGCGGGGCAAAGACTCCTGCCTTGTCCATCTTGTAGCCTTATGACCTAACACGGTGTGAGATACATAGTTGTGCAGGAACATGTTTGTTGTGTAAACTGACCTGTGATGCGGGGGGTGGGAGGACAGTTTGGTCTAGTACCATCAGTGAGCTCCATATCTTAGTCTAGGTAAGGACAAGGGATCAGGGAGATCCATCAAGAGGAAGAATTGATTCTAGAGCTCAACCTGCTGGTCAGTTAGTTGGAAAGGGCTGGATGGGGGACCTGGCATAATGGGTCTCCAATTCTGAGTTGATGGTGTTTGGTTCATCCAGATATCAAGGCTCCTGTCCATCCTGACTCCTTCCTCCTTTATACAATGCACACAGCTCCTCTTTTGTAAGTGCTAATGGTGAGAAAAGAAACTATCTCTTGTCTGGCCTTGCTTCTTTTATTAACCCCAGGCCTCAAAATGAGGCTTCACTCAATAAGACTCTCCTGCCAGTACCTTATCTCAGTCCTGCTGTGTGTTACTAACTACCTGGGAGGAGTCATGAAATGACATTATGGGGGGGGGGTTCGAGGTTCCCCAGACTTGGTGCCTTCCTTTGTATTTGAATTATTTCCACCATTATTCTTTGTTTACTGCCTTTGAGCTAATTTCTGAGGCTCTCAGTTTTGCAGCCCCTCCTAGCTTATTTGAATTAATTTTGAGAAACGATTTTGAGTTATTGTGGTCCAGATTAAGCCATCTTGTGATCTTTTCATCCACTGTCTTTGTAATTCTATTGAAAAGCTATCATGTTTGCAAGCCGTGATTGGTGCTGTTTTTATAACCCCGGTCTTATGCAGTCTCATAATTCCTTTGTTTTCCTGGGTTGTGTCCAATTTGTTAATCTTTGTTGTAGAAGAGCAATAAAAAGGGTAAGACGAGAGCCCTGCCAGAGTGAGGCAGAGACTGGGGTTGAGTCCCAGCTCAGGCAATGATTAGTGGCTCTCCCTGGACAGTTTGCTTCCCATTCAGAGACTTGGCTTCCTGCTCTGGAAAATGGGAAGAAGCCAGGCCTGGCTTGCAAGTGGATGGATGGTCCAATGGGATGCTCTAAATGCAAGTGCCTGTCATGTACCGGTTGGAAGTATTTCTCTCTTCTCTCAGCTCTTGAAGCTCCTGCTTCACGTATTTTTCCCTTCTGTCTAAATGATAAATATGACATTTGATGTTTTACAAAATTTAAGTATATATTCTGCTGTTCTACCATGACTTTTCAGAAATAATTGTAAGTGCTTCAGTAACTATATCAGCTCTTCTCTGGAACACCTTAGGATACATGCTGTCCAACCTGCTGATTTGTGTTTTCCCCCAAATCGCTAAGTATTCCCTTAACTGCTTTCTGTCATAGCTGTTTCTGTGAGATCTTAATTACTTCCTAATTGTCCACATTTCCTCTTTCTTTTTTTTTTTTCCTGTTTCTTTTTTTATTTTTTTTTTTTTCTGTCTCTGGCAAAAGACATATTACCAAAGATGGGTTCAGGATCTTTGCCTCCTTGGAGTCATCATTAATTTCCTTTCTCCCTCATTATGAAGGAGGGGATATGTTCTAGTTTGTACTCTGATTTCCCACCTGGATTCCTTCTAAGGACTCTTGATAACCTCAGCATCTCTGTAATCACATTTCCCCTTGAAAAGAAGCCTTTCTAAGCAGATGGCTTCTAACTCTGTAAGAGCACATTTCATTGGGCTACACCCCTTCCTTTGACCTGGTGGTTTTTCACTTCAGTGGACAATAATTTAGGCACCATGTGACATACTAGGGATGCAGACATCAGGATAACTCTGTCCTTGGTTGGAGCACCTCATGTAGATAAACATGTGCTCAAATAACCAATAGTAAAATGTTAAGGATCTCATTAGTGCTGAAGGGACTGCAAGCCAGACTTAGAGAGTTTGAGCAGGTGGGCACCAGAGAAAGTTGTAGAATTGAGGCTTTAACCAGTTTCTTTATAAGCATGGTTTCTGTATCTATAAAATGGGACGAACACTGAGTTTCAGTATCAGCATAAAACGAGGTGAACGTTCAAATACATGGCTCCTTCAGTAACGTTGAACAGCTCAGCCACTAACTCTAACCACAGCGATGCTGGTGACAGCAACAGAGATGTGTGCACCACCTTTCCCCACCCATGTGCAGGTGGCACGTCCAGAAATGCTGTCATCCACCGTGGGGAAACGAGGAAGCCGAGTCTCAGAGAAATCCAGTGACTTCCCAAACGCCATGCTACAACTTAGAAGTGTTAGGACCGTGAGCATTCAGTGGAAGTCTGGCTCCATAGTCAGGTTTTCGCCTCATGCGTCTTCTTTCCAGCATGCTTGCAGACAAGAACTCGCATGCTGAAATTTGCAGAGTATATTTCTGGCAGCCAACATCAGCCAGGATTTGCGGGGAAGAGGTGGTGAGCTGTACAACCTCAGGATTTGGAGCACACATTAGCCAGGATGTATTTTTTAAGACTTTCAAAAAAAAAAAAAAAGAAAAGAAAAGAAAACTGAAGTGCAGTTAACACACGATGTTATATTTGTGTCAAGTGTACAACATCTTGACCCAGGGGTTCTAGCCATTTCTCAGTGGTCACTGCAAAAAAATGGTGACCATTCAAAATTATTTTTATTTTTTTAAGTTGATTTATTTATTAAGAGAGTATGTAGGGGGAGGGGCACAGAGAGAGGGAAAGAGAGAGAATCCCAAGCAGGCTCTGCACTGCCAGCACGGAGCCTGATGTGGGGCTCGAACTCATAAACCTGAGTGGATCATGACCTGAGTGGAAATCAAGAGTCGGACACTTAACCGACTCAGCCACCCAGGTGCCCCTAACTTATTTTTAATAATGGATAAAATTTATCCAGTACTTATCGTGTGCCAGGCACTGTCCTGTATGTTTTGCATTTATCATGTCACGTAAATTTTGCAGCCCTTAGAGTAGGTGGCCCTTACTCTTCTAGGTTTACAGATGGAGAGACTGAGGCTCAGTGGAATATAAAGTAAGTTGCCTGAATTCATATCGCTTGTAAGTGGCAGCAGTGGGATTTGAACCATCCGAATCTACGATCCTAGCTTGTGACTGTGAAAACCCCCCTTGGCTCTCAAATGTCCATATGAACAGGGTTCCTGTTTGCAGATACAGCCTTTGCACTGGAAGCGTCCTTAAGACTTGCTACCTGCTGCCAGTGTCTGAGTGATGGGCAGCTCAGAGGCTCTCCCCTTCCCTCCTTACCCTCTGGGGGGAAAGTGTCAGTGAGCCATGAAATGGCCAAGGGACATCTGAAAGAGAGAGGAAAAGCCAGGCACACAGCTAATCCACCAAGGACATAATCAGCCCTTGAATCATCACGTTGGCTGGAAGTTAATGTGCCCACATTGGCCCAGGGGACTGCAGTCTGGCCTCGTGCAGCTTTTGGATCGAGGATGTTCAACAAGACATTGGAAATATCGGTAGCTGCTTTGCCAAGTAGCATTAAGGATTCCCTGAAAACCCTGCTCAGCCAAGGCCAGCCACTCCCTCTCACAAGCGGGAAAAGGGAACCTTTTTTCAGGTGCACGGTCCTAGAGGAGTAAGAGTTGGAGGAAAGTATGCAAATGCAGCAGAAGATCCACATCTGGGCACCGGAGACTGCCACTGGCTCCCTGAGTGCTGTGGGGGCCGAGCTTCCTGTCTCTAAGCCTCAAGTCTTCTCCTCTGTAGAATAAGCATGTTAGACTAGATGTCTCTACAAAGGCCTCCCCAACAGAGCGTCCTGTGATCCATCAGTGCTTTGCCATGCAGCCATGATAATAACAAAATTTTATGATATGCTTTCTGTCTTCCAGACACTGTCTAAGCGCTTCAGGTATTATCTCATTAATCCTTATAACCCTGAGAGGTGAGGTCCAACTGCTATGCTGACTTCCCAGATCAAGAAATTGGGGCATAAGGAGGTAGCAGGCCTTACTCAAGGTCATGCAACCCTTAAGGATGGAGCTAGGATTTAGGCTCATGTCATTTGGCTCCCAAGTTCACATTTCAGCCACTGTGCCTCTCTGCCTTCTGGTCAGGCTTCCCTGGAAACTTTGTTCCCCAGCTCGCTGTGGGTAGGCGAGAGGGCACTTTGACAGGAAAAGTGATCACGGAATTTAAAGCATTGCAATGTGTGTTCCAGGTTTGCTTGGATGAGGGAGGTGAGGCAGGAAGTGATGTTACCATATTGAAATACATATAGGCCCTTTCAGTTCCCATGTTTGGATGAGCTTGAACTGGAAGAGGAAAGTTGTAGTTGTGGGTGCAGATGCCCAGCTGAATTTATGCTCTGCTCTCTGTTGGGTTATAGGAGCCATTTGATAATGTCGAGTTTAAGAGATTGGCCTGTGGGGCCAAAAGGACCTGGCTTCAAATCACCACCACTCACTAGTGGTCTCATATTGTGCATGTTATTTAATTACTCCAATCCAATTTCTCATTTATAAAATAGGAATTATAATGTCACCTATTTCCAAAGGCTCTGATGACCAAATGTAGGTAAAGTGTTTTCTCAACTGTAAAGGCTCCTTTGTATGATTGAAGGTGGCCTGGAATGGAGATCACCTTTTGACCGTCTTCCGTCTTCCGTTTCTCTTCCTGATTCTGTCTCCTGCTGCGCCCTGAGGACTGGCCCAGGGCTCAGAGGCCCTGTGCTGTTCCCATTCACTGAGGCATTGCCGGGCGGGGGGGGGGGGGGGGGGAGAAGGAGTGTGATTGATTTGCTTTGCGTTGACTGCACACGATGAAAAGTTGTTTTCTTTTCTCCTTTCCTTCTGTAGTCCCGGGAATTATATTTTTCTTAGAGTGTTGTTAATGGAAAGCACTGAACCAAATTCCCTCAAATTGAATTTGGCTGCCTGAATTGTCAGCTCCACATCTACTACCTCTCCAGCCTCACCCACTCCCAAGCAAAAGCCTCCGCACTTATGCTCACACTCATTCATGGGCTTGCCCTCTGGGCTGATAGAAGGGGGTGTGTGTGGAGGGAGGTGCGCAGTATACCTGGGCTTGGGGCTGGCCTGCAGCCCCTCCCCACCACTTATCAGCCACCTGCCATGACACGGCAGGTGCGCATGCTTTGATACAATGAGGCAGCTGAGGCCTGTGCATGGCCAATCAGACCACAAGTCTGATGGCTTCAGATGGCGTTATGTCGCTAGCCCTTCATGGCTGTGTGCCCTTGGGGAAGTCGCTTTACCTCTTTGAGTCCTCACTCCCCTGTTTATGAACAGAGAAAATACCAAGTAATCTCTTTGCCTCAGAAGAGATGTAAGAATTCCCTTGCGTGCTCACTTCTTCACTTACTCTTTTAGCAAATGCCCATCCAGTGGCTGCAGTGTTCCAAGGACTGTGCGAGGGAGTCATGTGGCGACTCTGAACACCATCCGTTTCCTGCCTTCAAAGTGTGTTTAGTCTGAAAGGATTGGCAGAGAATAGATAGTAAACAGATGAGGTTAAGGTCCCATGAATTGCCATAGGTAGAATGCAAACAGCCTGAATCTTGGGGTCAGGCAGGCATGAGTTTTAGTATCCTCTCCACTGCTTAGGAGTCACGCCATCCAGGGGCCTCCGTGTCCTCCCCTATAGAATGGGTGTCTACAGATTCCTTGCCAGGGATATTGTAACGATTATAGATGCCATGTTTTCTGCCCACTGAACAGTGCGTGGCCCCTAAAAAAGAACACAATGAATGGTAGCTATTATTATTAATAATGATAATATTAATAACGGATGGAAAATGCTTTCCAAGCCACAAAACCCTACACAAATATAATGAATCATTATAATCACGGTACATAGAGACTCGTTTCCCAAGAGATTCCAAGAGCAGCCAGGATCACTGGTGCTTAGAAAAATAAAATAATATTATTAACAACCAGAAGAACTTTAACGTTTGAATAGCACTCTTCCAGTTTTAACAAATAGCCATGGCAGGGAGGAACTCTTAAGCGAATTCATTAATCTGGGCTGGCCTGTACTTTTGTTGGCAAGTATTGTCCTGTGTTTGTTGTAAGATTTTCTGTCTTCATTAACAGCACTTTAGTTTCCCCTAAGTAAATGATGACTTCTATAGATTTGCCCCATTTTACTTGACCTAAGTTCAGGCGGGACTATTCTGTGCCGACACTTAGAATCAAGGTTCAGGGCATTTCTTAAGCCTGCGAGTGATTATTTTTCCTACTGTGTTAAATGCACAGTAATCCTTGGAGACTGGGCCAACTGTGGCTCTGTGATAATGGGATTTTATATTTATAAACCAACATGTTAAAAATGCGTGTTATTTTTGTATATGTTTTTTAGATCAGAATTCTTAGCACATGGCAATCATTATTCTGGCTCCTGGGAAACCAGAGCAGTTCTATGGTTTACACTTCAGTAGAGGCTGAGGATGCTATCTCCCACCCTCTTATGCTCTTAACCCAGAGATAATTAACAAACAAACATACAAACTTGTCTGTTACACACACTGGGAAAATTAAGTGTGATGGAAGATACAATTATATGCTTACCTTCCTTAAATACATGGACTTAGTTTATTCTAAAAACTTTGCAATGAGGCAGAGACTCCATAATGGAAAACACATATGAGAATCTTCTTTGACAGTTCTTACCACGGTGTCAGTGTTGACTGAACACATAAAAGGAGGTCACGGTTTAAAAAAATAAATAAAAAATGAAAAAAAAGAGAGGTATTTGGTATACTAGCTGCCTTGAGAATTAAAAAAAAAAGACAACTCCTGTGACTTTTTTTGTTTCAATGGATGCCTTCTTTAGTTTGTATTGAGTGTGAGGTTCAAAACTCTGCATATATCTGTGTGTGTGTATGTGTGTGTGCGTGTGTGTGTACATATGTGTGCATGGTGTGTTTCCCAGAACCCCTGTGTGATAAGAATTCTAGGGCTCTCGAATCTGTTTTTGTCAACTATTGTCCTTTCCCAAGGTCGATGAAGAATTACTGTGTGAATATTCTGTGACTTTTGTGAATCTCTGATCCTTTGTTGCTGTTCACCTCTTGCCTACTTCCAGATTGCTAGCTACAGGAAAGTCACTTTTGATTCACCCTCCCTTTTCTCGTGGTCAGGGAGACCTTTCTTGAGACCTGGGATTGCTGTTCTGTTTTACAAGTGAGAACCTGAAGAATTACAAGTGGAAATTGTTTGTTAGGACAGCACATACCACACACTGAGTAAGGGAATAATGTACAAAACTCATTGTATGGAAACGAGAGAGGGCATTGCAGAGATGACTCTTGCAAATGGATGGGGGCTGGCGTAAAGTCCCTCTTTCCTCAAGGTTTCTGTGATTCTAAGCGAACTTAAAAATAACACTGGGTGAAAGCTCGCCAAGTTCTATATGTCTGAGAAGCAACAGCCTCAGTGATTTTATAGAGAAATTAGATAGCTATGTGAACTCAATCAAGTCTCATAATAATTACAAGAGTTTATAAAGCCTTGAACGTGGCCCAGGCATTGTGTTAGACTCTGGGGAAAGCATGGACAAGCAAAGAGGGCTCTTAGCCGTTCGGAGCTTCCCATCTAGAGGGAAAGCGGACATGAGTAAAGTAATTCATGTGCCCGGTGCTTCTCATGAGCAGGTCTCTCTGCAAGAGCTTTCTATGCATTCTCTCATTTATCTTTACAACAACCCTAAGAGGATCAGGAACATGTCCCTACTTTACAGAGGGTGAACTTGAGAGACTTAGAGGTGTTCATAAGTGACCGTCTGACAGAGCCCACACCGGAACCCAGATTAGGCTGATTCTCATGGCTAATGCTCTTAACCAGTCACTACACTGCCTTTTCTGTCACTTAATTTCTAGACCACATGCTCTTCCTCTGTGCAGTGAGTGGCCCTGCTCCACCCAGAGCGTTGTTACAGAGAATGGCTAAGAGAAGCTTGCAAGATAGTCTGGATTGTTTTTATTGTAGTTTGTTTGTGTTTTTTGTTGTGGCTCTAAAATAGCAGTGAAGTCCTATAGGAGCGAACCTCCATTGTGCTCTGAAAACATCCCCACGAATGCAAACTCACTGAAGAACGTGGAGTTGATGCTATTTGTGGTTCAGAGCAGGTGTTCCCAGAGAGCTGGGTTGCTTGAGCAGGAAGGCAAAGTGGGTGGCTGCAGCAGGTGTGGGGAGCTCAGACATTCGAGGCTGAGGTCACAAGGATGGCTCAGGAGGCTAATCTGCAGGACGCAGGGAAAAATTTGGTCTGCATATTATCGTAAATGCATATTCACGTTATGGGAGGAGTCGGAGAGAGAACTATTAATGGAAAGATCACGGGAAAAGAGTGATCGACCTATACTTCTTTTTCTTTTATTTAAAAAATAATAATGTTGTATTTATTTTTGAGAGAGGGAGAGAGTGCAAGTGGGAGGAGGGGCAGAGAGGGGAGACACAGAATCTGAAGCATAGACCTACCCTTGTAATCCAGCCCTACCTTGACTAGCTGTGTGACGTTGGGAGAATCCCATTACTTCCTGGACCTCAAATTCCTCATCTTAACTCTGCTTCCCACACAGAGTTCAGGAGAACATCAAAACAGAGAATAGAGGTGAAAAGGATCTATAAATTGACGGCTGCTCTGTGCATGTCGTTTTTTACTATTAATATTTATCATCAGTCTTTATCAGCTGGTCACTGACATTGTCACTATTATCGTTGTATGCATTCCCTGGAACATCCACCGTTGGCTACGCTGAGTTCTCTAAGTCATCGTTTTCAGGAAATTTAACCTGTGCATTTATTAAATAAACATGCAGGCAGTGCTTCCAATCTGTAAAGAACTGTGCTGGGTTCTGCAAGATGAGTAAGACAAGGCCTCTGCCCTCGAGTTTACAACGGGAAATGAACAGAGGCCTTGGATGACTGCAGAACGGGGCTAAGTTATGTAATGTGTCAGGGGCACGGAGCAAACAGAATGCTATGTTAACTTGTCACATTCTGCCAGGGAGAATCTGTGCTTGGAAAGAGCAGGGAAGGAGCTCACGACGTCACCTGCGTGCAGCAGAAGGGGAGTGGTACGCCTCTGATACCTGCAGACTCCCAGGCCAGTGCCTTTCCACTAACGAATCCAAGCTGCCTTCATCCTCTGCTAAGCTCAGCGGCTTGCTTAGCCTCCCCACACCGTCAGAACATGGCAGGCTTTTTTGGGAGGGGCTGTTGGCCACACTTCGGGTACTATTTTGCTCAGTATTTCTGGTTCCTCTCCTCTTGGGGCTCATGCTAGGGTTGCAGTTCTCAGCCTGCTTACTGGCAGATGGCTCACATAACTAAAGGTGTGAGTGGAGGTGTTAATATGCCACTTGTCTGTCAGGGAAAGACATTCCAGAACTTTCTCTTTCCTTCTCACATGGAGAGTGCCAGTGTTTCACACGGTGGCTGCCCCACCTGCCCGGGTCATTGAGAGACTCTAATGAGTTGAGGCCACTGCCAACCTTAGATGAACGTTAGTCACACGTACACCATTATCCTTTAAGACCCCAAGATTTGGGAATTGCTCCTGAAGCATACTCTAACGTTACCTGATACAGGAGCAGCACCGTGGCAGATGTGGGCAGAGTACAGTGATGTCTGTTGTCTATTTACTGTGCCTCTTTATAAGGTCCTTGATGATGCAGTGTGGGGCCTCAGAGTTCCCGGTATACCTTGTAACCCAAGTTTGAGTCCAGCTCCTTCTGTAAGGCCAGGATGCTTACCCCGGGCTTACTCAACAAGCATCCTTTCTTCTTTGAAGCTACCAGACCTTCGTTTCCTGAGGCTTAACTGCCTCCTGTTCTGCAACCATCTTTTATACCCCACCCCCTCAGTGGTTGATCTCCTTCTGTAGTTTTTCATGAGGTACTTCATCAACAGCATTTGGAAAAACTAGGTAAATCATGCCCACCTTTTATTTTGTACTTGATTAAACTTGTCAGAGAATTCGGGCAAGTTTGAAAGGCTCGTATTTCTTTCTGCTCACAGAAAGACTCACCTGGCCTGTTTCTTGTTTTAACCTCCCATCTATAATACCAGACAGAAGTCAGCAAACTGTGGCCCATGGTCTACAAAACAAGCCCCTGGGGACTAGTTCTAAGAGTGAGTCTTTCCGAGGTTGATGCCTTGAAGGAACCCTTAATCCACTTGGTGACTTTGGAGCAGTCCTTACCTCCCTGGTCTGTGATTTTCCAGGTTAGCCGAGGAGGAGGCTGGGCCACATCAGTCTACTGCTCTGCAAACATTTATTGGATGCCCCTCTGTGTTAGGTACTATATAGGCTTAAAGGAGAAACATGTACAGGTCATGTTTCCAATCCCATGGTTCCTAGGCTAGTGGAAGTGAGTGGGTAAGAAAAGACATAAGTTGACCATGAATTGAGTCCCACAGTATTAACTATTGGGTTCCATTACTGTGATGCTACTAGTGGATTTAATCCATGTTTAATCGAGTGGATATAAAGCAAAGCAGCCCACATATTGTGACTGGGGAAACGGAGGTTCTGTGAAAAAGCAGTGTGTACTACACAGTGTCAGTGGATAGAGGACGGAGGTACATTTGTGACTGTGGTCAAAGAATGGTTGCATTAAGTAGGGACTCATGGCCGATGATGTGCGAAGTCTTCAAGACCAGATTTCGATGTATCCGTCCCACATCTCCGTGTGAGGTCTCCAGTACTGCTCACAGACCCACTTTGTATAACCTGTCTTTATGTTCAGGTTGTACAAATACTTCTAGGCCTGTTGTGCACAGGCCCTCAACCTTAACCGCAAGTGGCCTTTCTATGTGCTGATCATTCAGAGCATGCTCTGTATGTATCTCATCCCACAGCCTACCCCGTATTGTGGCATCGTGCCCGTGTCTTCATGTAGAGAGAAGGAGGGGTGGAGTGGAGTCCATCCTCGATTCTTGGTCCCGCCTCACCATGAATGAGCTGTTACCTTGAACAATGTTCTTTCTGCACTTTGGTTTCGCTTCAGAACAGCACGAGGATTCAAATTCTGCAGGGCTGTTGAAAGAATGGAGTGAGATGCTGTACATAAAGTATTTGTACTGTAAAGCTGTCTTCCACCACGCATTCTGCTCAGACACAAGGTAACTTGGACAAGTAGGTGACTAACAGATGCTTAATGAGTGCACATGCTCAGGGACCGTCAGTGTTCTATCAGTCAGGGTCCTGGTGGGAAACAGAGGGCTCCTTTCTGACCAGATTCAGAAGAGGTGGCCGTGGGGGGTTTACTGAAGGGTGTGGCAGTGGCAGGGCTAAGGGAACCAGCCAGTGGTCATGAGGTCTTGCCAGTGAGCACCGGGATGTTTTTTTTTTTTTTTTTTTTAACATTTATTTATTTTTGAGACAGAGAGAGACAGAGCATGAATGGGGGAGGGTCAGAGAGAGAGGGAGACACAGAATCCGAAACAGGCTCCAGGCTCTGAGCCATCAGCACAGAGCCTGATGCGGGGCTTGAACTCACGAACTGTGAGATCATGACCTGAGCTGAAGTTGGACGCTTAACCGACTGAGCCACCCAGGCGCCCCTGCACCGGGATGTTTTTGTCACTCTGCAAGAGCAGGAGTGACAAATTTAATTTAGGCGTTGAGACTGATGATACCTGCAGATACAAAGCGGGTGTGGAAAGGTTGATTATTCACATAATCATGGTCTTTGGGGTGAGCAGGCCCGGCCTCTCAAGCAGGTCCAGAATGGCTGGAGAGAGCCAGAGAAAGAGGCTGGCCTGGATTTTTATCCTGGCTCAAGGGTGGGGCTGGGGCGGGGTGGGGGTGGGGGACTTGCATATAGTTAGAGTCTCCAGGCGGCACCAAAAGGAGGGAGCACCCAGGCTTTCTTATCAGCTTGCCCAGACAGGGAGCACAGAGTGAGGAGGGAAAGGTGAGATGTGAAAGCTATCTGAATCCAAACATTAGAAAACAGGAGCCAGATTCTTCATTTCAGGGGGGAAGTTCTTGCCACCCTGTTGGTAGCAGATGAGGGGATAATGATGCCGGGAGGAGGGGCTCCTTATAAGGACTGGCCACAGCTGACTCCCATCCACTACTGAGACCACAGC
Source organism: Panthera uncia (assembly GCF_023721935.1). Classification (NCBI taxonomy): domain Eukaryota; kingdom Metazoa; phylum Chordata; class Mammalia; order Carnivora; family Felidae; genus Panthera; species Panthera uncia. Next base: position 74,787,177 of record NC_064807.1, on the reverse strand, counting down.
TCTGCAGGAAGGGAATGATAAACACCCTGACTTCTCTGCCGCTCACTGATCTGCCCACTTGGTGCCTGTCCCGAGCAGATCCCACCTGGATGATCCAGGCTGTAGAGGTCAGTCAGCCTCCTGGGGCAAAGGGGGTCACCAAAAACGGTTTGGGGGTGGGTTAGATTACTCAGGGTTAACCGTCAGATACAGATCTCAGAGAAGCCAGGGAGATCATGAAACTTTGGTAGCCATCATTTATGGTGCGCATGGCCAGCACCAAGTGTCATCCTTAAGTGTATGATATGCAGGATCTTTTAAGTCCTAAAATAACCTTAGGTATGTACTATTTTGTGCACTTGAGGAACCTTGGGCTCAGAGAGGTTAGGGAAGTCTTTTTTTCTTTTTTTGTTTTTCCTTTCTTTTGGAGAGAAAGAGAGGGAGAGGGCAAGCAGGGAAGGGGCAGAGAGAGAGGGAGACAGAGGATCTGAAATAGGCTCTGCACAGATAACAGAAAGTCCCATGTGGGGCTCGAACTCAGAAATCATGAGATCATGACCTGACCTGAAGGCAGATACTTAACTGACTGAGCCACCCAGGTGCCCTGAGGTTAGGGAAGTCTTAAACATGATGGAACTAAAATTCCCCAACACTGTTAAACTCTGTTGCCCGTATGTTTACACTCAACTGCATTGTTCCTTCTCCTTTTGGGGGGCTAAGGAACTCACTCCCCTTGTGAAGTATCTGGCACCAGAGAGCTGAGAACTGTAGATACCTCTGCCAGTTTTCCACAGAGCCCCCACCTTGGTTTAGCCTCAACTACTCTTCATTGAATATTTTATGTGTCCTATGCCTATATTAGGCATTTCCATGCCTGCATTTTTCTTAATGTTTATTCATTTTTGAGAGAGAGAGACAGAGCATGAGCAGGGGAGGGGCAGAGAGAGAGGGAGACACAGAATCCAAAGCAGGCTTCAGGCTCCAAGCTGTCAATACAGAACCGACGCAGGGCTTGAACCCAGAAACCGTGAGATCATGACATGAGCCGAAGCCGGAAGCTCAACCGACTGAGCCACCCAGGCGCCCCCTACAGTTTTGTTTTATCTTTTCAGCAATTCTTTGAGGAGATGATGGCATCTTCCCTTTCAGCCAAGGAAACTCCATCTCAGGAAGAATGGCATGACTGGTGGAGGTCACACAGATTCTATCGGGGAGCCCAGGCTTGGGAGTTCTCGCTGTGCCTGCCTGTCTGCCTTCCATTTAGCCTCAGACTCCTTTCCTTCTGAAAATGAAAAGCAAAGACCCCACATTGGGTCGTCGTCCCCCCCCACCCAGTCTGATGGGGGTCTTTGAGGTCCATCTGGAGAGAAACACCTTCTTGTGTCTTTTCAAGAAATTTCAAGAATTCTTAGCTTTAGATGTCTTTCTTTTCTGTTTTATTTTATTTTATTTTTATGCCCCCTTCTGCCTCCAGCTTGACTTGATGCAGCATTTTCCTTAGGTGGAGTGTTGGAGCCAAATCCCTGATGGAGGTCACAGTAGTGGCAGCCCCCATTTATCTCCATCCCCCTGGGATGGAGAATTTATTTGTGATGCCAGGCCTGGGCAAGATTTAGAATAATTCAGGGATTTAAGTCCGGAGGATATGAGAAATAAATAATGTCACCATTCCCCGTAAAAGGGCATAATGTGGAAGAAAAGGAAAAAAAAAAAAAAACTGATTCTTTTAGAAGTATAGGACAAATCCCGAAAATTGCTAAGTCATCCTGGAGTGAAGAATTTTCGGGTTGGAAGCCTGTACGTGAGTATCTAAAATAACCTCCCCTTGGGAAGAGTGAGGCCAGAGGGGGCAAGGGACTTGTCCCGGGTCACACAGCGCGCTGTCCATAAAGCCAAGCCTCGAAATTAGGTAGGCTGGCTGCTTACTTACTGTGTCTATTGTACGTGCCCACTGTAGATACAGTCCTGGAAATGTGGAGGGGCTTCTTTTCAGTGCTGGTTAGTGGTGCAGCTTGTACTGCACGATTTTGGAATGTTGTTTTCTCAACTCTCATCCATTACACCGGTAGCACTATGATGGCAGAAACTGTGTCTTCTTATTTCTGTGTCTCCTTTCTTGGGTACAGTTTCCACTCTTCTTTGCCTGGCCACCTCCTATACGTTCTTAAATTCTGGCATGACGTAATATTTCAGATGGAGATCCTCTCCAACGACCGGCTAGGTCAGACAGCCCCTGTTATATATTCCCTTATTATTCCCTGCATTCTTTCTGGATTTCCACGTTACATTCAGCCTCTTTATTGGTTAAACTGTCTGTCTTACCCCCTGCTCTGTAAGCTCTGTGAGAGCAGGGATTGTGGCTGTCTTGTTTACTCTCGGTTTTCCCAGTAGGTATGCTTAGCACAAGGCCAGACATGTTCAGTAAATGTTTGACAGAGACAGGAAGGGGGGAAATCAAGATGGTTCCAACCTCAGAGTATAATCCATGGATCTCTCAGTGCTGGACAACTACCCACATGCCCAGAGAGTGAAAGAGTCATTAAGACATTTATTGATTTCTGTTACTTCATGTTCAGCGATCAGTCAAAGCCAATGGTTTGCATGTACTTTCTCTTATTCCCTGGTTTACTCCTGCTGAGAAAAGTTACTATTCACCATTATTTTGACTTCTTAACTCCCGCCTCTATATATTCCGTTCTTCATCTGGTTGTTCTTGGTTTATATCATCATTGCATCTCTCCTTCATGACTTTAAGAGAAACCGAGGTACAGAGATTAAAGCCACTTATGCTGACTGAGTCACACTGAGACAGAGTGGCCAGGTCAGAATCAGGTCTGTAACCCTTGACTTCATTCCTTTCTCCTGCCTCTGATAGTTTGGGATCTAAATTCCTGGATCCTTCCTTCAACATATATTATCATCAGAGAACCCAGTCCAGTACTGCATTACTGAAAGTTCCAGTTACATATCGATGGAATAAGTTCACAAATACTGAGGAACCTATTGACGCTGTGCTGACTACTGACCAAAAGACTCCCATACTCCAGATGAGGACCCATTGCTTTTAAAAACTAGATGATTTAACCAAGTTAAGGCACAGAGGCTAATTCCTTACCATCAAAATGGTATTTTGATGTTCTCTCTCTCTACTGCTGGAACCTATGTGGATACATGGAAAGTGCTTAATAATGTCTTTTAATTCATGGTTGGGTGACTGAACTCTATCCTAGCATGTAACAGATAAATCTCAGAGCGTTTGCCTTTCTTGAGCTAAAAAAAGGAGCAACATCCAGTTTGTTACTTCCCTTAACACATCAGCTCTTCTTTTTTAAAAAAAAATTTACAAAAATGTTTAGAGAGAGAGAGAGACAGAGAGTGAGTGGGGGAGGGGCAGAGAGAAAGGGGGTGACACAGAATCCGAAGCAGTCTCCAGGCTCTGAGTTGTCAGCACAGAGACCAACGTGGGCTCGAATTCATGAACTGAAGTCGAGGTCAGAAGCTTAACCAGCTGAGGCACCCAGGTGTCCCTACCCATCCATCAGCTATTATTGGAGTGATAGTAATAGCTGTTTCTTGCATTTGTATTGCACATCACTGCCTATAATCGTGTTTTTTTCTTTTTGCTTTCTTTAATCCTCAGTATAACCCGTTAATGTTTAATCACTTCCCATTTTACAGATGGGGAGACTGTGGTTCAGAGGTGTGAAAGAACATGCCCAAAGGCACGGCATGAGGACAGGGCACAAGTGGTATAATACCTAAGGGGTCCAGAATGCAAGATTTATCCTTTTATGTTAGCCAGTGTTTCTTCCTGAATCTATGCCTTGTGTTGCACAGGAAAATAAGAATAAAAGGCTCTGAGTGACATCAGGGTCCAGCCAGTGTTTACTCATAGAATTATTATATTTGGGTTGAATTCAAGCCATGCTTAACTTTCCCCCAGTTCACAGGTGACAGAGATGGACTTTCCAGAAGTGGGTAGTGGGAGGTGAGTTGGGCTGGACAGGTTCTTGGAGAAAGGTGGGATTTGGAATGAAAGTCTTAAAGGAGGGGCAGAACTTCCAACTGCAGGGAGGGGGGAGGGGGGAGGGAGACAGAGAGGGAGAGGGAGAGGCCTGGCAGGATGAGGGAAGCAGAGGAAGAGACTAGTTTGTGGGGAGGATATTGGACTGTTAGATGCAGCTGGAGGAGATCACATTTCTCCAGCAACCCCTTGAGCTTTCTTCATTTCCTTGCTCTGGGACTACTTAGGGAACAGATGCTGAGAAAGTAACTTTCAGGCACTGCCTGTTGTCAATTATAATTTCCACATTCCAGATCAGTGCGGGGAGAAGCCGATGGTCTGCAAGTTTGTATTAGAATCATTGTCCAGGTGATGTAAAGACAATTGTCCCCAGTTTAGTGTTGACCCCTTTCTCATTCAAATGATTGGAAGTGAAATGGGATTTCTCCTTCAGGCTGTCATGCCCAGAAGTAGGGTTTGCAATTCCAGGACTGAGGTATCAGTAATGTGACAACTCTTGTGTCCCCACACTGCACTGTCCCCAGGGCTTGAACCTGGCATTGCCCCTGATTTGCTGTGCGCAGGTAACCTGTGTGACCTTTACTTTCCTTCTGCAAATTCTTAGAAATGATACTGTCTGTGCAGAAACTAATAAGCCTTGCTTTTGGCAAAATAGGCTTCTCAAACACCACCATTATAGATTCTTGCCATCACACTGATTTTACTGTAAGGGATCTCTGATAGGACCATCCATAATATCCCATATGTTCAGTATCACAGAATCCTTCAGATTTTCCAGGAACTTCATATGCCAGTAACTCACCTCAGAAATGGTCCATGAGAAGAAGTGACTTGCCCAGCTCATAAAAATTTCTGACTACATTGTTACTACAGTCTGTGGCTTTTCAGTGACCTTCAAGGGCTCTGACCATCCCTCAAGATATTAGGTACCCAGACTCACAAATGGGTCTCCTTACAAGGAACCCTTGCAATAATGCGAGGAAAGCAACATGTATAGATTTTTCATTCTTAAAAAGCAAAACTAAAGACTGTAGCTAGAAGAAGCAGGGTTTGGGTTAGGCAGAAAAGATCTGCTTAACCAGAGTTTAGGTATTGATTCCAATCTCCTGGATACCATTAGGTTCCAAGGACCCATAATAAGAGTGAATTTTGAGCTGGAGAAAGTGATAAAACTGAAGGTAACTTTAATTTAGCCTTCTCTGCTCAGCATGGCCGAAGGGGAAATGCCCACACGCACCCAGGAGCATATTTCCACTTCTCTCGATAGTGCTCAGAACCTTAGCTCTGCCCATGGGAGCCTCATGTGAGTTCATTAGAACATACCTGAGAATGTTCTCCCCTAATTGCACTAATTCTCATTAGCTCATTTAGCTCCACATTCAGTGGCCAAGGTTATATAATAACAGTCAGCATACAAGGCAACTTTATGACTTCTGAAGACCTAGGCACTATTGCTTTTGTGAGCCATTCTTCCATGGCATTTTTAAAAAATTACTTATTGTTTACTTGGGAAATATTTTATAGTTGTGTTTACATAAAGGTGATCATACTAAAATTTTTTTTCATGTTGTTTTATTTTTGAGAGAGAAAAAGAACGTGAGCAGGGGAGGGGCAGAGAGAGAAGGAGACACAGAATCCACAGCAGGCTCCAGGCTCTCAGCGGTCAGCACAGAGCCCGACACGGGGCTTGAACCCGTGAACCACGAAGTCAGGGGTTCAACCAACCGACTGAGCAACCCGGGTGCCCCTAAAGGTGATTATACTAATAATATATTTGAAACATTTTCTTTGACCTAAACATAAAACTACTTTCACTTCTGGTTTTTAGAAAGATTAAAACATTCACATTGGCCCCTAAATGTTCTGTGGGCCCTGGAGGCAGAACCTGATGGATACATCAGCCCTGCCAGGACATGCTTGATACTCCGTTCACCATCTTTCCCAAGATGGTTATGAGCAGAGCTCTTCTGCTTTTCTGCATGCCCCTTTCTTAACCACTCTTGACACAGTTCCACTTCATTTTCACATTTTCAGCAGCCATATTTCACATGAAAGTCTATGAAAATTGGGAACCAGATTGAACAGAAGTAGCACTGCCACTTTACTGTAGAGCCAGCCCCAGCACATTGTTTGGAGGGGGGTAAAGCAGGTAGCTTTGTGTATTGCTTTTTGCTTCCCACATTTGCAGAAGGAAATTGAAAAAACGTGGTCTGTGTTTAAGGGCCGGCCCGGCCACCTCGCAGAACCAAACTCCGTTCTGTCATGTCATGCGTGGGATAATAACGTCAACCACACAGGTTATATGTGATTGTCCCTATGGACTGCCTACTGGCACATAGTAAGTGTCCAGGAAGGATTCAGATCCATGATCGTCTTCCTGGGAGATCTTGTCACCAGTCACCATCGGTGTTTTCAGCTGTTGTCTACGTTGAAGAATCTTGCCCCAGATTGCAGTGTAGTAGTTAGAGTTGGGCAGACTTGGAATTGTTGTCATCTCAGTCCTGACTTTCTACTTGGAGCACAACATGACTCCTCCACCAGCCTAGATGTGTGCATCTGTCAAATGAGGGTCATGATACAGACTTAGTAGAGCTTGGGGAGTTATAAGGGGCTATTCCCATGACTCCCCTGCTCCCCAGGGCAAGCAGCTCCCCTTCGGAAGTGCTTTTCATCAGCAGTGCTGGGATTGATAAATCCGTCATCTCGCATGTTAGCTGTAGCCCCCAGCTGAGCTGCTCCCATGCCCCCCAGCCTGGCCCCTAGAAGCAGGCCAGCCTCTGCCTCCAGATTTCCAGTTCCAGCTGCTTGGAGGTAATCCGGGGGTGTTTGATTACCCACAGACTCTGGCATCACAGCATAATCCAATCAGCTGTCTTTCAGTGGAAGAATCCCCCTCAGATTGTAATCAGGGTCCATTCTGTCTCCCCATCCGGCTCTGGCCCCCAGGAATCTGGAGGGTTTGTGTGGCTCCTCTGTCCTGGCAGCATCTCAGCCTCTCAGCCCTCACCCTGTGCCTTTCCTGGGGAGGGGAGGGAGGGGAGGGAGCAGGCAGCCTGGCCCCTTGTGCTCTGTTACATGTGGCAGAACAAGTTTTTTCTCCGAATGCAATCACCCATATCTCGAAGTGGGATTCGTTACCCAACATGCAGCATCACTGAAAGAATAAGGTAAGAGAGTATGCTTGGAAAATATTTAGTAAATGAAAAAAACCCATCATTTTTGTATGCATTTGGCAGTAACCTCTTCAGTCTGAAACTCTGTATGGTGCTAAATAGTTTCTACCATGAAGAGGTGGAGTGGTTCATTGTGCAAGGATGTCTGAACTTTTCATTCATTCATTCATTCATTCATTCATTCAACAAATACTGAATTTGAACTGCCCTAAACCCTGGACATGACAGAAATACAGCGGTTTCACAAATAATTATTAAACACCCCCCTGGATCCTGAGGATAGAGACATGAATACATTTATTCACCAATATATGCTGGGAACTTCAGATATAGCAGGAATTATGGATAAAACTGTGAGGGAAAACAATAAAACAAGAAACAACAGGCTTAGCTTAAAGGCTAAAGGAAGAGATAAAAATTAAACATACTTTCATAAACAGTTATTTTTCCTTGAAGGCAAAAGCATCTCATATTTTGAGAACTTATAACTGGGGCATTTATTTCAGTCTGGGAAATCAGGGAAGGCTTTCCCAAGGGGCGGAGTTGGAACTGAAGGATGGGTTTGAGTTAGTGGGGGAGCAGGTTCAGGCAGGGAGAAGAGAGGCGTGAAGGCCAGAGGCAGTGAGGAGCTGAGAGCGGACTGCCAGAAGGCTGTGTGTCTGGAGGGAGGCCGGGGTGAAGGCGTCTTCAGAGATTGCCTGGGGCCAGGTCATGCAAGATCTGGTGGGGAGGAGTAAAACCTACCCTGAAGCAACCGAGGAGTTGTTAGAAGAGACAGATCAGTAGCAAAACAATGCCCAAGCTGCAATTGTGATTCCATGGACACAAAAAGGAAGGAGAGTAGTTAACTCCCATTTTCCTGGCTCAAGAAAGGATTCAAAGAGGGGAATTAGGGGTTTGAAAGAAATAAGGAAGCTGACCTAGCCGCTCTAGGGGTGAAGAGGCCTCAGAGGGAATAGCTAGGCAAGGCTTGTGGTGAGGAAGGGGGCAGTGAGAAAGGGGACTGGAGGAGAGGCAGGAGTCAGAGGCTGGGGGACCCCACCAGCATCCCCATATGCCCAAGGATGGTGAGTTTTAATGGTGCTTTTACCTTCTTCTTTTTTTTTTAATTGGCTTTATTTTTTTAATTTTATTTTTTATTTTTAAAAATTTACATCCAAATTAGTTAGCATATAGTGCAACAATGATTTCAGGAGTAGATTCCTTAGTGCCCCTTACCCATTTAGCCCATCCCCCCCTCCCACAACCCCTCCAGTAACCCTCAGTTTGTTCTCCATATTTATGAGTCTCTTCTGTTTTGTCCCCCTCCCTGTTTTTATATTATCTTAATTTCCCTTCCCTTATGTTCATCTGTTTTGTCTCATAAAGTCCTCATATGAGTGAAGTCATATGATTTTTGTCTTTCTCTAATTTCACTTAGCATAATACCCTCCAGTTCCATCCATGTAGTTGCAAATGGCAAGATTTCATTCTTTTTGATTGCCGAGCAATACTCCATTGTATACATATACCACCTCTTCTTTATCCATTCATCCGTCAATGGACATTTGGGCTCTTTCCATACTATGGCTACTGTCGATAGTGCTGCTATAAACATGAGGGTGCATGTGTCCCTTCGAAACAGCACACCTATATCCCGTGGATAAATGCCTAGTAGTGCAATTGCTGGGTCATAGGGTAGTTCTGTTTTTAGGTTTTTGAGGAACCTCCATACAGTTTTCGAGCGTGGCTGCACCAGCTTGCATTGCCACCAGCAGTGCAAAAGAGATCCTCTTTCTCCGCATCCTCGCCCACATTTGTTGTTGCCTGAGCTGTTAATGTTAGCCATTCTGACAGGTATAAGGAGGTATCTCATTGTGGTTTTGATTTGTATTTCCCCGATGATGAGTGATGTTGAGCATTTTTTCATGTGTTGGTTGGCCATCTGGATGTCTTCTTTGGAGAAGTGTCTATTCATGTCTTTTGCCCATTTCTTCACTGAATTATTTGTTTTTTGGGTGTTGAGTTTGATAAGTTCTTTATAGATTTTGGATACTAACCCTTTATCTGATATGTCATTTGCAAATATCTTCTCCCATTCTCTCGGGTTGCCTTTTAGTTTTGCTGATTGTTTCCTTCGCCGTGCAGAAGCTTTTTATTTTGATGAGGTCCTGGTAGTTCATTTTTGCTTTTGTTTCCCTTGCCTCTGGAGACATGTTGAGTAAGAGGTTGCCGTGGCCAAGGTCACAGAGGTTTTTGCCTGCTTTCTCCTCGAGGATTTTGATGGCTTCCTGTCTTACATTGAGGTCTTTCATCCATTTTGAGTTTACTTTTGTGTATGGTGTTAAGAAAGTGGCCCAGGTTCATTCTTCTGCATATCACTGTCCAGTTTTCCCAGGAAGAACAAACATTGCTAAAATGTCAATACTACCCAAAGCAATCTACATATTCAATGCAGTCCCTATCAAAGTAACACCAGAATTCTTCATGGAGCTAGAACAAATAATTCTAAAATTTATGTGGAACCAGAAAAGACCCCGAATTGCCAAAGCGATGTTGAAAAAGAAAACCAAAGCAGGAGGCATCACAATCCCAGACTTCAAGCTATACTACAAAGCTGTAATCATCAAGACAGTGTGGTACTGGCACAAGAACAGACACTCAGATCAATGGAACAGAATAGAGAACCCAGAAATGGACCCACAAACATATGGCCAACTAATCTTTGACAAAGCAGGAAAGAATATCCAATGGAATAAAGACAGTCTCTTCAGCAAGTAGTGCTGGGAAAACTGGACAACGACATGCAGAATAATTGGCTTTATTTTTGAGAGCAGTTTTAGGGTCGTAACAAAATTGAGCAGAAAGTTCATAGAGGTCCAAACACCCTCTGCCTCAGCACCAGAACCCCAGCTTCCCCACTAGCAATTCCCACAGCATAGTGACACATTTGCAACTGATGAACCTACATTGACGCATCATTGTCCCCCTGTGTCTGCATTCTGTGGGTTTTGACTAAACGCAGAGTGACACGTATCCACCACTATTATTCTTACAAAATAGTTCCTCGTCCTGAAAATCGTCTGTTTTTTGCCTATTTATTTCTCCCTCCCCCAACCCCTGGCAACCACTGATTTTTTTTTTTTTTACTGTCTCCATAGTTTTGCATTTTTCAGAATGTTATGTAATTGGAATCATACAGTATGTAGCCTTTCAAACTGGCTTCTTTCACCTCCATGTATGCATTTAAGGTTTCCATTTAGTGGAGTTTCCAGGAAGCAGATGATATAACCAGGTCTGCTGTTATCAAGGCAGCTTTCCTGATGGATGGATTGGAGGAGAGGTGAACCAAAATCAGCGTTTCTCTTGATCTGTGCTGTCCAGCCAGTGGCTATACTTAAATTACACTTTAAATAAAATAAAATAAAATAAAATAAAATAAAATAAAAATTTCAATGGCTCGGGCGTGTTAGCCACATTTGAAATTCTCAGTACCCATATGTGATTGTAGGCTACCACATGTACAGACGTAGAACATTTTCATTGTTACAGAAGGTTCTATAAATCAGCATGGAACTAAATCTTTGAGGACCCCTTTATGGTTTGCTAGAAAGACTACAGACTTTGGAGTCCAAGGTATCTTTTAAGTTGTTGTAAAGCATGTATCAGTGATGTGATTTTTTTCTGTGCAGTAATATTTTTGTATATTTATGCAGTGTATGTATATATATATATATATATACACATGCAGTATATTTATATATATATTTATTTAATATATATAAGGTAAAATTTGCCATTTTAACCATTTTCCAGTGTACAATTCATTGCATTATGTTCACAAGATTGTGCAACTGTCCCCACGATCTGTTTCCAAAAACTTTTTTCATCACCACAACTAGAAACTCTGCATTAGTGATGTGATTTTTTTCTATGCAGTAATATTTATGTATATTTATGCAGTGTATATATACATATATATATGCAGTATATTTATATATATATTTACTTATTAATATATATAAGGTAAAATTTGCCATTTTAACTATTTTCCAGTGTACAATTCAGTGCGTTAATTGTGTTCACAAGATTGTGCAACTGTCCCCACGATCTGTTTCCAAAACCTTTTGTCACCGCAAATAGAAACTCTGCAACCATTAAGCAGTAACTCCCCATTCTGTGTCCATACAACTTAACTGCTGGTATTCTCAGTCTGCTTTCTAGCTCTACAAATTTGCCAGTTCTCAGAGAATTTCATAGAGGTAGAATCATTCAATATCTGCCCTTTTGTGTCTGGCTTTAATGTAACCTTATGTCTTCAAACTTCATCCACGTTGCAGCGTGTTGGAGAACTCAGTTCCTTTTTTGTGGCTGAATGATATTCCGTTGCACGGAAGTATCACGCCTCTTTCGTCCATTCATCTGTTGATAGACATCTGGATTGTTTCCACTTTTTGGCTTAGCAATACAAGTGTGAGTAATTTCCCTGAGCTTCCTTTCAAGCAAATGGGTACGTTAATCCATAAATCCTATGATCATCTTGAAGATTACAAGACACGCCAAAAATAAAGCATTGGATAAAGTTTCTAGTGCAGCATTCATTTATTTTCCTCCCCCTCTTGTCCACCTCTGTTTATCACCCCCTTGGTGCCTGGATCCCTGTGTGTGAGAAACTTAGCAACTGTTTGCAATTGTTGGTTCTCTCGGGGCTCAGTAGTTCAGCTCTGATTCTTGGACTGTAAAATGCAAGAATATTTTATTTGACCTCTGCGTCTTTAATGTGTGGGAGGTTTCAGGTTGGTGGAGATAATACCTCTCAAGTGTCACAAGTCCTGGGATGCAGATGACGGCCCATGTTCCTCATTAAAGTAATAATTCCTCTCAGGGGAAGTACGGCGAAAATCAGCACTTGACATTTAAAGGTAGATGAAGTCATAAGGAGATTATGACTTGGCCTTAGATAGTGTTTCTTGAGCCAGATTAGAAATTCACATGAGAGAGTAATTGTTTTCTGGGGTCAGACCCCGTGTTCTCTCCAGTCCAAGGTTGGAGGCATAGACTCTGAGTTCCAAGGACTCTTTTTCTTTGGGGGGGGGGGGTACATAGAGGAGGCCAAATGGACTCAGATGATAGGAAATCATCACATTCCATTGAATTAAAAAGATATTAAGCAGTGTCTTACTTAGGATACTTTTATCTGTGTCCTAGAAGCTTAGACAATGAGGACATTTAATTATCTCCTATGACAAAAAGTTTAAAGATTAGTGACTTTGCAGATCTAGATGTCAGTGCCCAGGGTGGGCAGCCCTTTGGTGTCTTGACCTTCTTGGGGCTCCAAGGGGGCTCTCCCACCCCAAGATGCATGAGCTAACATAGCTTCTAAGACAGAGATTAAGGGAAGGTGGGCAGAAAACAGCTCTCCCTATGAGCTGTTTCCTTTATTAGAAGAGACATATTTTCTAGAGTGCCTCCAAACATTTCAGCTTATGATTCAGCCAAAAGTGAGTCACATGGCCACCTCTATATGCAGTGGAGTCTGGGAAAGTGAGCTTTTGGTCCTTTTTTTTTTTTTTTTTTAAATATATATTTACTTTTGGGAGAGAGAGACAGAGACAGAGTGTGAGCAAGGGAGAGGCAGAGAGAGAGAGAGGGAGACACAGAATCCAAAGCAGGCTCCAGGCTCCGAGCTGTTAGCACAGAGTCCGACACGGGGCTCAAACTCACGAACCGTGAGGTCATGACATGAGCCGATGTTGGATTCTTAAACAATTGAGCCACCCGGGTCCTCCAAGCTTTTCATCCTTTCTAGGGAGAGTTAGATAAGGAAAATAAGATGTCTGTAGGGAAAGAGTATTGGATAACCACCAACACTACCTGAACACCCAGATGATATGTGCAGGGGAAATCTAGGGACTGATAAAGTATGATTCCTGCCCCCAGGGAGATGTGCCTGCTTCCAGCTCACCAAAAACGTAGTTAAGATACAGAGTAAGTCCTCAAAGAGATGCACCAAAAGGTTGGATTGTAGCAACTTCAGGAGTTTTCTGTGTGGTCGGGGAAGACTTTGGGGAGGCAGTGGCATGTGGATGAAGTATTAAATACTAGGGTGGGATTCTGGCTCAAGTCAAGGCAGCTGTGGCTGACAGAATAGTTTACACAAAGGCACGGGAACTGGAAGTTCAGGTTTTTGTTTTTTGTTCTTTCTTAAGAACGTAGTGTTGGCTTACCTGTGGTAAAGTACAACATGGAGGGAGGTGAGATAGAAAGGTAGTCTCCTGCAAACATAATAAGCTTGGAGTACCACGCTTAGTGTTTGGACTCGATTCTGGAGACGCTGGTTAGGTACTCAGGTTTTTGAGTTGGGATGGCCATGATCTGTTTCCCCAGTTTCTACTGTCTTTTTTTGTTTGTTTGTTTGTTTTTTTTTTTGTTTTTGTTTTTGGTTTTGCTTTTTACACCAAGTTATCTGCCATCCTGGATTTAGCTTTATTATTATTATTATTATTATTATTATTATTTTGTGACTCCACTTCTTAGTTGTATCCAGTTGCCCCTATCTTTCCCAGAACTCTCTGCTGCTTGTTTCTCTTAAAGGGGGTAGCAGTGTAGACATGGGGTGTGTAAGCAGAAGAAACAGGCATCTGCCATTATGACCTTTATGCTTTTAAGTCAAAAGCATGGAAAGCGACTGCGCTTTAACCCATCCACCATTCAACGTAGAAGTCACGTCAAAGCAGGGCCCACATAGGATGGCCAACTTAATTGTGAGTTTACTTGCTGTTTTCCCCACTTTTCTGCCTCCATATGAAACACGACTTGCTGACGGTCTTTGCCAACTCATCTTAACTTCTAGACATTTCGTTCCTATTTGACAGGCTTTCTCTGCTCTAAATCCTTCATTGACTCACTCACATTGTAACATTAGGCTAACATTCTTAGCTTAACCTAGAAGATTCTTCATTCAATTGTTCATGTGTCCTTTAGCCTCATTCCCCACTGCCCAGCCTGCCCTCCCATCGTATCAAGTATGCATAGAGCTCTGAACACATTCTCTATCATTCTAGTGTTTCCTGTGACGACACTTTCTACGATTTTCATCTCTATCTCCCCCAAACTGATTTACAGAAGTCATTAATCTCTCAAAACCCTTAGTAAGCAGTGTATGTTTTTTTTTTTTCCCCTTAGATTTCCTGTTTGGGCATAGTTTTAGATGTACAGAAAATTGGCATAGATAGTACAGAGGCTTTCTATATACTCTTTACCCAGCTTCTCCTATCGTTAAGGTCTTTTATTACCATGGCACATCTGTCAAAACCAAGAAATCAGCATTCATACATTACTATTAACTACACTACAGGCTGTATGTAGATTGCACGGTTTACACTAGTGTTCCTTTTCTGTCCCAGGACGCAGTCCATGTTGCTTTTAGCTGTCCTGTGTCTGGTTTCTTTGCTCTGATACATAACAGTTTTCTCTTTTCTTTTTTTTTCCCCTTCCTTCCTTCCTTCCTTCCTTCCCTCTTCCCCTCCCCCTCCCTTTCCCAGAGCTGTGAAAAGTACTGGTTTAGTTTTTTGTAGAACGCCCCTCCATTTGGGTGTGTGCTCTTTTCTCATGATGACATTAGGGTTGTATGGGTTTGGAGAAACCTCACAGAAGTGAACTATCTTTGCCATCAAATAGTATCACATACAGTATCCTGATGATATCAACCTGATGTTAACCCTGATCACCGGGTTAAGGTGGTATCTACCAGGTTTCTCCATTGCAAAGTTTTTATTTCCCTTTTTTTTCCCCCCCCCCCCCCCCCCCCCCCCGGAAGTGAGTCATTGAATCCTGTTGGCACTGAAGGAGAGGCAGATTAAGCTGCACCTCCTGGAGGGGAGAATAATGGTCTCCTTTTTTAGAGCCTTTGTAGCCCTTTTGGTGTCAGGGAGCCCCTTTCAGTACTCATTCTGACAATTGGGTGGTTATTTGTCTTTCCTCCCCCCTGTTAAACAGTGGGCTCCTGAAAGTGGGGGCCATGCCTGATTTGTCTGTCTCCTCTGAATTTAATCCATGATAGGTTCCCAGCAATGAGTTTGACCCAAACTTAACCTCTCCGAAATGGGGTTGTTTTCCCCTACTGTGACCTTGGAGACCTCTGCCTGGGAGGGGCTGGCGAGGGGAGGGACTGAGTCTGGCGGCCCCCTCTGTCTCCCGTCTGCTGTATCTGTGCTTGGGCTTGCCATTTGGATTTGAGGACAGAAGATAAAATCCTTTTTGACCCAGGTGCCTGATGATCAATGGGTTTCCCGGCATGCTTCGCTGCCCCCGCCTCGGTCTCTCTATGGCACCAGTTGCCACTCGATAAATCCATAAAGAGACAACTCAATTGTTTTGACTTTCGTCCACCTTTTCCAGTGATTCTTCTTTTCCAAGTTAATGGGGCAGAGGGAGGGGAGGCACACGATTAGAAGCTACACAGACTTTCTTTTTGGGCAGAGACAAATGCCTCTCTGTGCTGACAGGATCATAAAGCATGAATTAAGAGATCAGTTATTAATGAAATACTCCTATCTAATATCATAGCAATGAAGCCCTTGGTTTTATACAAAGTGTTTGGCACTTGTAAAGTAAAAGCCTCCATGCCGTTCCTTGCCTCTCTTTTTTCCCACAGTAAAGTAAAGCTGCAACAATGTAAACCAGAAGTTTTCAGGCTGTGGTTCAGAGTAAGTGTGGACACATGGCAGTCTACGCCCAAACAAACACATGCACAGACCCATTAGAGGTTCATACTACAAATCATCATTATCTAGTGGATGAACTCTGAACAGCTTTATGGTAAATGGACCCATTTTTTTTCCCTTGTCTGAACACTTCCTAAATTTATTTGACCACAGAGCATCCTATTTCCTATGAATGTCTCATGAAGATAGGGTTCCATGGAACATATTTTGAGAAATAGGCATTTAGCTGATAATGCCCTCGCCTCCTGGATCATGTCTCTGGAGACAAAAAGTGGTGAATTGAGACAAGAATCTGTAGAGTTAAAAAGGAGATAAAGCCAATCCCCAGTGTTTTTGCCTTTGTCCTTAGCTGTCTTGCATATTATAGTCAGAGTGGTAGATTTTAGATTAAAATACCTGGAAAATTGCCCTGAATTTCTGCTTCATTTTGCCTTTGGCCAAGTCACATAATCCTCCCCACCCTGGGAACAGGTTTGACTTAAACCCTCAGTCCTAGACTGAGCAGGCTTCCCCAATTAGCTTCCACCTTACTTATAAACAGATTACACTCCTCTCTGATTTTAAGCTTGGTGCAATGTTGGTTGAAAACATTAAAAATAATGAGAATGTAAGTTAAGTATAATCTTCTGATCTGGTAATAGACTCTCTGATTAGCATTTTTTTTTTTTTCCTAGATTCTAGCTAAACAGCATGCACAGGGCTTTGGAATCTAAATTAATAGGCCATTTTAGTCTTCGGAAAGCCGGACGTGTACCACCCAGGTCTCTGGGCCTTCGCTGTCCTTTATAGTGCATCGTCCTTGTCGCCTGGTGCTGAGGGCTTTACACAAAGGCATGAGGTTGGATGTGCCTTTTGTTTCTTTTTAGCAATTCTTTTCTTCTCTGCTCTTTAGAGCCTGCTTCTGTCTTTGTGTGGTTATAGCCATCACCTTCTTGCTCTTTATCTATTACTTATTTCCTGTTTCCAGAATCGCATACATATTTATATATAAAGGACAGAGAGTTGAGTATAATGGGAGAGGGGAATTGCCCTAGATGAAGTAACCAGCTGTGTGATTCTGGGCAGATTGTTATCCTCTCTGAACCATGGTTTCCTCATTTATGCAACAGGACCTACATGAGTGGGATTGGGGTGAGGTTCCGAGGAGTGCCCAGCATACAGTATGCTCAGTTGAGAGCTGACTTTAGAACAACAGGGACAGCCTCCCAAGGTGGAGGTGAGAACAAATGAAATTCTCAACTAGGAAGCTCTACTCTCATTGTTCAGAGCTCTCCACGTGTGAGCTATCAGTATAATGCGTTTATGTAGTTAAGCACTAACATGCCTCACTCAAAAACCCCACCTTCCCATGAAGCCTGTTAGTCATGGTCAAGAGTGCTTCCCTCCTGTCACCCCCTTAGTGATTTTGGAAAGATGTGGCATGTGCCTTTTCTCCTTGACCTTACTTCCATCACGTTTCCCTTAGTTCCTGCTCTGCAGGCTTCTCTTCAGATGTTCCCGGGACATACCAGGTCACCCTACCTCAGGTGACACATGCCACTGAAGCCACAGGATACCCTCCAGGTTATAGGTTGGTGGTAGACTAGTAAGCTCTGACTGATTTGATGATAATTCATTGCATCTCTAACTCTGGTCAATCACCATACATTTCATTCATTCCCAGAGTTAAAGGGAACATGCGTGCAGTGAGCATAGATTATGTGTCAGCATTAGATTCAGCTCTTCACATGTACTGCCATTTAATCCTCATACCAACCTTAAATGTTCTATAGACAATGCAAGTTAAGCTCAGTGAAATGACCTAGATTCGTCAAGGTTAGCAGTGATAGGATTTGAACTAGGTCTGTGTGATTTCGGCATCCATATACTATGCACATTGCCTTGAGGGAACAGAGATGGCTCAGGGCAGATTCATTCACACCACCAGCAGGCGAAGGAGCTGGGGAAGAGAAAACTTAAGGGACCTGTTTCACCTAAGAGGGCAGAGGGATTTTTCTTCCATATTTGCTTGTTTATCCTCATTTGTCTACCTGTAGACCTAACTTCTATTTTTGGCTTGGTCTCAGTTTCTGTGTCTGCAAAACAAAAGGATGAGGCAGCCCTTCCCACACTGAGAGAATAGGATTGTTGAGAATGAGTACAAATGAGTTTATTAGGAGTTTGATTGGTTGGACAAATGCTGTCTGAATAGGTGGCCAGATTCAGGGCTTAGAAGGATGTGCAGTCTTGAGTTCTGCTTGAGAAAATAATAATCGCTGCATTGGTCTGTTACCTAGTTTTCTATGCCTTTCCTTGATCCGGTTATGGGCATATCCTTTGAAAAGTAACCCCAACTCTGGGGGAATAGCATGCTGCCCTGGACAGAGAGTCAGCACATGTGAGTTTGGTCTTCACAGAAAAAAAGGTTCGTGGGCTGTGTGGTTTGATGCCAATCTCATAGCATCCCTGACCCTCCACCAGGGATTGGACATGATAAAATCTAGAAAATGCCAAATGTAAGCATCCCCTGCTCTCCCTCCCTTTCTCCACCCCCCAGTTTACTTAACTGCAAAATGAGGATTAAAATACTGGCCATACTGGGAGCCACAAGCAGACGTGAATAATGGACAGAGGGAACTAACTATGGGAATAAGAAAGTATGAGACTGGAGAGAGAGACCTGCAGAATTCAGGGTGTGGGTGGCAGAGCGAGGGAGAAGAAGGGGTGAGGTAGGGAAAGAAAGAAGTTACGAGATCAAGGAGAATAGACTCATAAGGAAGTAACCATGTTTCTTGAAACAGTCTTTCTCTTTTCTCTTTGGACATGGCTGACTTCTCCTCTATCACCTCCTTCAGTTTAAACGTCACCTCCTCTGAGAAGCCCTCCCTCACCATCCCATCCAAAGAAGTCCCAACCTGTTATTCTCTGCTGTCACAGCATCCTGTTTCTTTCTTCTGTGAGCACGTGACATCAGCTGCAACCATGAACTTGTTTTTGTTTTGTTTTGTGTTGAATTTGGGGTAAGGACCCGAGTGACGGGTTTGAAGACCCAGCTCTGCCACCTGCCGGCTGTGTGACCTTAGGCAAGTTCACAGTCTCGTTAGAGTCCCAGCTTCCTCATCTGCCTCATCTGTCTTCTGCAGGTTGTATGAAGATTAAATGATTTACTATCTTTTAAGCACTTAGAACTGTGCAAGGGACTTTGAGAGCTCTCAAAAAGCAGCTGTGGCCGTGATTCATACTTGTTTATGTCCTGTTGCTTTTCTGTGTTGTAAATCTGTAAGGGCAAGGATTTTATCTTTTTATTTTCCACCGAATGCGCAAGGACCTGGTGCAAGTTTGACACCTGTCAGGCACTCAGCAATACATTGCTTGCATGAATAAAAGAATGAATATTTAAAAAAAATAATTAAAACAACACAAAGGGTGGGCATGAAAGGCAAGCCTTGCAGGCTGGAGGGTTCAGTGGGCCACAGGCTGGGCTCAAGGCTGTTACTTCCTAGGCTCCTTTGTGCTGCAACTTCAAGGGGAAAACATGGGAGTGGCCACTCCTATGCAGATGAACCCCCCCCCCCCAGCTGTAACCTTGGCTCTCTTAGGATCCTGGGTCTCTTCATGGAGTCAATCTGTCCATGCCCTAGGGGAAAAATGTCCCCCACTCTTGTGCAGGCTGCATGTGTCAGTGTTCCTATCCACATTCTGGAGGGGGAAGGAAAAAAACCCTAATTTATGTTTGGATGAAGAATGCATTGGGGCAACTTCCCAATCGAGGAAACATGAGCGATGGGAAGGCCGCTTTCACATTAGCATTGCACACAATGCCTCCACCAGGCTGCTCCCCTCCCCTGCTCTCCTCTTGCTTCACCCTTTTCATTACTCTTAGGTCCAGAGTTGAAGCCCGTGTTCATTCTTTCCTCTTTCCTTAGCTTTAAGCTCAGGGATAAAGAAAGGAAAACAAAATAAATCATCGAGGTGTAGGGGGTGGTGGAATTGCATAAAGGAAACACAGCTTCCTGTACAGGGAGATGGGTTGTCTGTGATTCTGTGTCTCTCTGTGGGGGGTCTGAGCGTGGGTTGTGTGTGTCCGCACAAATTAACATCGCCGCCCTTGAACCCTGCTGTCTTCCAGGATCCAGATATCTTCCCAACTTGGTTGTAGCGTTGAGAGTTAACGTAGTCCCTTGCCTTTTGGGACTCCCAGGGTTCGAGGGTGGACGAAGCCGGGGAAGGGCAGGGTCTGTGAGATTCTGGGCTATTAGGACTCGGTGTATGTCCACACTGCGGGTGCTTACATCAACCTCGGCGCCCCCACCTGCCTGTAGGGTTCATTTCCATGTGTGGAGGGCTTTGAAGTCTTAGGAGCTGGGCTGTGGTGCAGGCTTTAATTTTCTCCTGTTAATATTGCTCTGGGGAATGGGTTTTTCCTCTATATGTGTGTATGGATGTTTGTGTGGTTTTGCTGGCTTACTTTTTCAGTCACGTTATGCTGGAGATCTCTCTCTCTCCTCTTTCTCTCACCTTCCTCCCCTCCTCTGTCCCCCTGTCTCCAAGTCTATTAGAACTAGTGATGGGGCCACCCTGGGAGTTGCTTTTCCTCCTTCAGGAGTTTTTGGCATAACATCTAAGAGGGAGACACTCTGAGTGATATTTTCTAAGTAGTCCTGGCCCTTCTTCCCTCCTCCTACCTTCTTCCCTCCTTCTGTTTTCTCTTTCCTCCTGTCTTCTCTGCCTTCCTTGATCTCCTTAATTTATCTCTTTTTCCTTTTTTATTTGTTTTTCACTTAATCATTCATTTATTCCTGCAAACATGGATTAGGCCAGGTGCGAGAAGGGTACGGACTACAGAAAACACTGACTCCGTCTTTAAGAAAGGCACATTCTGGGATGAGCACTGGGTATTGTATGGAAACCAATTTGACAATAAATTTCATATTAAAAAAAAAAAAAAGAAAGGCACATTCTGGAAGGAAAGATGAAGCTGGTGTGGAACTAACTGATGCCAGGTGTGGAATGGCTTAAGGAGGAAGGCGGTGTGGACCATGTTGTGGAGTTGGGGTACTCCCCTCTTGCTAGCTGAGTGACCTTGGGCATGTTACTCCCTCTCTCCAAGTCTCCGTATTCCCATCTGTAAATGGTGAAAATAACAGGATTTGCCTCTTGGGGTGTTTGTGAGGTTGCCGTGGTGCTCTCCACGTAGACCCTTAGCGCAGTGCCTGAGTGTTAGTGAGTGCAGCACAAACACCTATTGTTACCAGTTGTGAGTGGCATCATGACAATTTAGCTAATGTTTTCTGTGAGTCTCTCCCGGGGAAAAGTGAGTTCAGGCACTAGGGTGATCTGAGAAAGCTTCCCGGATGAGTTATTTTCACACTGATTCTTAAGGGTGAGTAGGCTGTGTACAAGTGAATTTGGGGTGAGAGCTGAGTGTCGTTCTAACAAAGGGAACAGATGAACAAAGTCACTAAGGGGTCCTGGAGGTTTCTCTTTATGTTTGTAGAGTTTAAAAACCTTCCATGGCTGAATTATCAGGTGTACTTGTCTGTGTCCTTCAAGTTTGGACTGTGCATGAATAAGGAACAAAGTGTGGTGGGTCCATTTATGCACCCCCACATCCCTGCAAAGTATCCACATTCTAATCCCTGGATCCTGTGAATTCTACCCTCTGTTTACCTTGTATGGAAGAAAGGTCTGGGCAGATGTGACGACGTTCATGATCTTTAGATGGGGAGATGATTCTCTGGGGCCTAAAAGCAATCACAAGCATCCAGATAAGAGGGAGGCAGAAGGAGATTTGACTTGATACAGAAGGGGAGAAGGCAAAATGATAACAGAGGTAGAGATTGGAGTGATGTGGCCACAAGCCAGACTGGAAGAGGCAAGGGACAGATTCTGCCCTAGAATCTCCAGAGGGAGTGTGGCCCAACTGTCACCTTGATTTTGGCCCAGTGAACCCGATGTTAGATTTCTGGCTTCCAGAAATGTGAGAGAATAAATTTCTGTTGGTTTAAGCCACTATGTTTGTGGCAATTCTCTACATCAGCCATAGAAACAAATACAAACAATAATGGTATTTGTATGAATTTCAGCCCATCATGGGCTAAGCCTCCTTCATAGATACATTCTCCGTACATGAGAATGAAATGACCGTGGAAATGATTCCTATTGGCTGCCTTTTGCTTCTTGAAGTGTTACGTCTCCCATAGGCCTTCCCTGCCTTGATGTTTCTTTGGTGAGCGTGAAAGAGCCAGCGAGGTCAGTAGCCAGCTCTGGAAGCTAATGGCAGGAAAAAGCTGTCCAACCGATCAAACATAGGAAATTCCCATGCCATTTCTCTGTGCTTCTCGCAGAATGTCATTAGACAAGACCTCAATGTCACCGAAGCAGTGGCTTTTCTCACTGTCTTCCATGATGCCCTGAGGCTTTGCAGAAGAGATCCTGCTAAAGATGGTCAGGGGCACAAGTATGAAGGGAACTTCTGACCCCAATGTCCATTTCATACCCACTCTCCTTTGTTATGCATATTCTATTTCTGCATAAAGCTGTGTTTGAAGAAATGATTGTGTTCTGAAAACACAGTTTGAAAACTGCTAGATGACCAAATCAAGTCCAACCCCCTTCATTGGGGGACCCAGCCAGGGGAGACAAACTTCATGTTCCTAGTAAATTAGTGGCATATTAGGAGTTGAATTGGAGGTCTCTGGGCTTCTCTTCCGGCGCTGGAAACCCAGCTCTAAGCCCACAAACTCACAAGTACAGGAGGGTGGTTCAGAGGTAGGAGTTACTTCGGGAAGCTCACTGCTAACCAGTCTTTCCCAAGTTCTGGGCACTTTCCCTCAGACTTTTCATTGTCCTTGCTACATTACATTGAATTATTCCAACAAACACCTATCATTTCTTGTTTCATTTTCACCTGATAAAACTGTTTCAGCAGGGCTAAGTGACCTGCCAACAGTCAAGCAGCTAGAAGTGGCAGAATGGGGGTTCAAACTCCTGACCATCTGGCACTTTATGTGCTCTTCCGTGGCTGAATCTGATTGTTGGCATTCACAGAATGGAAATGCCTTTGTGGGTGTGGACCATTCAGGGACCGGGGCTCAGTTAACAACAGTTAATGAATAGCTGGTGCTGCTTTGTAATATGTGACTTGAAACAGAGATGCAGAAATCTCTCTTCAACTATGAGGAGAGGTGATACTTGGCCATGTCTCCACCTAGCCATCCGTAAGAAAATAGCCATGGTGATCACTGCAGACTTGGGTCCACACTTCAACTTGAGTCAAACAGCTCATATATTCTTGTTTCTCTAAATGAAGGATGCACTCAAGCAATTGAAAACAACTTCTGTGACAATCTTGTTCCATTACGTCTAATGGAATTGAGTGCATGTGGCACACAGTGTGTGCTGATATTTTGTAGAAACACGCGGGATTTTCCCATTACTCTGAGGATGGATGAGACATGAAATGAACTCCTCAGGGACCTCTCACTTTGTCACAATAGAGCCAGTGAGTCACATTAGAAGATTCAGGGAACAAAATACATTTTGGGTTCCTGCTTTGTATCTTCCTATACACTCTGTGTCTTGCTTTCCATGCATTTCTCTCTGGGTTAATAAATTGGACGGCAAGAGGCTCGTATAAAAAGGCTCACTTGAAAGGATTCGCCTCCTCATTTAAGGAAATGTCACTGCTGTTTGGAATACAAAGACCCTACTCTGAATGTGGCATTGTCTTTTTCCTGATTGTTTGCTACTTTACATTTTTTTCCCCTTTCGGTTTCTTCCTTCGTCTTTTTGTTTCCTTAACCTCCTGCTCACAAAGAACAGGAAAGTTTCTGCCTCTTGCTTAGAGGCTGTGTCTGCCTCTGTCTCTCACCATCTGTCTGTGTATCTCCGTCTCTTGTGTGTAAAAATGTTTTGGCAGATCATTCCTATCTCAGTGAATAAAGTGCCCATGACAGAGCGAAATGCAGCGACCAGGAAAGAAACTATTTGATTCATGAACATCTACTCTCTCTGGGGTCCATTTCTACCTGAACTATTTCCTTCTTTCTTTCTGTCCTCACTTTTATTAAGTTGTTTTCTCCTCGGAGCATGACATGAGATTTCCTTACTCAAGGACTTTAAGAGACACAAAATGTCCCATCTCTCAAAATTTGAGAACTGCAGTAGTTCTAAGAGATCATCTGATCCTCAGTATATCTCCTCTCTGACCTTAGTCAAGGATAACCTTGGGTCTCTAGAGATTCCAGCACCATAATATCTGGCCTCTTTCTGAAATCTCTGGGTGGTTGTAGATAGGAAGCTGTGCGAAGGCTGTGCAAAAGCTGTGGCCCAGCCTGGCCATGTTGCTGCTGGGCAAGCTGATGTACAGAGGGATGAAGGGACTTGACCAAGGTCAAACAGAATAGTTTGCGGAGCTGGGACTGGTATCCTGGCCTTTTTGCTTTCATTTTCCAACACATCATATAGACATAAAGGGATAGGATGCCTTGAAACAGCCACAACATTGTATATTTTATGGCACTTTAGTTTATATTAAGAGCTGTCCTGCCCATGACCTCATTTGACCATGGTGACAGTGATTCTGGGAGACAGCCTAAGGCCTCCATTAGCCTCTCCTTTTCACAAAGGCAGGAAGTGACAGGAGCTGTCCAAGGTACCAACGTCATACAGCAAGGAAGGGTCAGAACTAGACTGTTCTGCTCTATGGGCTGGGACCAGTGCTGCTGCTGCTATGCTTTGGCTTCTGTCCCCCTTCACAGGGCGTAGCAGGGTAGAGACTGGTGAATATGGGGCAGCTGAATGATTCTCTAGAGCGGGAGGCAGAATTAAGCAGGGTACACAAAGAATTTTTCTGCCAGTCTAAAATCTCTCCTAACTTGGCCACACTTCTCCTTCTTTCTCTGTCACTATCTCCTAGCGTGGAGGAGTGTGTGTGGGGCATGGGGGTATGATGTCTCAGGAGAAGAGTCCTTTGCATCTCCTGTCCAGGGAACAAAGGTTTCTCTCTGGGCCCTGCCTTTTCCTTAAGTAGACTCAGTTTCCATCTCAGTAAAATGCTACAGTGTCAGGTGGGGTCTTCTCTCTCTCCCTTTAAAAAAAAATTTTTGGTAAAAGAGAGTATTTCCAGACTTAACAGATCAGTGCATTAAAATCCATAAATATTTGATCAGCATGTGGTCCTCGGAGAGGCTCTTGGCAGAATAGCTGAGTGGGTATTTGTGCCTCTCTCCCCCTTTCTCCTTCTTCCTTCACCCCAAACATTTGGGTAATCTATTTACTAATGAACTCAATATTAATGTATCCATTTTTCTCCGTTAGTGTCAGATTTCATTAGGAAACATGGGAGGCCTGACATTAATTGTATGAAAAATGGGTCTCAAGAAAGCTGTTGGGTTCTTGCTTCTTAACAGAGAAAAAGTTTCTCCAAGAAAAAGAATGGTGTTTCTCTGCTAGTCTGCTGACATTGGAGATGTGGCAGTAATAGATTGTGTGTGTGTGTGTGTGTGTGTGTGTGTGCATGTGCACACTCTCAGTGGACCTTTGGGAGTGGGAGAGGGCTATGGTGTCCCCTCCTGTCTCCACAATACACAGATCCTTTATATTCTTCAGAATCGCAGCTCTCATGTGGCGTGGTAGAAAGAGCATTCAGTGTGGAATTAGATTCCTTTAAGGTCTTGTCCTGCCTCTGCCTCTTAAAACTTCCGTGACATGGAACAAAATCATGTCCCCCTCTGAGCCTCAGTTTCTTCATTGGTAAAGTGTAAAATATTAATACCAACTGTTAAGCGAAAATTGGGAGTTTTGATATTATTGTAGCCAGGAATCCAGGGATGCCTGTATACTGCTGTGTCCATTACTACTTCTCCTGATCTAGCAAGATCACATTGTGGGATAAATTGCAGAACGTGAGGTGAAGGCTGGATGAAGCCAGTAGCTGAAGCAGCAGCCCAGGTGGGGTCTACAAGTCTTTCATCGTCAACTCCCAGCCAATCTAGATCATGGGGGCTCACTGGAGACTCTCTGGCGAGCTGCATCAACTTACACAGCTGATGAGAGGGAACAGTTAAAGCTGGGTGGTTGAATTTACCTGCTCATCTGTGAGGTCAGGAGAGGTAGAAAAAAAGAATTCCCATGGATGGGTGTGCTGTGATTCAGTGATTCAGTCTGAAAGTGAAGGTGATCCAGTCATTTTCATTGGTCTCACCAAGCCACTTAAGAGCTGAAGCTTGCTAGGGGTGCCTCGGTGGTTCAGTAGATAAACGTCCAATTTTGACACAGGTCATGATCTCATGGTTTGTGAGTTTGAGCCCTGCATCAGACTCTCTGCTATCAGCGCGAATCCTCTTTGGATCCTCTGACCCCTCTCTCTCTGTCCCTCCCCCACTTGCCTGCTCTCATGCTCTCTCTCAAAAATAAATAAGTGTTTGGGGCACCTGGGAGGCTCAGTCGGTTGAGCGTCCGACCTTGGCTCAGGTCATGATCTCACGGTCTATGAGTTCAAGCCCTGCGTCGGGCTCTGTGTTGACAGCTCAGAGCCTGGAGCCTGCTTCAGATTTTGTGTCTTCCTCTCTCTAACCCTCTTCCATTCATGCCATTCATGCTCTGTCTTTGTCTCAAAAATAAATAAACATTAAAACAATTAAAAAAATAAGTGTTTAAAAAAGAAAGTAAGAGGTGGAGCTTGGTAGATTACTGGTAGTGATCAGAGGAAAGCAGAAACTCCTTCCCCTGTGTGTATCTTATATGATTCATTCATGTTGTACCTACCCAGATCACCTCCTCATCTTTTTTTGCACTTGCACAGAAACAGGCCTTTCTTACACTCATGCATTTATCACTTTCTTCTACATGTCAAGGAATGTTGTGAATACTGTCTATTTTTCCAATTAGTTGCTAAGCCCTCATGGCAAGGATCCTGTCTTCTGTGTGTCCAGCACAAGATAGGCCATCTGGAACAGTTTTGGGGGAAGATCTGCACATGGGTGGATGGTTGAATGAATGGATGCATGAACACATAAATGGAGAAGAGCCATGAGGTTGAGTGTTTGCATGCTTAAAGAAGGGAGTTCTTAGGTGTAGAGCTAAGAACAAATAGAGGCTAAGTGGGATGTTTAATTTGGGGAAATAAATGATTGAGGAGGCATATCCATTAGGGTCATGCTGACATGGGACTGGCTCAGGATATTCAATGTCCTAAAAGGTATTTTGGGTAGAAAATAGTAATTGTTTAAAGTTATTTATTTATTTATTTATTTATTTATTTATTTATTTATTGAGAGAGAGAGAGAGCTAGAGAGAGACAAGGAGAGAGAGCGAGAGAATGCACAAGTGGGTGAGAGGCAGAGAGAGAGAATCCCAAGCAGGCCCTGCACCATCAGCACAGAGCCCTGTCAGCACAGAGCCAGACATGGGGCTTGAACCCACAAACTGCGAGATCATGACCCACGCCAAAATCAAGAGTCAACCACTCAACTGACTGAGCCACCCAGGCACCCCCAAAATAATAATTTTTTATTATTATTTAAAAAAAAATTTTTAACATTTATTTATTTTTGAGACAGAGAGAGACAGAGCATGAGCAGGGGAGGGTCAGAGAGAGAGGGAGACACAGAATCCAAAACAGGCTCCAGGCTCTGAGCTGTCAGCCCAGAGCCTGATGCGGGGCTTGAACTCACGGACCGCAAGATCATGACCTGAGCCAAAGTCGGACGCCTAGCCGACTGAGCCACCCAGGTGCCCCAATAATAATTTTTTAAAGTAATCATATACTGCATTGATGATTAGTAGTCTCACTTTCCCATTTGCAAAATTGGAGTCTTTCCTAATTCCCCCATTTTCTCCAGCTAGTCTGTGATGATGAGAGGTGATTAAGGAATATTGGGAAATTATAGACAGGTAAATGATAGGTTGATCCATTGATCTCCACCAGTTCCCTGTTTGTTTTATTTTTCATTGAGTAAGAACAGAATTAGGTTCCCATAAATCCATAGAATATGGATTTTTGGTAACACTTTAGCTGCTGAAAGCTGGGCCAATTTCTTATACCCATTACATTGGCCACCCAAGGTCATTAGCACTCATTCAGCCCACCTCCCATTCCTCCCATGCCTGCGATATTAGGTTAGTGAGTGTGCTGCTACTTCTCCCCTTGACTGTGGGCTTAGTGTTTGCTCTACTGCTTTCAATTAAAACAGAGTTTCTACTTGTTGGTGATTTGCAGTGAAGTTCCCTACCTTTTCTCCCCATCTGATGCCTCATTTCCTGATATCTGCATCACTAAGCGGGAATCTCAACAGTGAAAATTATATGAGTGGAACTCTGATAAATGTACAGACTACATTTAAAAGCTGTTTCTATCTTTTGGAAAGTCACTATCTTTCTCTAATCCTCAATATCCTCATCTGAACAATGGGTGTATTACGTTGACTTCATGGGGTTGTTAAGAGAATGGAATAAGATACTGTTTGCAAACCCCCCGTTTAGTGCCAGGCACCATCCCGCTCATGATCTTGTTCAACATGTGGTACATAATAAAGAAATGAAAATGACTTCTCTTTTCATTGCTCTTGGTCCTAACTTCTCAAAGATTTTTAGGGGGTGCCTAATGTGAAAGAAGTTTGATTTCTGGAATCCAGAAGTCATAGGCCATTATACTGCAACTAAACAATTTTAATTCCTTGAATAAGCCAATGAACTTACGACTGCCTTCCTGCCATTGGCCTCTGTGGACCCACCTATAAAGTGAGAAGTCCCTATTTCATGGTGATTTGTTGCATCAAGCAGAGATACAGTAGGGATATGTGTGATTCCTTGGGTTCCTCACATTAAGTGTGATTGGCAATATGTATTTTTTTTAGAGAGAGAGAGAGAGTGCAGAGAAGGGGCAAAGGGAGAGGGAGAGAGAGAATCTTAAGCAAGCCTCATGTCCAGCATGGAGCCTGACGTGGGGCTCGATCCCACAGCTCCAGCTGGGATCTTAGACCTGAGCCAAAATCAAGAGCTGGATGCCTAATCGACTGAGCCACCCAGGCACCCTGGCAATATGTATTTTTAAAACCCATCTTCATTAATTCAGTGTTAATATTATTTATTCTTATTTGTGTACTTATTTAGTTCCAAAAATAATGTTAGATGGCTTATTTATTCTTACAGATTGTGATAACAAACAGATACACAGCTAAAGGGGAAAATGGAAGGTCTGTACTTTTGAGTGTATGTCTGATGGTGTTTTGCATGTTTTTTTAATTCATCCTTTGTGATAGAACTTTCCACAAAGGCTAAAGCTTCCAGTTGTGGGGGAGTGACATGACATGGCCCCTCAAACACACCTGAATCTGGAACTTCTATTAGTAGAGAACAAAGGGGTAGGAGGCCATCTGGGAAGGCGGAGGGTTCAGGATGGTCCTTTGCTGCCAGAAGCCATTGGCTGGAGGGTAATGAAACGTACATCCTAGGGGTGCCTGGGTGGCTCAGTCAGTTAAGCATCTGACTCTTGATTGTTGCTCAGGTCCTGATCTTGGGTTGTGACATCAAGCCCCACGTTGGGCTCCACGCTGGGCCTGGAGCCTGCTTGGTCTTCTTTCTCCCTCTCTGTCTTTTCCCTGTGCATGTGTGTGTGTGTGTGTGTGTGTGTGCTCTCTCTTCCCCCAACCGGAAAGAAAAAAAAAAAAAAAAAGAATCGTATACCCTAGGTGGGGTTAGGAACATTGGCTGACTGGGACTTCTTTGATGGCAGTGAGTTGGTGGGAGTTGGTATGGTGCTTGCAAAGCACTCATCAAAGACCAGGTGAAGGGGTGCCTGGGTGGCTCAGTTGGTTAAGCATCCAGCTTTGGCTCAGGTCATGATCTCACGGTTCGTGAGCTCGAGCCTCGAGTCGGGCTTTGTGCTGACAGCTCAGAGCCTGGAGCTTGCTTCAGATTCTGTGTCTCCCACTCTCTCTCTGCCCCTCCCCCTCTCATGCTCTGTCTCTCTCTCTCTCTCTCTCTCAAAAGTAAATAAACGTTTGGGGCGCCTGGGTGGCTTGGTCGGTTGAGTGTCCGACTTCAGCTCAGGTCATGATCTCACGGTCCGTGGGTTCGAGCCCTGCGTCGGGCTCTGTGCTGACAGCTCAGAGCCTGGAGCCTGTTTCGGATTCTGTGTCTCCCTCTCTCTGTGACCCTCCCCCGTTCATGCTCTGTCTCTCTCTGTCTCAAAAATAAATAAACGTTAAAAAAAAAATTAAAAAAAAAAAGTAAATAAACGTTAAAAAAAAACTTAAAAAAAAGACCAGGTGTAGAGTAAATTATGATATTATTATTTAGTGTGATCTGGTGGCCAAGATTGGCTTCCTTCTACAGATGGGAGTAGGTCCAGGTGAAGGCAGTCTTCCCCTTTGTCCCCATGGGAAGCAGTGCAGCAAATGTCAATCATCCAGAGATCCAGAGCTCCTAAGCCCTGACTTCCCCTTTTCACCTCTTGAAGAACTTTCTTTAATTCTTCAGAGATCTCCCCTGCTGAATGTCAAGGAAACAAAGAACAAATTAATATCTGCATTAGGGGGGTGGAGGTTAATTTGTATAAAAGATGAGTGACATCTCACGAATGGATTATTCCCCCATGCAGTCTCTTGGGAGCCGCATGCACATGTGAATGCGTGTGTGTGCTCATGCACACACATACTCATATGCCACGTAGGCACCTCCTTCAAACTTCTACCACACCCCAACATCTCCTGTCTGAGCCCTAATTGTAGAGACAGGCTTAGAAAAGAGCAGAATGGGAAGATTTCTGTGTGTCTGGTGGTCTTTTTTTTTTTTTTTTTTCCTTTTTCCAAACCTCCTGTCTCCTTAAGCTGCCTACACTGGCTGCCAATTTGTTCAACGAAGCTGTCGTGTGTTGTTAATATTGTCAGGACTTAAGAGTATTGCTAAATGTGTGCCTGGAATGATTTCTTCTCTTTTTCTTTCGGTTTCTCTCCAAAGAGCAGCATGGATGGCTAGGGGTGCTATTCCAACTCTGGGTACAAACACACATGGCGTTTAGTCTTAATGCTGCCCCTGTGGTGCTGTGTGATCTTGGGCAAGTCCCTTTTCCTCTCTTGCTCTGAGTTCTCCATCTGTTTGATCAGATGGCATAAGTTTTAAGGCTATATCCCTAGAATTTTATGACTTGAGTAGTTTAAGGGCTTCCTCTTTCAACGAAGAACAAGACTGTGAGAAAGTCCTTTGAGCGTCAGTTTCCCCAACGGCAAAATATAAGTAGGGATGGAGTTAAGGGGCCCGTGTAGGTCTAATTTAATATGGAAATTAATGAGATAGCTTTCCTATAGTCTGGGTGCAATGCCAGCTCTTGGCAGTCTGTGTCATGGGAGACCCAGATCATTCCAGAGGATCTCTGTACTCCAGGTCAATCAGTACCTAACTGAGGGATGCATCATTAGATTGACCTTCCTAACATGGGGATGTTTGCACTGTGTTCAAACATAGTCCTTCCGAAATGCAGGAGCTTTATTTAGGTGGAGAAGATAATTCAGAAACATAGAGCAGTTTGGGAATCATCATACCTTCATTTTTTTTTAAAATTTTTTTTTTAACGTTTATTTTTTATTTTTGGGACAGAGAGAGACAGAGCATGAATGGGGGAGGGGCAGAGAGAGAGGGAGACACAGAATCGGAAGCAGGCTCCAGGCTCTGAGCCATCAGCCCAGAGCCTGACGCAGGGCTTAAACTCACGGACCGCGAGATCGTGACCTGAGCCGAAGTCGGATGCTTAACCGACTGAGCCACCCAGGTGCCCCAACCTTCATTTTTATTTCAACAAATATTTGCTGAGTGCTCAGTGCGTTGCAACCTCCATTCTTTTCTTTTTAATTTTTTTGAATATAGTTGACACATGGTGTAACATTAGTTTTAGGTGTACAACACAGTGTTTCAACAACTCTATTCGCTATGCTGTGCTCACCAGAAGGGTAGCTACCCTCTGCCACCATACAACATTATTACATATCATTGACTATAATCCCTATGCTGTACCTTGTGTTCCTGTGCCTTATTCATTTCATACCTGGAAGCCTTTGTCTCCCACTCCCCTTCATCCATTTTTCCCATCCCCACCACCTCCTCTCTGGCAACCATCAGTATATTTTCTGTATTTGCAGCTCTGACTCTGCTTTTTGTTTGTTTATTCATTGGTTTTTGTTTTTTAGATTCCACATGTAAGAGAAATCATATGGTATTTGTCTTTTTATGCCTGACATATTTCACTTAGCATAATACCCTCTAGGTCCATCCATGTTGTTGCAAATGGCACGATCTCATCCCTTTTTATTGTGAATAATATTTTGTGGTGTGTGTGTGTGTGTTTGTGTGTGTGTAGATATACATATAAACACCACATCTTCTTATGCATGCATTCATCTATCACTCTATTCTCAATTTTAGGAAGCCAGTAAGATCCTTATGGAACTTTGAGAGAAACAGACATTAAACTAGTAAACAGATACATGAGCAAGGAAATTTAAAATTAAAAAAAAATGTTTTTAACGTTTATTCATTTTTGAGAGACAGAGAGAGACAGAGCATGAGTGGGGAAGGAGCAGCGAGAAGGAGACACAGAATCTGAAACAGGCTCCAGGCTCTGAGCTGTCAGCACACAGCCCAACACGGGGCTCGAACTCACAAACTGTGAGATCCTGACCTGAGCCGAAGTCGGATGCTCAATTGACTGAGCCACCCAGGTGCCTCTGAAATTTAAAAAAATTAAATTAGTTTATTTATTTATTCTGAGAGAGAGAGAGAGAGACAGAAAGAGTAAGCAGAGGAGGGGCAGAGAGAGAGAAGGAGAGAGAGAGTCCCAAGCAGGCTCTGTACCGTCAGCATAGAGCCTGACATGGGGCTTCAGTCCACAAACTGTGAGTTCATGACCTGAGTCGAAACCAAGAGTTGGACACTTAACCATCTGAGCCACCTAGGTGCCCCCATGAGTGGTGAAATTTAAGACAGCAGGTAGGGCTACAAGGAAAAGAAAGTGGGGTTCTGTAATGGAGTGCCTTGGGGTACAGGGTAGGGGTTGCTATTTTAGAGAGTGTCATTAGGAAAATTCTGCCAAAAGTGGCAGTTGAGCTGAGCCTAGGAGAGTGGGAAGGTTAAGCCATGGGAAGGTCTGGGGAAAAGCATCCCAAGGAGGGAAGTGCTAAGTATAAAGGGGTAGAGGCTGGGGCAGGCTCCATTGCAAAGGAATCCAGCAGGAGGGCTCTGGGCTGGAGGTGGGTGAGTAAAGGGAGCCAAGTGGGAGATGACAGCAGACAGTGGGGCTGGCCTTGCCTATCGTCACGGTTCTCCCCAATGTCAAAGGAAGCTCTCCTGTTCCACTTCTCATGTAACGTTTGCAATGACCCTGAAAGTAGACATTGTTGTCCCCGTGCCACAATTAAAACAAAGTCTCCGAGATGGCTGACTTCTCCTGTCTCTGAGGTTGAATGGGTGGAAACCTGGGTCTGAAAGCAGACCTGCCTGCCTCCAGGTCTGTGTATGTATTGCTGTCCACCACGCCACACTGCCACCATATGCAGTTCTAGCAGGGACACTGAGGAGGGACCGTTCCTCATCCTGTGCCTTCCCTTTCCTCCCTGGGGACAGGAGGGACTGACAGTATGGACTCTGTTAGGGGCAGGAGCCAGCAAACTATGGCCCCCCACCTGTTTTATTGGAATCCAGCCACACCCCTTTTTCATGTATTGTCTATGGCTACATTCCCACTACAATGGCCAAGTTAATTGCTAAAGACACCATATGGCCTGCAAAGCCAAAAATATTTACCATCTGGCCTTTACAGAGAAAGGTTGCTGCCCTCCGGTTTGGAACATGAGTTGATGAACAGAACCGAGTTCTCTAGCCTAGTCTTGTATCAGGCCACTAATCTGGACTAAAAGGAACGTGTAATGGGGGAGGGGAAGAAAACTGGCCCCCTGCCCAGCACTAATATTAGCTCACCATGTGAATCAGAGACCTTTTTCTGCTCCTGTTTAAATTATCTTATGTTTAAAATGGGCAAGTTGGACAAGACCAGTTGCTTCCAAACTACCTTCGCAGTATTTTCAACTAAAGCCTTACATGGAAAGCACAGTATCTAAAATAGAATTTAGAAACTGCTCTAAATGTAACTCCCCATTTCCCTGCATTGACCCCTGAGCACCTGCATGAGCATCTTTAGGGTATGACACTTGGAGGGCAATTTGACAATCGTGAGGTTAGACCATTTTATTTTCTCTTCTGACTTCCACAGTCTCTGTTTATAATGAACATGGGTGGGCACCTCATATAGGGAGATGTTTAGAAAATCAGTTTTCTTCTCTGTAGTTTAAATTTTCTTTTTGAAAGAGAACACATTATTTTTCCTCTCTGGCCCTTAATTTCCTCATTTATGAAATGAGAACAGTCATCCACACATCACAGAACCATCTTGAGAATTCAATGAGATGGTACATACCAAGTGCTAGGTGATGAAGTCGAATAAACAGGAGTTGGGAGCCTTCCAGACATGGGTACAGGCATTAGCTTTTTTTTTTTTTTTAACAGCTTTATTGAGACAGAATTCCCATACTATATATTTCATCCATTTAGAATGTATCATTCAGTTGATTTTAGTATATTCCCAGGTATCTGCAACCATCCCAAGTCAGTCTTAGAACATTTTCTCACCTCAGAAAGAAACCTGTTACCCTTTGTCACTTCTGAAAGCAACCGCTAATCGACTTCCTGGACATCTCATGTACAAGGAATTATATGCTATGTAGTATTTCATGATTGGCGTTTTTCGCTTAGCATAATGTTTTCAAGGTTCATCCATATTTTTGGCAGGTGTCAGTAATTCATTCATTTTTAAGGCTGTCTCATATTTTGTTGCATGCAGGTACCACATATAGTTGGTCCTGCATCTGCTGTTGGACATTTGGGTAGCCCTTTGGCTGTTGTGAACAATGCATATTTGAGTGCATGTTTGAATGTGGGCAGGCATCTGTTCCTGCCTTGGGCAAGTAGCTTAAGCCCCCTAGACCTCTGTTTTCTCGTCTCTTATGTAGGCTGCACCTGCATACTTACGGGGCTTGTTGTGAGGGTAAATGAGATAAAGCAGAGTAAAATATCTAGCATAGAGCCTGACATAGAATGTATATCTGACAAATAATATACTATTATTATGAGATGCAGGAGATCCTCAGAAAACAAAAACAAGTTCTACTGTTTCTTCTTTCCCTCCTGTGTTAAGTCTAGAGGCTCCTTGATAGTGGGGAGCCAACCCCACATGGACCTTTCATTTTCTGGCTTTGAGACAGAAGCTTCGGAGGCGTCCCAGTCTGGAAGAAATTTAGCATCTTAGACTATATGTGAAAATTAAATGGAACACGAATGGGGGGCTGTAGAGGAGAGAGGGACTGAGAAGAGGATAGAAAGAGGATGGTCATTATCTTTCTGCTTTCTACCTTTAAAAGGGCAAGGAGACCCTTCTAAGTTTTTTTTTTTTTTTTGCAGTAAAATCAAGAAATTTGACTCATGGGCTTAGTTGTAGGATTCTTCCCCCATCTCTGGTTGGCTTATAGTGTAATCTTCAAAAGTTCTAATGGGGAAGGTCTCTCAGGATTGTGTTGGTAATTAATGATGTTTCAAGAGCACCCATAATGGGCCCCGAGCTTGGGGTATACTGTCCATGTATTCATCAGTTCTTTGTATAGCTTGTGCTGTGCACCAGGTACTCTTTGCGAGCACTGGTGGATAGATAGATACACATCAGTGAACAAGATAGACACAGCCCTTCCTCCGTGAAGGTACAGCTTATTTTATTTAATCCTTAGAACTCCATTTAATGGGTGAGAACACTGAGGCTCAGTAAGTTTAAGCTGCCTGGTAAGTGGCAGAGACCTATCAGAACTCTTGTTGGTCTCCAAAACCCTTGTTCTTTCTGTTAAATGGTACTGTTTGGGGGGTAAGCACAAGACATAGAAAAATGTGGTGTCTGCAATCAAGACACTTAGAGTCCCTTTGTCTAATGCCTTCTCCCTGTGTTAGTAGTGATTCAGTGGTGAGTGACAAAAAACCCAGTATCCCAGTGAATTACATGAGATGGTGTCTGCCTGTCTGGTAGGTGTCCGTGCTGTAGGACCCTGTGTTGGAAACCTGGGGTCCTTCTATCTTGATGCTCTGTTGTGTGTGGCCTGCGTTCCCAAGTTTATCACATGGATCAACATGGCTGTCCTGGCAATATATGTTGTGTCCAAATTCTAGCCATGTGAAGGAGAGAAGTTTGGGAGGAGGGAATGTTCCCTTTGTTTTAGGACTTGTCTTCAAGTGAAATGAACTTCCATTTACATCCCTTCAGCCAGGAGTCCACTTGTAGTCAAAACTAGCTCCAAGAGAAGGTGGAAATGGCCTCACTAAATTAGGTGATTCTGTTAGTGCTGAAAAGGGAAGATTTTCAGTGGAGTGGGGTGGGGTATGAGCCATCTCTGTTATGTGCTCTCTCTCCACCTGTATTTACAGAGGCTGACACAGAGGAGGGGGTGGGTGGTGAGGAGTGGGCAGAGAATAGGTGATTTGGGCTCCGGAGGTAGAGTCTCGCACCAAGTGTGAAGTTGACATGTTGAAGTCAGGATGGGGGGATGTGATGTGTTGGCTCCTTTCATGCCTGGCGTCCAAGGCTTCATGCCTCCCTGTCTTCCCTTCTGTTCTCTGCATTGGAATCACTAACTAGTCCTCGAGGAGTCCTTGGGGTGGGTTTCCATGAGTGCCTGTCATTTGGCTAAGCTGTCTTTCTCTGTATCTGCTGGGCTCATTTCTCGCCACGTTGGTTGGGTTTCCTGAAGCCTTAGGCAGAGTGTGTCAAAATGAACAGGTGTTCTCTTCCGCCTTTAGGCCTGAGGATTATTTCCTCTTGCGAACTGGCTGCAGTGACCTGGTGGGAGGGTATAACGGGACAAGCCAGACTCTCTTGAGTGATCTCTCCTTCAGGGACTCTGACCACAGCTTTTTTTCTTTGGTGATGGGGAAGCTGTAGGTACAGAGAAAAGAGTCCTCGAATGGGTGCACAGTGGTTAAGCGCTGGGGTTGTTGGAGTCGCAAGGACCTGGGCTTGAGTCCGTGCTCTGCCAGTTACTGGTGACCTTGGTGAGACTACTTAACCCCTGTGAGTCCCGGTTTCTTCACTTAGAAACACGAATGATCACAGTTCACACTCCATGGGGCAATCTGAGAATGAAAAGAGATAGCGTGTGAGAAGTGCCAAGCACAAGATCCTAGGACAGAGTGTGCTTTCAAATGGTGGTCACATCCATTATCATTTTAGTGTCGAGCCCGATTCCTGGAACACAGTAAACAATAAATGGTAGCTATTATCGTTGCAATCTCCTGGCTTTTCTGGGGCTTGCATTTATGACCCCTGCAGCCACTGAGCATGGCCACTTTATATGGAGTCTGGAGAGCTGGCACCTCTTGCCAAGTCATCTTGGAGAAGGAAGTACATATGGCCCCTCTTCTCACGTTCCCTCCCTGCTCCCCCTCCTTCATCATTCATCATTCGGTTGATTAAAAACAGCAGGGGTTCTTCTCCCCCTTTCTTGGTGGTTCTCCTCCTCTCCGCCTTCTTTTAAAACCCTATCCTAATTCATCCTCAGCCATCAGTGACAGGGACCCTGAGCGCATGTTAAAAAATGAGGAACTTGAAAGCAATGAGTTGGACAAATTAACTGCTTAGCCTGATGAAGGCGGGGCACATGCCTCTTGCTTAGAGCTGTGACAGTAGCTTAACGTGTCTGATCTTTTTTTTTGGACCTGCAGTTTAGGAAGGGCGGTCAGCTCACATCCCTTTTCTTCCTGTAAGTCTTGTCTGCCCTCTTGGAAAAGGTCATAGATTTCCCATTTTCCAGGAGGAAGTCACCCTTCCCTGCCCCTCTAGCTGGAGGTCACCTTTCTAAGCTGTACCTGCTGGTGGTCACCGTTTCCTGATTCTCTAGTTAGCAAAGCACCTGCTGCAGCCCTTTTAGCAGAAGTTGCTTTTCTCTGCTCCTCAGGCAGGAGGCCACCCTTCCTTTCTCTGAATCCCAGTGGAAGTTAGACCTCTACTGCAGAGTTCGTGCTCCTTGGGATGGTATCCAAGCCCTAAATTTACCTCCCTTTCCCTTTCAGCCTCTAAACAGCACCCACTCTTGTTTTCCTCTCTGTGAGGCTGCTATTCGTCACCCACTCCGGGAAAGATTTGCCATCACTTTCTTCTTGAAGTGGCTTGTTGCCTAGCTCAATCACCCTGTGCCTCTTCCATTGGGTCAACCCTGGTGCTGGTGACGAATGGCTGGAGAAGACTCCCAGGTTCCAGTCCTGAATCAGCCTGAAGCTGTCTGAGTGACCTTCCAGCCCCTTTCTCTGCCCATTTCCCTGGGATGAAAAATGAGGCCACTCTCAGCAGTCGCTGGCATGCACAGAGGTGGTGAGGGATTAATTAACAGTCCTCAGGAAAGTGCTTTCCCACAGTGTAAGGAGGCCGTAGAGAACGTCAGGAACCTCAGTAATTATAGTAATACGAGTGATGGGAAACAGCAACGGCCACACAGCCTGAGTGAGGTCTTGCCAAGGGCAGGTCCAGGTAGAGAGGTTGTTCTGGAAGCTGATAGTTATCCAGCTCCATGGCTCTGAGTAGCCCCAAAGATTCCCAGATCTGGCTTTCCTCCCCTTCCTCTCTTCCAGCTGCTCTATTTTTCCAGCCTTGGAAATTCTGCACATTCTATACTCTCTCCCTCCCCATTGACTCCATTTTGTCATGCTTTCAATTTCACATAT
The DNA here is from genome assembly GCF_023721935.1 of Panthera uncia. Taxonomy (NCBI): domain Eukaryota; kingdom Metazoa; phylum Chordata; class Mammalia; order Carnivora; family Felidae; genus Panthera; species Panthera uncia. Next base: position 74,748,514 of record NC_064807.1, on the reverse strand, counting down.
GACCTTTGGGACATAGAACCTTGGACCTAGCCAAGCTCTTCTATTCGATTCTGCAGATGCAGAAACTGACCTTCAGGAAGGGAAAGGGAGTAGTTCAGTTGTTTAACAGAACAATAGTTCAATTGTCTAACAATTATGAAGACTTAGGACACACCCAGAGAACCCTGATCTCAGAATCAGAGGTCGTTCATCCCCCCAGGTGTCTTCTGTGTCATCCATGCTTCTGAGCTCTACTGGACATTCTCAACTTGGTCCTTTCACTTTTCCTTTGCACCTGGTCAGTTATGTGGGGCAAACCATTACTGAGCATTCACTCCTTGCCAGGTTCTGCACTTGGCCTAAAATGAATGGGGCCAAAACCCTGCTTTCAGAGGGTGCTTGGTACATACTAGGTGGGCAGTACATGTAATGAATCATTGTTTTATTTATCACAGATCCTCAGCCTCTAGCATAGTGCCTGGAACATGGTAGTTGTTGAACACATATTTATCAGGCAAGGATGAATGAGCTCTCAGCAACCTCCCAAGGGGCTTCTGCATCAGTTTTTAGCCTCTGGTTCACTGTAGACGTACCGCCAGGTGAATGGTCCCCAGATACAACACGCATAGCATCACCAGCTTTGTTCCTTGCTCACAAATTTGCAGCAGCTGCTCATTTCCTACCTAATGTATTTACACTTTTTTGTTTGGCATACTTGGCCTTATCAGATGTGCACTCAACTTCCCTGTCCAGCCCTGTTGCTTCTTAAATGTATACTCTAGCTACATTGACCTTTGTTTCTCAGCTACCTAAATCCCATGCATTACTACCTCTGTGTCCTGGAGGGTCTTATATCTGTCACTCCGATCCATTGGTAAAATACGCAAGCTCCATCATAAGCGCCATCTTGTCTTTGAGGACCTTATCATCACTACCACATCACTTCACACCCCCTTTCTTAGGCCCACCCGGTTTCTTAAAGCTACTCTTTCTTGGCACTTCCATACATTTTATCACTTATATCAACTTATGGGTCTGTTCCCCATATATAAGATTCTCATATCGAGACAATGCACGGTTCAGCCCTTTCTACAGGAAGCCTTTTGTCTACATTTTCTCTTTCTCCCATAGCTACCACTGGAAGTGATTATATTTGTCTGAGGAGTTTTCTTTGTGCAGTTCGGTATCACTACATACATTCGTTGGTATTATTTATATGCCTGTTTTATTCCTGTGATCTGTGATCAGCTTCCAGTTTTTAGTACTGTGAAATGTGTAAGGGTGCTGAGCAAAAAAAGCGTGTTTAAGTCTTGGCTCCACCATTAACTTGCTAGGTGACCCTGGGCAAGACCCTCTTTCTCTCTGAACATCTATTTAGTTTCTACGACTGTAAACAAGGCATTGGGCTAAACTGAGTGACCTCAAACTGGCTGCCCATGGGCCACATCTGGCACACAGATAACATTTTGCTTGGCTTGCAAAATATATATACATATATTATATATATGTATATAAATCCCACATATGTATATATGTATATAAAATATATATATATATGTATATATATATATATATATTTTTTTTTTTAAGTGGGTAGGTTTCCAAAATGAAGATAAATGAGAAATTCCACACAACATCTGGATTTCCAGCTTCTCTAGAAGAATTGGAAGAGCCACCCAAACTGGGCTTCCTGCAGGGCAGTGTGCCAATGGGGCTGTCGTGTCGCCCCTTCTACAGGGGTGCAAACTCCCCATCCCTCCCTCGTGGTCGCTCCCTAAGGCTGAGTGAGGGTTGTCCTGTATCATCACGCATGTGCCGCTCATTTCCTTCCACCTGTTCTACTTCCGCGCGTCTGACTGCCTGTCTGGTGTCCCGAGGCACTGAGGTTGGGACTTGTGAATTATGGTCAAGGGCTGCTTCGGCTCTGAAACGTGCAATTCCACCCCCTCGTTCCACTCGGTTCCCCTCACCCCCCTTCCAGCTTCTCCATCTCTAAAAAATCCCCATGTACTGCTGGGTCATTTGTCAGGGAAGGGGGTGGTGGGAAAGTGGCATTATCTTGACAATGGAACGTTTCCCCCTTCCTGTAATCCCAGCATGTCCATCCTAATTACCTCCTTATCAGTCTCCATGAGGACATACAGCAGGTAATTAGTAGGGGAATTGATGAGACACTCTTCATCATTAAGGAGTCCAGGGGGAAAGCTCTGAAGGGAAGAGGAGACTCCGAATCCGGGAAGGAGAGAGAGGAGTTCCGGCCTGAGTGCCCATCTCCTTGGTCATGTGACCGGTCTGGGTCGGCCCAGCTCTGACTCAGTTCTGGCTAGGCTGGGTGCTCTCAAGAACATCAGAGAAGGTGCCTGGAGAGCCCATGGCAACAGAGGCAATGGCGGGAGGGCTGCACTCTCCATGTATGGTTGTGGGGCCGGCCCGGAGGGAGAGGTGAGCCGCTGCACTCTGGCACAGGCATCCTCATGTGGACAATCCAGAACAGTCTTGTGCCGTCTGGAAGGGCAGGCCAGACTCTCTGCTGGACCTGCAGGAGTCTGGCCTGTCATCAGCCTCTCTCCCTCAGGGATCAGGGCCAACAATCTACACTTCAGATGGCGTCTCTTGTCTGCCTGTTTTATTATTAAATAAGTTACATGAATGATGCCACAGTCTCTCGCCAACCAGCTGCTCCAGCAACATCTAACTCCTGTCCTTTTGTGTTTAATGCTCCTGAAACACAACATGCAGTGTCCTAGACCGGCTGTTGCTCAGGATGCCCGTCCTCGCCTCTCCAGCTATAGGGTCATCCAGGCAAGTCCTGCCTCCTGTAATGAGCTTCCCTCAACACCACCCCCTCCCCACTTCCACTGCCTTCACATCCCATCTCTTCCTTTTGGAGGTAGAGAAGGCAGAGACCAGCCTACCTGTCCTGTCTCTTTCCAGGCTTCATCTCGGCAGTGGCTCCCCATGGGTCTCGGGGGGAATTCTGCATGATCTGCTAGTCCTGGCGTGCTTCATTCCCCAGCCCATCTTTCCAGCCTCATCACTTGCTATGACTTCTCTCTGCTTCCTCAAATCTGCATACCAGCCATGCTGAATTTTTTTTCCAAGCTTTTTTGAAGGATCCTTATTCACTGTTTGTTTGTTGATATTCACATCTGCCTCCTCTGGATGGACAGAGTGCTTTTGTTCTTCTTCTTGCCCTTGGAAACCTACTCATCCTATATCTCTCAGCTTAGACATCATGTCCTCCCCTGAGTCTGCAGGATCATAGCTGGCTTGGGCCTCCTCTTTTGCTCCCGTTGCCACAGCTTCCCCATCAAGTGCTTTTCACATCATGATGGGCACATGTTTCTCCCTAGTTAAGAGTGTCCATGGCCATGTCTATCTCGTTTGTCATTGTGTCCCACTAGTCTACATGGTATCCAGCTGATGTTAGGCAATTAATAAATATTTGTTGATTGACTGCAGGAATCAAGTTCCATGCAAGTAGATTCAACCCAGTTTTACTCTGCCTCTTTATGTGTTCATCTACAAAGCGTGTGTGTTGCGATGCCTACCTGCCTACAACAAGGACGAAAAGCAAAAATGCAGAGGCAGAAGGAAGAACAATAAAAATGCCTGCTGCATTCTTCCATATGAGGGAAATCATTTGTATTAGGATGAGAAGCAATCCTGGACATATTTCACACTTGAAAGCATGTTGACTTGTAATAGTCAAGGTTTCTTTGTGGTCAGAGAATCTTCCTCCTCATTCCCAGTCACTTTCACTGAATGCAGTGCTGGTGATTCAGGATGAAAGCACGTGGAGGGGTGGTACTCTGTAGAGTGAAGCCCCTCACCCAAGACATTGGGACTTCTGTAGGTTGGCAAAGCCATTGAACATTTTGGAAGCAAAGATCCATATTCCGTGTTTTAACTGGGGAGGGCTGAAACCAAGAGGTTAATTCCAGGCATTGAGAGAAAGGAGGTAGGATCAAATGGTGGTGGGGATGGTCAGCTAGAGGGAAGGTCTTAACTGACTGTGAAATGTCAATTTACATTTGAGAATGTGGCTTTAGGAGACAGAAGTGGGGCAGGGGTGCCTGGGTGGCTCAGTTGGTTAGGCATCCGTTTCTTGATTTCGACTCAGGTGATGATCTCGAGGTTCATGAGATCGAGCCCCATGTCGGGCTCTGTGCTAACAGTGCGGAGCCTGCTTCGGATTCTCTGTCTTTCCCTCTCTATGCCTCTCTCCTGCACATACTCTCTCCCTCTCTCTCAAAATATATAAATACACTTAAAAAAAAAAAAAGTGGGGCAGACAGATTGGGTCCAGATCAGATCATTGTAATGCAGCTGATATTTTGTTTTTTGTAAAAGAAATTGTTCTTTTCAAACTGTGTGTGTGTGTGTGCATGTGCATGTGTATGTATGTATGTATGTATGTATGTGTGTGTGCATGTATAATAATGGCTCAAACTCTCTGTCTGGACCAGACCCGTTATGGGAATGGATAAACGTCAGCCCTCCAGACTGTCAATCTAACATCGTGGCTAAAACTAAATTTAAAAAAATCTGCAGAGAGGAGGAATTGGAATGCCTTCGTATTTTTCTTAACCTTTATTAAATTCTGGACTTGACTCCAGGAGAGGGAGGAGGAAATCATTGTTTCCTCTCCAGCCCCCAAAGGTCCCCATTACTAGTTAGGTTGAAGGAATGTAATAACTCTGCAAGAGACAGAAGAGTGTGCTGAAAATGCCCACAGTCCTCTGCTTAGGCCTAGCGTTGCTGCGTGGAGAAGCCAGGCTGCTTAGCTAGAGCCCCACTGTGCCTGTGCTGGGGGCCAGGGTGCACACATCATCACCGTTCACACCCACCTGCCTGCTGCTTTGCTGCCTGTCGTCAACAGGGTCAGGGGGCCTGGTGAGAGGGAGCAGGGGGTGCCACTGAGGGCCAACATCTAAAGGCAGAAGCTACTTTAGGAAACAAGGCAAGGTGAGCTCACTTCTGTGCAAGACAGAAGGTCAGACTGGCAGAGTGGGAGCCACATAGATCCAAGTTCACAGGCCTAGTTGTTGTACTTGCTCCCTGTGTGACACTGGATGGGTTATCTCTGTTCTCTGGGAGTCAGTTACCCTCTGGAAGCATGTGGTAATAATAGCCGGGGACGCAACCTGGGCATCGAGGTGAGGATGTGCTGATCGGATGCATGGTGGGCCCGACACATAGTAGACACTCATAAAGTGGTAGTCTTCTGTTCATGCATTTATTTATTCGGTTGTTGGCCATGGTGTTAGGAACTGGAATTTAAGCAGGAATGGGGCGGGGACCTTGTCTTCAAAGAACGCAAGGTTTAGTTCGGGGGTGAAGATATAACTGCATTGTGACAGACCAGAGCGCAACTTGCTTTCACAAGTGGGAAGTGTCTCTCTAACCTCCCAGTTTTAGGAGGCTCTGGAAGATTTCACAGATGAGGTGACCTCTGAGTGGAGGAGCAGTAGACGCTTGCCAGGTGTTGAGGTAGGGATGGGGCAGGGAGAGAAGATTCCAGAAGAGGCAACAGAATGTGTAGGGTTGTGGCAAGAGATACCATGGTGTGTTCAAGAACCTGGGATTGGTTAGTGCTGCTTTATCAGTTTAACAAATTTTTGTTATTTTCACTCCAGAGCAGTGGTTCCCAACAGGAAGCGATTTTGCCTCCTACATTTGGCCATGTTTGAAAACATTTTTAGTTGTCACAGCTGATGGATGGGGAGATGCTACTGGAGTCTAGTAGGTAGAGGCCAGGGATGCTGTCCGGGAACCCACAGTGCACAAGAGAATCCCCACGACCATGAACGTTAATAGTTGTAAGAGTTGTAAGGCTCTGGAACATCAGAACCTGGCCTGCTAGAGAAGGCGGTTACCTGTTGGATTTGATTTTAGTCACAGATGCATTCCCTACCCTGTTTCAAACAACAAATGTTGTCATAGTGCTGACCACTCCCCTCTTAGAATTGAATATTCATGCCAGTAAATGAAATGCACATGGGGTCTATGACTTGGTTCCATCCATCTGGATCAGTCACTTAGCTCCCATTTACACCTTAGCCTGATTGGTTCATCAGATTATCCAGGTGTTTAGTAAGGAGGTGTAGGAATGAGACATACAGCCTTGGATGGAGGTCTGGGGGGTTCTGGAATGGGTTGTGTAGAGGGCCAGGATAGTCAGATAGGGCTATGACCTGGAGTGGTCCCTGCAACCAGAGAGGTAGAAGTGGTTTTCCCAGAGGCACAAATATTTGGGGAAGCACCTGCTTGTGACCTAGTCCGGATCTACGCGTGTCACTGCATAATCTTCTACAGACCTCATCGTGTCCTGTATTCAGTCTACAAATATTCACTGAGCATCGTGCAAAGTGCTGGACCTCATGGTTTGGCCGCTGTCATCCCATTTCACAGGTGAGGAAATTGAGGCCCAGAGCTGGGATGCCACTGCCAAAAGCCACAGAACATGGATGAACATCCAGGGCTCCTATTACCGGGCAGATCTCCCTCCCCCACTGGCCGTGTCCCTCCCTCCAGCTGGTTTGGGTCTGTGAAGGAAGCTGACAGAGTGCAGTGCGTGTCCCTGCTTGGTACAATGGTAGAGGAGATGTGCATTTTTATGCATCTGAAAAGTGCATGAGCAAACAAGGAGCTGGAACATCAGACTACCCATCAGTCCAAGCTGCTCTGCATGCTTCATACTTTAATTTCAACAGTCTTTCTTTGATTCCAGCTGCTGTGTTTGTACCAGGCAGGGATGCAAAGAGGAGACAGTCTGTTTTTCTTCAGATCTGCCATGCCGAGTGACGAGGTGTGGGTGGATGGCCGTTGGGGTTGCGGAGGGACCATCTGACTCCTTGCTTAGGCTGTAGGAAAGGAAGCACAGCATGCTGGTCCTGGTCACGAAGAAGGGGCAGAGTGACCGGATGAAGTTAGACCTTCGTGGAGTAGGAAGCCCAGAGCTACCACTTTCTAGCTCCATGACTTTGGGCAAGTTATTTAACCTCTCTGAGCCTGTTTCCTAATTGGTCGATTCCAAGAAGCAAATTTGATCCTATGTGGGAAGAGCCTGGCATGTGGTAAGTAAGGTCTTTTCATCTTCTCTGCTGAGAGGCAGGCAGAGCAGTTTGATTTGATGATTCCCAGAAAATCATCCCAGGAAGAAGCTGATTAAAATGCAGATGCCTTGGTTCCTACCAGATTTCTGTTTGAGCCCAGGGAATTTGGGCCCTGGGAATATGCATTTCCATGAGCATCCCAGTGGTCCTTATTGCCTCAGTTTGCTCAGCAGTGAAACGGGGGAAATGATGGTTGATGAGCTCTTAAAACAGTATGTCTCTTCAGAACTGACAACAGTAAGCTCACTGGGTTGTTTAAGTCAACTCTCCCTACTGTTCTTCTCTCCATTTTGTGGATAAAGAGGACCAAAAGGCTTATTTAAAAAATTTTTTTTTAATGTTTATTTATTTTTTGAGAGATAGAGAGAGAGAGAGAGACAGAGCATGAGCGGGGGAGGTGCAGAGAGAGGGAGACAGAATCTAAAGCAGCTCCAGGCTCTGAGCTGTCAGCACAGAGCCTGACGCGGGCTTGAACTCAGGAACCGCGAGATCATGACCTGAGCCGAAGCTGCTCACTTAACCGACAGAGCCACCCAGGCACCCCGCAAAAGGCTTATTTAAAACAAGAGCTACATATGAATCAGCTTTCAGCGTGTCTGAAACGTCTCAACGTTGTTAACTTGAACCCAAGGTGAGTTGGGAAATCATGCCAGTTGGGCAGCCTATGTCTCCCACTAAGTGTCTCATGGGTCTTGGGCGTTTCTCTTTCCATGTTCACCTCTCTTGGCCTCAGTTTCCTGATGTGTGAAGCAGGGACCACTGCCAGGGAGTGAACTCAGACTCCTTGTTACCCCTTCAAGTACATTGGGATGGCTCTGTGCTTCCCATTTTACAGGATAGTAAAGTGACGCATCTGAGGTGGTACAGTTATAACGTGGTGGCGTCCAGGTTTTAGTTTATTTTTTTCCTACCGCAATTAACTGCCTTGCTGGGCTGCCCCGAGAAGGCGCAGGACTAAAATGTAGGTGAAATCTCCGTGAGTATTTGACTACAACGTGGCAGGTGCAACTATACATCTACATAAAACAACCCGTTGTAGGGCCTCAGTACATATTTAATGAAAGAGCACATCCAGAGAGAAGCGCGGCCTGTAACGATTACTTCGATCTTATCAGAATAAATGGTTCTCTTAGAGCAAAAAGCTCACCCCTTGGAAAAGAAGGAATTTTTCCCAGGAGACTTTGGAAGAAGCAATCTTCTAAGTGGTGCCCTGCATAAAACAAATGTGCCTTAATTTGCCTCCCACAGTGACTAGTTGAGTCCCTTCTGCTCAAAGGAGCAGCAGAGCCACTGCCAGGCTTGGTCCTTCTGGAATACTTTATTTTTGCAAAGCGCCTTGTAACAATAAGGTCATATAACCTCTGCAACCCCAGGCCTTCCACAGAGCAGCACTGTGTGGGAGAAACAGCAGCGAATGGTAGAAACACGACTTCAGTTGTCACGCAGCATAGGCACCTGCTGGGGTGACCGTGCGAGTGCCTCTTCCCCACTGGGGGCCTCTGTTTTCCATCACGAGATGAGGGCCTTGGACGTGTTTGTTCTAAAGCCCCTCTGATGTTATGTTCGGTGGCCGTGCTGGCTCGTTTGGACCCAGAGCTTGTTGGACAGAGCCCCAAGCTGGGCAAACAGAAAAGGGGTGATTCATTCTGCAGAGAGCGCAGCACCACCTGATTAGCCCTGATGTTGGAGTCCGGGCTTCCCTTGTCCCAGAGGCTCTTCAGTGTCTGTTGACCCTCTCAAGTGTCTTCTTCTTCCAGCCAGAAAGAAGGAAAGTCCAGGATGGCCAGAGCTTCCAGTGGGAACCTGGGAGTGTGTAGTAATCTAAATTGTAAGATTGCTACAGCCCTTGGGGCGCTTGGGTGGCTCAGTCGGTTGAGTGTCCGACTTCAGTTAAAGTCATGATCTTGTGGTCTGTGAGTTTGAGCCCTGTGTCGGGCTCTGTGCTGACAGCTCAGAGCCTGGAGCCTGCTTCGGATTCTGCGTCTCCCTCTCTCTTTACCCCTCCCCGGTTTGTGCATTCTCTCTCTCTCTCTTTCTGCCCCCCATCCTCGACTCCATCAAAAAAAAAAAATATTGCTACAGCCCTGGTGTTTCAGATGCACATGAGAAATGATAACAGCTAACACTTATACAATGGAAATTTTCCTGGCAGGCAAAGTTGAAAGTGTGATGCTACCCAAATGGAGGCATTCATAGTATCCCCACTTTACAGATGAGAAAACTGAGGCAGTGGGCACATGTTGAGGAACATAAGCAGAGTTTGAAAAGCACACAGATCAGTGAGTAGTGGAGGTGGGGTCTGAACCCAGTCCGGCTGGCCCCAGAGACCACATTGCCTCACCAAGGAGTGTCATGGAACTTGGTGGTAGATTTCCATTCTGCCTGTGTGCCTGGCTCCCACAGGAACCCAGAGGAAAGGAGGGGGGTGGGCTGTTCTTGGCTACCTTGGATCTGGTACATGACTGAGTTCCTAGCATCTCTGATCAGAGGTTTAACCACCCTACCCATACCCAGTCCTGCTGGCTCTCTGTGCTGGGCATAGTCCCTCTCTGGAGTGGACAGATTAGGGCTGGCACTCGGTTTGCCCGCACAGCATGCTAGGACCCTGCCTGTACTGCTCCTAATGAGAGGTGCTCCTGTATCCAGGACTCCGCTTTCTGAGGAATCCTCACATCAGTTCTCCCAAGACTGAGGGTCAGTCTCTGCTGCTGTGTTAATGGCTGGCAACGGATGCTAGTCCTGCTTCTCCCCAGAGACTCTGCAGGCTCATAAGGGCGCTTTCAGTGTTTTAAATTAGAGGTCTGGGAGTGACAATCCTGATCGTGTGGCGATTAAGAAATGAACTAGGCATCGGAAGACGTAACTTCAAATCTTAGATCTACACAGTGAACTCACAGTGTGATCCTGGGCAGGAGACTTAGCTGTCCTGGAGCCTTGGTTTCCCCACCTGCAAAATGGGGTCAAGAACTTACATTTCTCAATTTATTCATTCAACAAATCTGTATTGAGTGCCTGCTATTTCCCGGTATTGTTTTAGGTTCTCCTGACTCAGCAGTGAGTAATAGCTGAGTAGAGCCAGTCCTAAGTTGTTGGTTTTTTTTTTTTTTTTTGAGTCCTGGGATTTGATGGGTCTGTGGCAGCCATGGAGCTTGTTGTTAGTAGAGGTAATGCATATGGAAGCAGAGATCCAGGGATGCTTCCTGAGGCTTTGAAATGCCATCTAGGGGTGCAAAGCTATTTCAGCAACATGAAAGGTCTATGTTCAGCATCCTGAAGAAGGTGGGATTCTGTGTGTATGTGTGTGTGTGTGTGTGTGTGTGTGCGCGTGACAGAGAGAGAGGGAGGGAGGGAGAGAGGTAGGGGAGGGAGAAGTCACAGGTGGAGGAGGAAAACTAGGAGGAAAAGGGGGGGCGGGGGAAGGAGAAGTCACAGAGGGGAGAGGTAAGAAGAAGGAAGAATAAACAGAGCCAAAGGGCTCTCCATTTATGCTTCTGAGGCCCAGATACACCCACAGAGTGGACCCACCTGATTTCCATTCAGCTCCACTCTGTTTTTCATGGAATCTGGGACAGCTTCTGACCAGGATCCCCAGGCTGAAGTTTACATTACATCAGGTTCCCATCAGCTGTCTGTCAGGAAGCTCCCTGCCCTCTGCACTGACTGGTCTGTAGTTTATTCTTTTCTTTGCAAGGAAACTTGAAGGGTTTGGATGTGAGGGAGTCGGATTCCAGCCATTCTTCAGGGCAAAGACACAAACCTCAGGGGGTACTATCCTCAGCCAGAGGGCATCTGAGCAGGGAGAGCATCATCCCTGGTGTCTCCTGGGCGGGGTTCCAGGCTCCTTCCTGGCCACTTAGAATCATGGCACGTGACCCAGAGCAGTATCTCTCCTCCCGTGGCCCTGCAGGAGGCTCTTGTGAGGGAGAAGGTTAAGATACTGCCATGTAGAGGGAGTTCCTCATAACTTCTCGTTCTTGTCCCCCACACCCCCCGCCGTGAATTTTCAATACTATCCTGCAAGTCAGGTAATTTTTAATTACCCTGTGTGTGGATGAGACACCCAAGCACACAGAGCGGAACTGGCTTCCCTGGAGATCCTCCAGAAATCTGTGCAGGAGCGGACATGCCTCCTGCTGCGGCCCACTTCTGAAGGCTCACAGTCAGGGAAGGCGTGGAGGGGGAGTGGTGGCCTCGGTGGCTGGGGAGCCAGAGAGTGAAGAGATGAGGTCTGAGCTGTGATTAGCGATCAGTTATCAAATGTAGGAGACACTTCACTTTTTTTCATCTGTACAATGGGATTGCCACGAGTCTCTCCCTCGTAGCATTGTGAAGGTGATAGGAGATATTTCATTTAGATCACTTAGAAGCACAGGGCACATGGCAAGCCCTCAGTAGATGTGACCTATGCGATTACCGTCGCCCACAATTTTGTGTGGCGTCAGGGAAGCCCATACTTACATGCCTGGAGGTTTAGTCTCTGAAGTTCTTCTCTGACCAAACACTTTATATTGGATTTGTTTTGGTCATTTTCCATTGGTGGGTGGAAGATTCGAATTAAGAAGCTTCCAGGCAGAGATGAATTTCAAAAGGTCAGAGTTGGAGAGGAAAGCTGGCCCACTCCATGCTGAGCCAAATTTAGGGAGCTGAAAGGTAACAAAATGGAGTTCTGTGTGTGGATTCAAAGAAACTGTTGTGCAGAGTTTTAAAGAAGGACATAAGACGACAGACATTTATGGAGCAGTGCTCTGTGCCAGATTCAGCACAAATCCCAGGACTCTGGCTAGGAAGGTGTCACGATCCTTGTTTTCGAGATGAGGAATCTGAGCCTTAGAGAAGTAAAAGGGTTTGTCTGAGTTCACCTGTCTGGTAAGGAGCCCGGCAGAGATTGTAATTCAGGGTGGCTCTGGACTGGTGGGTCTCCCACTTACCCATCATGGGCATAGGGGGGCAACTGGGGAAAAGCTGGCAAAACAGTACACTTTCACTGTCTTAGCACTCAGCTGAGCACTGTCTCTGTGTTATTCTTTAAATTTTTATTTCCTTCCTTCCTTCCTTCCTTCCTTCCTTTCTTATTTATGAGAATGAGTGGGAGAGGGAGCGTGGGAGAGAGACTCCTAAGCAGGCCCCACGCCCAGTGGAGAGCCTGAAGCAGGGCTCAATCTCATAACCATGAGATCATGACCACAGCCAGAATCAAGAGTTGGGAGCTCAACCCGCTGAGCCGCCCAGATGCCCCTCTGACTCGTTATTCTTAAAACTGGGAGATAGATCTCATTGCTGAGGATTCCATAGGACTTCTTAAACATTACTGTGCTTATTCCTTGAAATACAGAAAAGGGGATAAAATTACCTTGTATAATATTTTGAAGTTCATAAATACCTTAAAATACTTTAGGTCATTTAGGAAAGTGTAATCACTGATGGTTCTAGTAACGCTCGAGGCTCGCAATTCACCAGATTCTGATGGAAAACATCAGGGTAGATTGGAGTAAGTATTTGGTGTCAGTGCCATAAATGTGTTTTGAAATGGCCAAAAGGTACCCTGCTGAGAAAGTCTTCTGTCATGAAGCTGCTTCAGTGTCTCAATTTAATATAGTTCTTAGTTCCTTCTATTAGGAAGCATTGCTCAAGAGTTTTGTTTTGTTTTGTTCTGTTTTTAACTAAAGGAGGTGACTTCAGGGATCCATTTCAAGCCAAATCTTGGTCATCAAGAATCTGAACCATCACCTATAGAGTATCAAAGTGTCAAACACAGCAAGGGTAGGTTTTGGTGACCAGCAGAGAAAAGTTCTAAGAGAATTTGTCATTAAACAACGTTAGGTTAGAGATAAGTAGGGGATGTATTGAGAAAACCCAGGCAGTTAAGAGGGCAGCCATAGGGCCATCGGGCCTTGGATTAGAGTTTGTAAAGGGGGAGCTGTATTTAGATCTTGGTAGATGAGATCTGGGGTAGGTTTTGGGAGGTGGAAGGGAACCAGGTTAGGCCACTGACATCCATTCTCTGAACCCTGTATCTCCATTGCTAATGCAGACCTTGGTCCTCCTGGGATACCGTGCATTCAGAATGAATTAGACTTCCATGTATATGTCATTTCACTTAAACATTCAGGGTGGGGGTGGGTAGACTAACCGTGTGTGTCTACCTGTGAGTGAAACAGACACTTCTTGGCAATGTTTTATGAAAACAATAAAATCCAAAGCCCCAATAACTACGGATTCTCTATCCTTTTCAGTGAGGTGTCCTTGGGGATTCAAGCCCTAAGGCGTCGTCTGGCAGTGCATTAGAAATCTGTTAAAAGCCTCTGCCTGTTAGTTAGGGAAGTGATACATAGTGTTTTTGTTTTGTTTCTGAAAAGGTGGGGATTTGAGGGAAGAGCAGGGCTCTAAGGAAGCCAAGGGCATGGCGTCAGAACACAAAGGAGATGGAGATGCAGAGAAAACGTGGAGGTTTGGGACACGGTCTGGTTGGGTCTGGTTTCCAAGGCTGTCTACACTAGTTGGGAGCTGCCTTGATACACTGAGGCCCTCTTCCTCTGTGCACATCCTGACTGTATCCTGAGCCATGTGTTCACGGATGGACCACACGTCTGACATGGCAGTCCTTCCGGAGGAGGCATCTGATACTTTTTGGGACTGGGGGTACCGGAGGTTCATGTCTCAGAGAAGCTGGGCTTTACAAGGTCACCCAGAAGGCAGTTGCCCCAACCTGACAAACCACTGGCTCCCAAATGACATGTATATCTTCAGATTAAAAAAAAAAAAAACTTTCTAAAAAATGTTTATTCATTTTTGAGAGGCAGAGAGAGACTGAGTGTGAGTGGGGGAGGGGCGGAGAAGGAGGGAGACACAGAATCTGAAGCAGGCTCCAGGCTGTGAGCTGTCAGCATAGAGCCTGATGAGGGGCTCGAGCTCACGGATGGTGAGATCATGACCTGAGCTGAAGTCAGATGCTTAACCGACCGAGCCACCCAGGCGCCCCCATGTGTGTATCTTAACTGTGGGGTTTTTCACTTTCATGCTCAGAACGCTTTCCCCATCTTCACCTTTATCTGTCTATCTTCACGAATGCACTCAGACATCACCTGTCCAGGAGACTCGCATGCTGGCCCCTTAAGGCAAAGCTGATCATTGCCTCCCCTCTGCCACCTCTCTGTCAAGCGCATGCTTCCAGGCTGCACTTCCTGTGCTGCATTCTGTCTGGTGCATGAGATGAGCTGGATATCCACCCCACCAACCTGACGCCTCACTGAGGCAGGGTCAGCCTCGTCTGATTGCCGCTGCCTCTTGGGCCCCCCGAGCTCACAGGCTGCCTTGGGAGCCGGAGCTCAGCAAATATGAGCTAATCCAAACAGAAGAGCCGGGTCAGAAGCAAAGCCCGCTTTCCACTTTCCTGAGAATCCGCTATAAACCACATGTGCCCTCCCCAAGGCTCTTTCTGTTAAACACCATACAGGGGACTTGAGTGCAGACAGTGTGGGGCGAAGGAAGTGGAAAGTGGCACCCCAGTGCTATGTGTGAACACCCTGGGTGCAGTAATGAGTGAGGTTTCTAAACATGGGTTCTTAAGTGCTGTCTTTATTTCCTTTGTCAGGAATTAGGCAGGGAGAGGAAAGTGGCATAAAAAGTAAAGCCGTGTTAATAAACAAATGGGCGCCAAAGAGTCTCTGAAGTTTGCAGACTTTAATCTGGGAGTGAGACATCGTGGAGACAAGCAGGGAGGCCACACGGCCTTGATGCATTTTCCACGGGTTGGTTACAGTTTTTATTGGAATCCTGAAAAGATTCAACACGTTTCAAACATTTTCAGAAGCCTGGGTCTTGTGCTCCCTTCATTTCAGAGATGGGGCGGGGGGAAAGGGGGCAACTGAGCCCAAGGAGGGGGGTGGGCTCATTCAAAGTCAAAGGGCACAAGTGGATGGCAGGGCCCGGTCTGAAGGTCTGGATCCCGTGTCCCTGTCTAGGGGGGCTTATGAGTCAACACTAGACCGCGGTTCCCAAACCCTGGTCACTTCAGGGACGTCGTTATTGCTTTGGCCTTATCTGCATTCTCTTTTTCACTTCATTTTGTTCTAAAGTAACATATGAATGGCAAATGGAAGCTTTAATATTATAAACACAAATGGGGAACTAGCATCACTTACTAAAATTAGAAGAGGCCACTATAAAAGTCAGTACAATGAGAGGCGCCTGGGTGGCTTAGTCTGTTAAGCATCTGACTTCAGCTCAGGTCATGATCTCGCCGTTTGTGGGTTCAAGCCCCCAGCTCAAAGTCTGGAGCCTGCTTCAGATTCTGTGTCTCCCTCTCTTTCTGCCCCTCCCTCGCTCACTTGCTCTCTCTCTCTCTCTCTCTCTCTCAAAAATAAATTTTAAAAAAGAAGATAATTTAAAAAAAAAAGTCAGTACAATGAAAGTGAAACAATGCTGTTACCTTCTAGCCAGCTGGTGCTATAGCAGCCAGGAGGATCTGAGCCCGAGCCCCGCTCTCTAGCTTGTTAAAGACATTATAGCACTTCACTGACACTTTCTCCTTGAGGTTAGAGGAAGGGCCGGAAGACACTGGAGAGGATAGAATGTCCTCATGTTGTTATTCTCTGTTCATTAATTTGATGAAAATGGATTGCACACAGTCATCCTCTACACCAGCATTAGTGCATTTTTCCACACTTTGGAATATTTCCCCTCATATATTAGCAGCAAAAGTAAGCCCCAGGGGCGGGAGGGCTTTTCTTTTTATCTTCATAATAGCTAATCTGTACTGAGTGCTTACCCTAGGGTTGGTTTTTACATTCTGTACATACCCCCTTGGTAAATACTTTCAGCTGCCCTATTTAAAGATGGGGAGACTGAGGGTAAGTTGTCCCAGGTCTTGCAGGGGCTGCCTAGTGGAACTAGGGTTCACTTTGGCGGTCTGCCTCCAGGGCCCTCATTCTAACCATGCTATTCTGATCATAGTGGGGGGTCGGGCTCTGAGGCCGTTTGGAATCGTTGCCCACCCCCCAACCCCGAAGCAGGCCAGAAAGAGCTTCAGCAGGTGTATACTATGGGTCTCATGGGAAGAACATTTGTTCACTTAAATATCGAGCACTTAATATGTGCCTGGCACTGGGCTAGGCTCCAGGGAACAAAACAGGCAGAAATCCTTGTGTCTGTGGAGCTTACTTTGTAGTATGTGTGTGTGCATGGGGCAAGTACAAGGAATTAACAAATCAGTAAGTAAATAGCGAAGTTTATTAAGAGAATAGGTGGCAGGCAGCCTCATTCTTCTGAACTTGCCCTTCACACACTACTGTCTTTGGGAGTATTTCCATCCCTTTGTTTTCTGATTCTGTAAAACAAAGGGGTAGACAAGATGTCTGATCTCCCGGGCTCTGAGCTTTTGGGTGGCTCTGTGCCTCCCAATTTGCTGCTAAGGCCAGGAAGGAAGTGGATGGTGAATCCGTGAGCTTTTACTCTGGGGTGGGTCCTGGGAACCAGAATGACTGGCATCTGCCTCTGGCGGGAAGTGGGGCCCTGAAAAATCATTCCTGACTGGTCACGAGCAGGGTCTGCCTGGAGATGATTTCATTAGGAGGATAAATTTAGAAATCAATTATAAGCATTCTGTCGTCTTCCTCATGTCTTCTTGTAAAGTGGCTTTTTTTTTTTTTTTTTTGGTAGGCCTACCATTTATTGAGGGCTTGTGTCTATGCCCGATGCTGTATTAAGCACTTTACATGCATTATCTCAATTAAGCTCGCAGCAGCTCTGTCTGAAATTGGGTTCTCCAGAAGCAGACAGTGGGATGAGAGGATGAGGACAAGTAATTTATCTGGGAGGTGGTCCCAGGAAGGTGAGGCGGGGCAGGGAAGGGAGCCAGTGAACGTGGATAGCTGAGCAGGGGACTGTCATAGGCACCTGAGCTCATTCCACTGAGGAACTCTGGGGGGCAGATGGAACTTACCCAGCCCTGTCCCAAGCTGGGGCATTTATCCTACACTCCCCATCTTTTATCAGTTAAGGGCTACTACAGGTGGAGGGCTGGGGGGACATGGGTGGAGGACATTAAAAATCCCTGGTATTTCTGGTGTGCCCTACATGGGGGTTAGGAAAGTGCTGGGCAGAGAGCAGATATCTGTGGGAGAAAGTTCTTTTGGCCTCTACCAGAAAGGGGAGTGCCACGGAGGATGAGGGCAAGGCACAGACACCCTGTTAGGTTAGCCCCAATTATTAACCCCATTTATAGCTGAGGAAACTGAGGCTCAGAAAGATGAAGAGACAGAGATAGGGCCTCCTACATAATTTTCAGGGCTCAGTGTGAAAGATGGGGCCCCGTGTTCAACAGTTATTAAGACTTCTGGGGCGGGGCGCCTGGGTGGCGCAGTCGGTTAAGCGTCCGACTTCAGCTAGGTCACGATCTTGCGGTCTGTGAGTTCGAGCCCCGCGTCGGGCTCTGGGCTGATGGCTCGGAGCCTGGAGCCTGTTTCCGATTCTGTGTCTCCCTCTCTCTCTGCCCCTCCCCCGTTCATGCTCTGTCTCTCTCTGTCCCAAAAATAAATAAAAAATGTTGAAAAAAAAAATTAAAAAAAAAAGACTTCTGGGGCACCTGGGTGACTCAGTCGGTTAAGCGTCCAACTCTTGATTTCAGCTCAGGTCACCACCTGATAGTTCCTGAGTTCGAGCCCCGTGTTGGGTTCTGTGCTGACATTGTGGAGTCTGCTTGGGATTCTCTGTCTCCCTCTCTCTCTCTCTCTCTGCCCCTCTCCCTTTCAAAATTATATAAATATTAAACAAATTATTAAGACTTTCAGGATGGTAACAGCAATGAAACTAATTCGTGGCAGCCTTCTAAATGCTGGGTCTGTGTGACCTCACAAGTCATATACCCAGAAGCTGGGCCTCGTCAAAAGTCCCAGAGTTGGTAAGTGACACCTTAGGAGCCGCCGGTCCCTCTGTCTCTCATCCGTGTCTTCTCAGCCTTCACTCAGTGGCTTCTAGTGCTATTCAGGGTAGACGCTGTGGGAAAAGACATGGGGTCGTGTTTGAGAGGCTGCTCCATTTCTTCCTAGGCAAGTCCCTTCCTCTCTCTGGGCTGCACTTGGCTCATCTGTCAAATTCAGTTGCTAATCCTGTTGCCACAGGGATGGAAGGATTGCTTTCCCTCCGGCTTTCACCCCTGTGTAGGAGAATGTTGATCAGAGGCAACTCCGTCCTCATATCTGCTTTCCTGTGTCCAGGTCAGTGACCTCAGGGTGAGGATATCTCCTCTTGAAAATACAGAGCCTGTCGTAAAGCACATTGGGAAAAGGGCATTGATCTTGGGGTCAGAAGGGCAGTCCCCGTCCAGATATTTATCGCACAGTGACCTTAGCCAAGCCACTTCACCTCTGCCGACCTTGGTTTCGTTGCCTCTGGATTATGTCTTAGGGTTCATCCAGCAGTGCTTTCCTGTGCTAAACAGCCAGGATTGTGGGAATTAATTAGCCACCACACACGGTAGGTGCAGCTGCAGGAGGGGTAGTAAGAGGAATGTCTTTGGGTATCTAAGGACCCTGGGTTAGGCTGAGTGGGTGTGGATGAAATCTACATCTCTACAGCTGAAATCCTGTGTGATTGTTGCTAGTGTCTTCATTTTTCTAGGTCACGTATGTACATATGCCCGTGTGTATGCGTGCATATATATATATATATATATATATATATATATATACACGTACATGCACACACACGTATACACGGATACACAGTGAGATATCATAACTTTATTGAGACATAGTTGTGAGGATGATGCGGGAAAATGTGTGTCTAAGGCTTGAGTATAATTAATGCTCATCCTTGTGGGTAGACTTAGGGCAGGAGACGGGGTATGTTGGAGGTCATTTTGCACCTCTCTTTCTTCACTGATTTGGAAACTCATTATGCAGATATTAAAACAAAACAAAACAAAACATCTGGTCAAGCTTTAACCTAACTCATAGAACAGACATTGGCCCTGCTCATTCAGGAGTTCCCTGGATAGAAATGTTGTCTCTTGCCCTTGGCAGTGCTGGTGTCTTTACAGGTGCACAGAGAAGGTGCTCACTGTATGCTGTTAGAAGAAAAGAGGGATGGAGTCTGCCACCTCTTTTAAAAGAATCGTTTTAGTTTATTTGGAGACACAGAGAGACAGAGACACACAGCATGAGTGGGGGAGGGGCAGAGAACGAGGGAGGAGAGAATTCCAGGCAGGCCATGCAATGTTGGTGAAGAGCCCAATGTGGGGCTCGAACCCACAAACCGTGAGATCATGACCTGAGCTAAAATCAGATGCTTAACCAACTGAGCCACCCGGGTGCCACTGAGTTGGCCATCTCTTAAAGCTGCTTCCTTCCTTCCCCATGGTCTCTTCCTGCCTTCTTCCTAACACTGGCCCATCCTCCTTCCTGACTCCTCTCTTTCTTTTGTCCCCAGACTCTCTCTCCTTCCTTGCCTCCTTATCCAGTTCCTGGTCCTTGGACCAGGCTGGGAAAACAGCTCTGCAGCGCATTGTGCTCTTCTGTGGACCAGAACTCTTGCAAGTTCCACCTAAGAAGAGGAAGATTCCAGAGGCCATGCAGTAACACATGGTTGGCCAGCTTCTTTCCAGACTCCCCTGAGTTTAGAAAGTGCTTTGGGGCCAACTGATCTGAGTTTCGATTTCCACCCCTGCTCCTTGTTTGCCGCGTGTAGCACCTTCGACAAGGGCCTTCACTTCTTGGTAAAACAGGCTTGCGTCTAGCTCTCTTGCGAGTGGACTGAGGGTCCCATGAATTGCAGTATGTGATGATGCCAAGCGTGGCGTGTGGCTGTGGGTTTTATTAGCGGGTTACTCCTGCTTCCGGATTCTCCTGCCCCTGCATTCAGGGCACTGGCTTTGGCTCTCTGGCCAGGTTTCCCAAACAGAGCTTAGAGTCAGAACCCTGTGGGAATGTCACCAGGGCCACCTGGGGCCCGCCATCAGCGAGCCTCTTTCTGCCTCTGTCTCTTTCAAGGACATCAGGCTGAACGGATGAAATAGCAATTCCGTGGAGTGTTTTTCCCCATAACAGAATCAGAAAGGATTAAGTGGATGGACAGCCCGGGAACAGAGACTGCTGTGCCCTCCTTTGCTCCACGATGGCCTGTCAGTCAGACTAGAGAAGAGGAAATAGCTTCCAGAGACTGTATGGGAGAGGATTTGATCTTTCTCTTCGAGTACAAAACCAGGCCCCTTGGAGGACAGATTTGGAGATATTCCCAGGGCTCAGAGGGACTCGTGACATCAGTTGCGTGCCTCTTGTAGGTGAGGACATACAAATGAGGGTGTAGGCATGTCCTTAGGTTTCATGTGCCAGGATCTGTAGGCGTGTGCATGCCTGAACACATACTTGGGTTTCTGCATGTGAATGCGGTCATGCACATTCACAATGTGAACGCACATACGTGTGGGTTTGAACAGGCAAGATGGAGCACGCGTGGCCGTGAGCAGATGGGGTGAACCAGCTGAACACACTGTGAGCAGGTGCATCTGTGAGGGTCCTGTGTAAGCCTGTAGCTGCTGTGTTATCAAGGTGTCCACGGGTCTGTGTGTGCAGGTACCGTGGGTGCCTGTTTGCACGTGTCAGGAGCACACCAGTGTGATGCAGACACAAATGCCCTTGGTGCCAGTGTAAGGAAGGGAGCGGTTTTGCAAAATGTGCATGTGAGTCCACATTTAACACCATGTATCTGGTCGCGGTGGTATTTGTATCCACACATGAGCACATCACTCTGTGCATTGATGCATGTGTAAGAGACTACAGGTAAACACGTGGCATTTGTGTGGCAAGGAGATGTGGATGCTTTCCTGGAAGCACACAGATGCACAGATTCGTGTGTCTGTGAGCCAGCACACTTTTGCTTTAGGAGCACAGACCTGTAAATGTGTGCTTGTCTGCCCGGGCATCTCTGCAGGTATTTCTAGGCTGTGTAGACCCGACTTCCTACATACCTATAACTCCCTGGCATGATTCTCTTATATATTCTCTAGAGATGACTTATCTAACGTGATCCTTGCTCCCAGTATCAGCAAACTTCCTGGTGCCCCCTAGAAATAGGCACACTTGCCTATCCATAAGGGCATTCTGGCAATATGATTTCTTCTAGTGTATTCCATATTGTGCAGTGGACAGGAACCAGGGTGGTGGTTAAGTTAAACCACCCATGGTCATTAAGGAGAAATATTCAGAAAAGGTAAATTGCCTGTATTGGAGATGCCTGGGACGCCAGGTGGGTGGGCCTGTCTTCTCAGTTCCCACTGTAATTATCACGTGGTAGAACCAACACACGTGGGTGAGGTTCTCCTTGTAAGCATGGAGTGGGAGGCATTGCTGTCTCTGTTCTCTGATGGCTTGAGTTTCCATTAAGGTAGAGAATAAGCACTTTCCCCACCAATGGCAGTCTGGGGTACCGCCTCTCAACAGCTTCTGAGGTTGGCTGCTCCCATTTTACAGGTGAGAAAAGTGAGTTCAGAGAGGAAAGCACCTTCCCCTGGGTGACCCAGCAAGGCAGCGGTGGAGCCAGGAGGCTGGTGCAGTACACGTTTGTCCTTGAGGTTAAGAGCCTGGTTTCTTGGTGGCCCAGTCCCCGCCTTACTGTGTAATCTAGGACACCTCCCTGTTCTCCCTGAGTTTGGACTTTCTTGAGTCTAAACGAGAAGTGGAGATTCAGGGCAATGGTGCTTGCATGCTCCAGCCAAGGGTCTGGCGAAGTGGCAGCTCCCCAGGAACGTTTGCTGAGGTGGCTCAGTCTCAGTTTGGTTTCTGTGGTTCTGGAAGCAGAGCCAGCAAGGTGAGGTGGGGGTGGGGGGCGGGGGACATGACAGTGCAGAGGTCATGACTTCTAGTCCTACACCCTGATGATATTCTGGGTTGTTAACCACAGCGCTCTGAAGAGGTCATTGGACAGTCATGGTACCCGTTCTCCGGCAATTTACAATCAAAGGCAGACCCCAGTGCTTCAGAGCAAGCAATCCCCAATGTCTCTGTTAACTGGAGTAAAAGCCATGCACTTGGGTAGCACAGGAGAGGCGGTATAGGAGTCCCAGTGTGCCGTGCTACAACCTTATTGAGCCAAACCGGGTGCCAGGTCTCGCGCTCACATGGTACCTCAGCACTGTGTGCATGTGGATTTATTATTATCCACAAGTTATAGGGATATAGGAAAGACGAAATGAGAAAATCTGTGCAAACAGCTGGGAACAGAGCCTTGCATACAATAAGCACTTAACGAATGTCAGTCATTCTATTAGATTAAGTGGCTACATTATAGCAGATACTGTTGAAGGCACTGGGACACGGCCTAATCCCTCCCTTCCTGACACTCACACTCCAGTGATGATTATGATGCTATTCTCCCCAGTTTCTATGAGGAAAGTGAGACCTTGAGAAGTTGGGTGACTTCTGCCATGTTCCTCAGTTAAACAGAGTGGCAGGGGTGGGGGCGCAGGTAACCGGTTTCGGAGACCCAGCCCTGACCCTACGCTGCGGTAAGGAGCTGGGGTGTTTAAAATGGGAGGGATGTTAGCCTTTCCCTTTGAGCCATGTAGTTTTGGTTTTCCAGACATCTTATATTAGGTTGATTAGCATGAGCCATAACTATCACCGTGGCCCAGAGAATGTTTTATGCAAAGTACCTTCTCATAAATATTTCCCTTTATTTTCTGCAGTGACCTAGGGAAGGAGTCAGGAGACAAATTAGTCCTCCCATTTGACAGATGAGAAGACTGAGGTCCAGAGGTACAAATGCCTCCCGTAGGGTCACAGAGCCAAGACCAGAGTGGAATTCGTCTTTCCTGACTGTTAGCCTGGCAGTATGGGACCAGCATTCCATCATCTCACTGGGGAGTCTGGCATTTAAATCAAATGATTAAAAAAAAAAGAGAGATGTCCAGTAATGGTCACAGGAGTTCTTGTGCCCCACGCTGTTGGAGAAGGGCATGATTTGCCATCATTCAGGTGCTCACTGTTCAGGTCATGAAGGACATTAGGGACAGTCTGAGCCTTTTCCTCACTCTCCTCTGGTGCACTCAGAAAATCAAGAGGGTCCTTCCCTCCTCCCCACCTCAAGCCTGGTATCCTCTCATGTCCCTTGCCTGCCACAGGGCACCATCTGTGGCGGGTCTAAATTGGACTGAATGGTGTGGAATTGCAAGTCAAAAGCGTCCTGTAATCATCCCGCCACCGGCCTGGGGCTGCGCTCCATCGCAGTGTTATAAATAAAAGGGTAATGGAGTAGAGGTTGAATAATAATCAAGGCCACCGTGAACAGGCACGGGGCTTATTTAAGGAATATAGGGGCAGATTATGCTTCCGAAGCTGTGCAGCTGGGAGCCAGTCCATACCCACGCACTCTCTCAAATCAGGGCCATGGATATTTTGATTAGGAGGAGATGGGGCTGAGGACGATGTGGCAGGACCCCGCCTGGGGGGAGTTTTCTGAGGCCATGCCTTATGTTCTGCACATGCCCATTGAGCACCTACTCTGAGTTGGGTGTTAGGGAGATAGCAGGCAGCAAGGGAGAGCAGGCCTTTCATTTTAAGAAGCTTGGAGACTCAGGGAGCAGAGGGTAGGTG
Source organism: Panthera uncia (assembly GCF_023721935.1). NCBI lineage: Eukaryota > Metazoa > Chordata > Mammalia > Carnivora > Felidae > Panthera > Panthera uncia. The sequence goes on along the minus strand of NC_064807.1, from coordinate 74,724,831 downwards.
AGGTGTGAAATAACCAAAGCAGTGATTACAATACAGTGTGATAAGCACAGCAGTGAAAGGATGAGGGGCTCCCGACCCCAGCATTGGGGGCAGGGAGGCTTCACAAAGGGAGTGACATTGAGTTGTTCTTCCAGGTATCTGTGTTTGTGTAACAAAACACCCAAAACTTAATGGCTTACAGCGGGTTTTTAGCTCATAATTACGTGGGGCTGGTGGTTTGGGCTGAGCTTAGTTGAGCTAAGTTCTTCTGCTGGCCTTGGCAGATCTCTGCCAGGCTTTCTTGTGTGTCTGTGGTCAGCTGGCGGTTTTTCCAGGAGCTGATGGTCCGGGAAGGCTTCTCTCCACCTGGGAAAATGGGCTGTGTTTCTGTCATCACCCAACATGTTATCCCACGCTCCATCACATGGCAGTTTGAGGGCTTCCAAGTACGGCAAGAGAGAGCAAACCCTGGCACTTTTCTTCAAGTCCCTGCTTGTGTCATATTTGGCATTGTCTTTTTGGCCAAAAGAAAGTCCAGCAGCCAACTCTGATTCGAAGGGAAGAGGGATAGACTCACCTCTTGATGGGGATCTGCAGTGTCACATTGCACAGGTGTAGACGTAAGGGGACGAATTGTTGACTGTTGGGTCTACTTACAGCTGAGTCCTGAAGATCCATCGACAACAAAGAGCGAGAACAGCCTTGGGAGAGGGAAGCGCGTGAACAAGAGCATGGGGGCATGCTTCTATAGGCAGGGCAGTGGGGAGGGAATGACGCAATTGGAGACCTAGGCAAGGCACAGGATGCTGACTGGTCGTGAGTTGACCACATCACATGCCATGTGATGCAAGTTGGGGCAAGTTGGGGCTGTTTGGATAGATGCTGCAGGTGTTCTGTGGTGGGATAGGGGTGAGGTTAGGGGACAGGTGGACCCATATATTCTTAGGCTTCACCTGGTTCTTCCCACTTCTGGGTCTCAATGTCTCTAAGTAACTTTTCCACCCACTGTGTCTCAGTATTCCCATCTGTGAAATTGGAGTTGGAAGTCTCACCCTCTTGGACCTTGATTTGAATCTTGCATTGGCCCATAGTTATCAAGCACCTGCTATTAAAAAGAAGACTGAGCTACTAAGAGGGAAATAGAGGAGATAATAGCCACTCTTGGCCCAGAAGAGTCTCATGAGCTAGCAAAGGAAATGAGAATTGCAGACTGGTGAGGTTAGTGAACCAGGGAATGGAATAGAAATGTACCAGAGGAGCTTAGAGCTCAGAGGAGGGAGAGGGCATCTTGGACAGAGCTTTTCGGAGGGGTCATCTCCGCGAGATTTTGAAGGGGGATGACGTCTGTGTTGCAGAAGGAGAGGTTCGGGCATTTCAGGCAGGAAGTGCAGTGTGGATGAGAACGGAGAGGCCGTGATGCTGCTCAGGGCCAGTGGACTGTGGTGTGGATACAGAGGCAGCGGGTGGCCAGCGTCTGGCACTGGGATGAATTAATCACGTGAAGGGATTTCTTCATGTCCATCTCTCCCACCCTACTGCAAATAGCTGGAGTCAGGGGCAGGTATGTTCACCCTCTTCGCTTCTGTTCGGTTGTGGGATTTTACAAGTTTCCTTTTTCCTCCCTTGGCCACAACATTGCATGGTGCCATGCTCTCCTGACACATTACGTTTTATTACCTGTCAGGGGTGAGTCCAAGCCTGTGTCTCTCAGATGGGGAACCCTCTGGATTGAGGTAAGGAGGTTGGGGATTGACAAGTCAGACTCAGCAACAGAGACCTAAGGAGCCATCATGGTAGCATCTTTAGGCCGGGTGGAGGGAGCGCTGGAGTTACAGGGAATTCTACACCCTCCCTCCTTAGTGGTAAACCACTTTTAGGAGTCAGGGAGATTCCACCTTTTGTAAAGCTCTGTCCTACCCCCTCCCCAAATCTTTGTCTCAAGCCCCCTTATAATCCTTGAAGAGCATTGCATTATGAGGCTGTGTAATTCAGGGCAAGTTGCTACCTCTCTATGGTCCCCATTTCCTGGTCAGTAAAATGGTGGATTAGATCATCGATCTCCATCACTTGGTACTTGTTTGTATGTGAGGTTTTCTGTGATTCCAGGTCATAGCCAGTAGAGGTGACTTAAAAAGGGTGTGTGGGGGGTGTGGATACTAGGGACTAGTCCACAGGGTCGTGGACACTGTTTCCAAGTGAAGCGGGACGCTTAACCTCTGCCTCCTCCTTCTCTGTATACTGTACTGTGCCGTCCCCCACTGCTCTCGAAACAACCTGATTCTTGTCTTGACAGTGGTGAGATAGGCAGAGTGACGAGAAGACAGACAGCTGTCAGGGAATTTGCAGGTGCTGAATGCAGTGCTGGCTCCTTCAAATAGGCATCTTTCTTAATTCTCAGGACATTTGTTAAAGATTGCCTTTTAAAAAAAAATAGATCGGGGCGCCTGGGTGGCGCAGTCGGTTAAGCGTCCGACTTCAGCCAGGTCACGATCTCACGGTCCGTGAGTTCGAGCCCCGCATCGGGCTCTGGGCTGATGGCTCGGAGCCTGGAGCCTGTTTCCGATTCTGTGTCTCCCTCTCTCTCTGTCCCTCCCCCGTTCATGCTCTGTCTCTCTCTGTCCCAAAAAAAATAAAATAAACGTTGAAAAAAAAATTAAAAAAAAAATAAAAAAAATAAAAAAAAATAGATCATTTATTAATTTATTTCCTTAGAGAGCCTGTGAGAGCAGGGAGGGGGGGCCAGAGGGAGAGGGAGAATCCCAAGCAGGTTCCCGCTGTCAGTACAGAGCCCAACATGGAGCTTGATCCCACTAACCATGAGATCATGACCTCAGCCGAAATAAAGAGTTGATGCTCAACTGACTGAGCCACCAGGTGCCCCAGAGATTGCTTTTATGACTCTCATTTTCCATATGAGGCAAGTGAAGCTTAGGGAGATAAACCTAACTTACTAAAGGTCGCTCAGCAGGAAGGAGCAAAGTGGTTTTAAAAATTTACTTCACCCCAAGACAGAACGCTTCATATACCTCTCCCTGGAGAGATTTTCATTTTAAAAACAGAGGGCTCAACAGCAACACTTCACCCTGCAGATGACTCCATCATGATGGGATATATGGACAGAGCACCTGGCTGACTGGGAGGTGCTGTCCTGGTACTCCTGGCATACCCCCGGTGTGGACTTGGTCCCTCCATCTTTTTACTCAAATATGCAAACTCCTTTTCTCAGCCCAGTTAGGACAGTGGGGAGAACACTGGATTTGGAATCAAGAAACGAGAGCTTGAATTCCCGCTCTGCCATGCTCTAGAGGGAAGATCTTGGGAGAATCCAGTCACCTGTTGAGTCCTCAGGTAGCACAGCTGAACAATGGATGTCCTACTCTGTCCTTTATTTATGTGGGTTTCCCGCCCCTAGCTGAGTGTCTGGCACACATGAGTGGGTATTGGTGAAAGTTAGTCCCTGTCCGCATTCTTTGGGCTCCCTCTCCACATCCATTTGCAATGTTGTGAAATAGGGGAGGGAGAGAAAAAAATTCATTGATTGTTTGGATGCATTAAGCAAAGAAAAGAAAGGAAAAGAAAGAAAGAGAGAGCAAATACACAGAGAAACCAAGAGCAAATAGTGAAGCTAAATGACAAAGAAAGACCAGGTGAAAAAATGCAGCAAGGGAGGGAGGTAAATGCTTCAGGAGAGAGTAACCAGGAGTAATAAGATTCAGTTCTGTCAACTATCCATCTATTTTCAAATAGAATCTGAAATGATGTGCTTTTCTCCCTTGCCAATAACTCTTAATTCTCTTCCTCTCCCTTATTTACCTGGATATAACTGTATTATTTATCTCCACTGGGTGGCCAGGGAAAGCAGGTATTGTTTTTTGTTTTTGTTTTTGTTTTTTGTTTTTGCCAAAGACACAGTTCTCCAAGGAATTGAGAGGGGCAGATTGGGGGCAAAGGCATAGATGAACTGACAAATGGGGGTGAGGAAGGAGAGGGTCTGAGGTACTCCTGGGGTGTCCTCGTCCAAGTGCCGTTCCCCTGGCTGCATCCCTGCCCCTGCTGTCTCTCCATCTTCTACCCCCTATCCCCCTACCCCGCCGAGGTGAACTCCCAATCCACGTACCTCAGTGATGCATCCTGTGGGCATTTAACCTGGTCTGACATCAGGATCGCTTAGACTTATAAAATGTCCAGATTATAGACTCTTCCTGCTTACCTTGTCCAGACCCCTGATAAATGAGCATTAAGTCACCCCTCACATACATTCCTGTGACACCCTGTGCATACTCTCTCATGACCGGTGCAACAGGATTGTCACTTTCATTGATTTTCCTTTTCCTGCTCTCCTAGATTGTGATTTTCTTGAGGGCAGCGAACTCCTGAAATGTGCGTTGAGTGATGCATTTATTCAACAAACATTTGTTGGGCACCTACTGCATGCTAAGGACTGAGGATAGCAGTTACCTAGACAGACGCAATCTTGTACCAAGAATGAATGAATGATTAATATATAAATGGATGAGGGGCGCCTGGGTGGCTCAGTCGGTTGAGTGTCTGACTTCGGCTCAGGTCATGATCTCACAGCTTGTGAATTTGAGCCCCATGTCGGGCTCTGTGCTGACAGCTCGGAGCCTGGGGCCTGCTTCTGCTTCTGTGTCTCCCTCTCTCTCTGCCCCTAACCCACTCGCATTCTGTCTCTGTCTCTCTCAAAAATAAATAAACATTAAATATATGTATGTATGTATATATATAAATGGATGAAACTGAAGCAAGAGGAAAATACGGCCATTGTTGCTGGATAGTGGCCATGGAGGAACATTCATCTGGAATGGAAGGCAGCAATCAAATTGGTCTTTTTTACCTAATCTGTGGGACCTGGCACTGAGACTGATTTACCTAATCTGCGGGACCTAGCACTGTGCCTGACACATTTTAGACAGTCATATTTATGGAGGCTATATATTTTTTTAAGAATTTTATTTTAAGTAACTTCTGCGCCTAATGTGGGACTTGAACTGACAACCCTGAGATTTAAGAGTCACATGCTCTACCGACTGAGCCAGCTGGGTGCCCCGTGGAAGCTATATTCTGGAATGATGGGGGCAATGATGGCATTTGCTTTTAGGACTAACTGAGATTTTCGAGATTTCTAAGCACATTGCTAGGCATGGCTTTGTTTTCTCTTAATTCTGTGTCAGGTGTGATATAAGTAGGATAGTAGGGGACCCTTCCCACCACACACACACTTTGCAAATAAAGAAAGAAAATCATAGAGGCTTTCTGACTTGTCCTCAGGTAAACTAGCTAGTTGTTGGAGAAGTATCATGCAAACCTCAACATGTGACTCCAGATTCAGTGTTCTTTTCACAAATCCAGACTGTGTGATTATCGATTAGGTTAGAAAGACGAGGATCTGTCCATCCATCCACCCATTCATCAGCCATCTATTTATCCTGTCATTTTAATTTATGGTATTTGAAGAGCTTCATTTACCTCCCAACTAGGGCCTGATCTGATTGTATGAAGGAGTCCCAAGTGGGGCCTCATACTCGTTATTCTTCTGGGAGATAGCCCGTAGGTAAAGGCAGCCCCTTCTTTACTTTCCTCTCTGCAGACTTGCTATATCCTTCTGTTCCCTCTGCACTGATGACCCTCTCTGCTTTTTCTGCTGGTTTCCTCCCACTACCCCCTTTTGCATTGCAATCCTGTCTTTTTGCCTTTGTGCCATTCATCCATTTACAGTGCCCTCTGCCACACGGCCACTTGTTGAAATCTTGCCCATCCTTTAAGGCTCCGCCACAAAGAAACTTTCTAGATCCAGCCAGAAGTCATCTCCTCTCCTTTAAGCTTTCTACTTTGATTTATAGTTATTTATAGCATGCTTTTTCTCCATTCCTTGGCCCAAGCTCCCAAGGATAGAGTTCCTCAATGCCAGATCTCAGAAAAAGTTGGTTGACTAAATGAATCTTTAAAGTGAGCATGTATCTGCCTCTAGCAGATGCAGAGGTAATATATATTCAATGTAGAAAATGTAGAGGAAAATGAATCAGATCATGATTAAAATCACCTCCAATCCCACCATTTAAAGAGCACTATTCTTGATGTTGCAGTGTATTTTGTTGCAGTATATTTCTTCCCAGCCGTATACACGCATACTTATGTCTAAACAGAATCATAAGATTATCTATTTTCTATATAAACTTCTTGTCTGTCTCCGTCAGAAATGCAAACACCCTGAACGTTTGAAGGCTTTCTCTTCATTTGCATTCTCCAGGGCGCCTAAACTTGAGCCAGATGTTAAGTAAATTTCTGTAGTGTTGTTATATGGGAATCAAGCCATCGCTGCTGTCCTCAGTTGGCATTTCTTCTCTCCGTCCTCTCCGTGCCCATTTGAACTCAGATACGGGGACAACTCAGTTCAACTCAACACACATTTGTGGAGCCTTCTGCCCTGCATTCGGCCACTGTCTCAGGCACTCGGTTACACAAATGGCTCTGAAGTGTCCCTGTACTAGTGTCGAATAAGAGAGAGGTCAGCTGTATAAACACATTTTAACATAGGTAAATACCAAATGCTGCATAGATAAATAGCAAAGACCAAGACAGTGGTAAAATAGGATGCTATAATTATGTGTGTGAAGTAATATGTAACAAATGTAACTGGAATGCTTACTGAGGATCAAGATGAAGGTTAAAAACTACTTTGTGCTATTTTATTTAATTCTCAAAATAACTCTATGAGGTGTTTTATTTATTTCTATAATAGCAGAAAAATAGCTCTATTTCTATAATAGCAGCTGCTATTATTATCCTCATTTGACAGATGAAGAAACTGAGGCACAAATAAGGTAAAAAGTGTATCCAAAGACCCCCTGCTTGAGCACAGGGGAGCTGTTGTTCAAATTCAAGGCGTTGGTCTCTCAGGGTCTATGATATTATATAGCATGCAATACTTCCTCTTTATAGAAGCGTAAAGGAACTTCTAGCTCATATGGGGGTCATGGAAATCTTCTAGAGCAGGGGATAGGGTTGAGTAGGGAAGGCTCTCCCAGACTCTGAAGAAGCATTTTTAGTTGAGGCAACGAAATGATGTGTTATAAAATTAAACTGATTTCTCTTGGCCTTAAAAAAAAGGCATCTTCAAAGACATTGAATTAGGAAAGAGTACACTATATGTGGAGATTACATAAATATTTGATCAGATTTAATGTGTAAGTGCAGGGAAAGGAGTGAAGAGGGGTAAGGCAGAGGAGAAATTCAGGTGCTGGGCTCATGAAATTAGGTTTTATCCTGAGGGGAATCAGGAGCCATTGAAAGATTTTGAGCAAGGGAATGATGTGGTCAGATTTATAAGTTTGAAATTTAATCCTGGTAGCTATTTGCATGATGGTTGGAAGGAAGCCTGGAGGTAGGCATACCAGTTGGGGACTTCTAGGTAGTCTCCACTGACTCCCTAAGATCCACTCTTCACCCTTTCCTCCTTGCGGAGGGCCCTGGAAGACTGACCTGTATGAATTGCTCTGCCTCGGGTGTTTGGTTGGAATTGGCCCATGGAAGGCACCTGCAAGAGATTAGCAGGTAGAAGGAGAGTGAGGTTGGAGCATTTATTACCCCACCACTCCCATGATGGGCCATGCCTTGTCAGTAGCTGGGTTATTCTACTGAAGGCCACAACTCCTGTCTGGCAACCCTTTCCTACAACTGTGGCTGTTTCGTGGTTTTATAAATACCCCTCCCCTTGCCCCTTTGGGCCTAGGGTGGTGACAGCTCCTTGCTGTTGTCAACCTTGAGGTGCTTCATCACTGGTTTACCTTAATCCTGTCTGTGTTGATTAATTTTATGCAATTTGACTTTGTTTAGAGGATGTCCAGAGAGCTGGTAGAACATTATTTCTGGATGTGTCTCTGAGCGTGTTTCTAGAAGAGACTAACATTTGAATCCGTAGACCAAGGAAAGGAGAAAGGCCTTTATCAATGCAGGCATCGCTCAACCTGTTGAGGGCTTGAACAGAACCAAAAGGTAGAGGAAGGACAATTTGCTCTCTGCTTGAGCCAGGATACCCCATCTTCTCCAGCCCTTGGGCATTAGCCCTTCCAGTTCTTGGGCCTTTGGACTCAGACTGAGAGATTTACACCATTGGCTCCCTTGGTTCTCAGGACTTTGGGTTTAGACTGGACTGTGCCACTAGCTCTCCTTCTTGAAGATGGCAGATTTGGGACTTCTTAGCCTCCATAACCATAGAAATGAACCCTTCATAGTAAGTCTTTTTCTCTTATATAAATATATGTATATCCTGTTGCTTTTATTTCTCTGGAGGACCCTAATATACTTCCAAAGTCTTTGTAAACAGTCCCTTCTCAGCGACCTTACTGACTGTGTCTTCTCTTCTGTGATAAGACCCTTACTGGCACAAGGCCATTGGAAGTATTCCACAAGAGAGACGATAAAGGTCTGCATTAAGGCAACCATTGTAGACATGAAAGGAAGGGCGTGTGTTTGAGATATATTTCCTAAGCACTCAGCAGGACTTGCTGTGTAGAGATGACCCACCCCCGCCCCCATGAATTTCGGGACAGCTAATGGCAAGGATGATGGAAGTTAACATCTCTACCTTTCTCAACTCTTTGTACCTAGGCAGTGAGTTCATCTCACGTAATGTCTGCTTTCCCTCATCGAAGCAAAGACCATCTGCAAACTCATCAGAAGCGCTCTCTGGCCTTCTGCGAATAATCTGCTGGAGGGTCAGCTGGAGCTGTGGAATCTGACGGAGGGTTAGTTAGCCACTTGGGGGATGTTACCAAGATGGCTGGTGATCAGAAGTGCTGCTTATTTTCATAATGACCTTCAGGAATTAAATAAAAATACAATGAGTGCCATAGATTAGGAAGAACAAGCCAATTAAAAGCACAACACGCCTTCGGGAATTTTTATTTCTTTTCCAGGAGGCTGAAAGGCATCTGTGGCTGCTGAGGCAGGATGGCGGTCTACCCAGAATCACTGATGAAGGCTGATCCGCTCACTTGGCTTTAGCGGGGTGGTTGAGGGGATTTGAGCCTATTGAATATTTCACAAGTTGCAGCCCATGGGGGGAGAACAGAGAAAGGTGAAAAGGCAATCCCTGTGTTTCTTTATGATTCCAATATAAAACCAGGCTATCCGAGGTGGGAGGGAGGCAGGCAGTGGAGTCAGCCTACCGCCGGAAGGCATGGCGCACCAATTCTCCTACTTTAATATCTGCTGTTTCGTTTTATATTCATCATGTCAGCATAATCTGCCTTTATGGGAATCGTCTTGGTTCCCAACCAAATGCGTTTAGTCCCCCTTTTGCTTTAAGTTTGATTGTAATGTGACTTGAAGACTTCAATGAAATGTTTATATGGAAGGGCTAGGGGAAGAGGTTGGGGAAAATGCAATTGGAAAATCAATCAGCGGGGAATTTCAGGAGCTGGCCTTGGTTATGCTAGTATTTCTTTGACCTGTTTTTAATGGACACAGGACTGGCGCTCTGATCAAGTGTACTTTGCTGATTCCTGACCGCATGCAGAAGAGAGTACACTGTGTCGCTAGGGACTCAGAGCCCTTAACCCTGTGTCTGAAGTACATTTCCAGCTGACATCCCACCACACTCCTACTTGCACATGCAGTGTTAGTACTCTGAAATACCCAACTGCCCAGCCCGTCTCCATGCCTCCTCGCTCTGAAGGCCAACAATATGCCCATTCTTTGCAACGTTCATGTCACCATGTTTTTAGAGTGGCTCCTTGTCTCTAAGCTAGGAGAGTCTTGTCCCACCTTCAGATTCCCAGTGGAGCTTACTTACTCTTTCTTTCTACCTCCGTAATCTTATTATGGATATGTGTGTGTGCATGTATTCATCATTGGCAATTCAGTAATTTTTTCTTGAGCACTTGTTATGCGTTGCGCACTTTTAAAAGTACGTGAGATATGGCAGGAAATCCCTGCTCTCCTGGAGAGGCAGGCATTAAATACATGTTTAAGAAAATGCATAGGATTGGGGCACCTGGGTGGCTCAGTTGGTTTAGCATCCGACTCTTGATTTTGGCTCGGGTCATGATCCCGCAGTTTGTGGGATTGAGCCCCGTGTCAGGCTCTGTGCTATCAGCGTGGAGCCTACTTGGGATTCTCTGTCTCCCTGCCCCTCCCCAACTAGCGCTCATGTATGCTCTCTCTCTCAAATAGATAAACTTAGAAAATGCACAAGATTAATTTAAATAGTGATAAGTGCTATAACAAGTTTTTGTAAAGGGGATACAAGAGAGTGTGATGTGTGTAGAGAGAACTTTAGCTAAAACTGGCAGAGCCTCTCTGAACAGGTGTCACTTGGTCAGGGAGACTAACACCGAGGAGAAAGTGGTTTGCAGGGTCTGGGAGGAGAGTTCCAGACAGGCAGGAGAAAGAGTCCTTCTTTCCTGAGACAAGAGTAAGAGTAAGCCTGGTCTGTTTGAGTAACGGTTGTAAGTTTGCAGGGCTGGAGCACGTGAGGAGGGGATCGGTCAGAGTAATGCACAGATTCTGGGCCACAATAAATGGAAAGTGTGTGCATGTGTGGGCAGGGAGATGCCAGATGGGCAGTGGGTAGAATTTCTGCCACTAAAGAAAGGACTGAGCTTCCTGAAGGCAAGATTATGCCTCATTTCACTCCATGTTCTGAACTACTAAAGTGCTCACAATTGAGTAGGCCCTCAATAAAGTGTGTTGAATGAGTGAATAAACAAACACAAGCATGAATGAATGAATGAATGAATGAGTGAATGAATGAATGAGGGAATGAATGATCAGGCCTTCTGCTTCCGCCAAGGTGGTTTTCTCTTTGAGGCTCCATGGCCCTCCTCCCCGCCTCAGCAACAGCTTCCTTCCTTTGTAATAGAGTGAGTCCAGAGCTGATCTCTGTGATTCAATATTTACTGTGTTTCACACACTGTTATTATCATTTAACGTTTACTGTCTGCTGACTGTGCACTCATCGCTGTAGCAAACAAAGAGCTCAATCTAGTTTTGGTTCATGGGCTAATTTAGTCAAGGAAAAGGAGATGTTGTAAGAGCTACCGGCATAGTAGAAATTGTGTGGACTGGAAGTCCACTGGGTCCATCTGGGCATGCATTCACCGGTGGCCTTAAGTGAGTGACTCACCCTCTGTGACCCTCCGTTTCCTAATCTGAACATGAGGCGGACAGGCTTCTTCAATGGTGGGATTTTGAGCACAGGCTGGGGAGGGAGAGCTCCAGGAGTGAAGAGTGCAGATTTCAGCCAGCCCTCCTTCACTGACTCTGCCTCCCCTGTCCCAGGCTGTGTCGATCAGATGTGGCACTGTAAGTGCCTGGTGGTCCATTGGCATGGGGGTCCTTTTTTTCTGGAGCTGCTGAATGAGAGGCAGCCATTTCCAGAGGCAGCTTGTAGCTGTGGGTTCTCTGGGCCTCTGGTTATAGGCTTTAATGCCCTGGGAGAAATACGAGTGAGGTACTGAGCAAGGCCATTTACCATGTCTTCACCTTGCCTCGGCCCAGCTGGCTGGCTGCCAGAGATGTTGCTGCCAGGGCTTCGGGTGCTGAGGCCAGGAGGTGGGGCGGTGTGTGGAGAGAAGGTGCTGGTAAGAGGCCCGCTTCACAGACTGGCCACCCAGCCAGCCTCTCCCGTGGCGCCCCACAGTGAGCTCTTAGGGTCCTTGTGATGGTCTCCAGCCCTGCTCAACTCTTAGTGCAGCCCAGGTAGGTTTTCACTTGGACTTGTAACTTCCTATGTTCTGGCCACCTTGTCTTTTACATGGAATGAGGTGGGAGGCTGTTGAGGGTTTGGCGCTGAGGGCTGATGGGAGCTAACAGGTTCTGGCAGGGCTCCTCTGGTTTCTGTGTGGGAATGGACAGAAGAGCAGAGAGGCAAGAATGGAGTCCAGTTAGGAAGCACTTTGTAGTAAGTCAGGCAAGAGAGGGTGGTACCTTGGCCCAGGTGGTTGCAAGAGAGGAGCCAAGAAGGGAAGGGACTTTGGGGTGGCTTTTGAAGGATTTCCTGGTGGACTGGAGGAGGAGAGGGAAAGAAAGCAAGCAGTCAAGGATGTCTCAAGGATTTTTTTTCAGAGCAGCTGAAGGGTAAATTAGATCCTGTGCCTGTTAATAATAATAATGATAATAAATATTAATAGCTGACTTTTTATAGCACTTATCAAGTGCCAGATGCTCTTCCCTAAGGACTGTTGATTGTGAACCTCAAGGAGTTAGTCTATGGGGGGTGGACGATGCAAGAATAATTCAGTAGAATTTGGTGAGCAAACATCATCTCTTCAAGGTGACTGTTTCCTTCAGTGTCGCCAGACATGGCGGGGGTTGTAGTGGGGCATAGGGAGAGCTGACTGGAAACGAAGTTCTAACTCTGTTTCCCCACCAGCCCTCCTTAAGTGTGTGTGTGTCTACACACACACGTATATGAGGTCTTTGGTGACTATGGGAATACGACCCCTAGGTCAGGTCTGTAGTGCAGAGCTCCAAGCTCCAGACATCATTACAGCTACTTGTCTACGATGGAGTGTTTCTGTCTCCTACGGTAACCCTCGCTTGAGTGAAGTCCTGGAACCCTAGCAACCTTCCCCTTTCTTCATAAGGCACCCTGATAGGCCTTTGTCCTTCTAGGACATTTCCAGGGACATATTCCCTCTAGTAGGCAACATTATGAAAAGATTGTATGATCTTGGTACAAGGACACTTCTTTTAAGTAATCTCTACACCGAAGCGGGGGCTCAAACTCACAAACCCAAGTTCGAGAGTCGCATGCTCTACTGCCTGAGCCAGCCAGGTGCCTCCAGTGCAAGGACACTTCCTGAAAGCTAATGCTGTCACCCTTCTTATTTAATAAGAGGCTATGTTGGTACTGAATGGAAGTACTATTAAAATAATAATTTAGAGGTCAGGTGACTGTAGCTTGCTAGGAGGTTCTAACTTCCCCTTGGTCATAGGAGAACATCAGTGTAGGGCAGTGACTTTTGAAGTATTTTTAAGTCATGGAAACTTTGTGCCAACACTCCCTTGCTGGGGGTGCAGTATATACACTAGCAAAAAATGGGGCTTCTCTGACTGAAGCAGGAGAAATAGGCTCAGAACAACCCACTTGCCAAGCTCCTTTCCTATAAAGAGTAATTCTGAGGCACCCAGGCTGGGCCACATGTTCTCTTGGGCCTTTCCAGCTCTGGGGTTCTGCAGTGATGCCCTGACGCTTCCAACTCAGCTTTTAAAGAATTCACACTCCAAACACCTGCTCTTCTCATGGATGGAGATGTCTTCCCTTCATCGTCTTCTAGTTCCATGGCCTCAGGAGAATGTAAACTCTTGAATCTCTTGCTTAGATTGATTCTGCTCACTTTGATTGAATGGACGGAATTGCCTTATCATGGATGGTGCTATACACAAGGACCCCAGACAGACCGGGTTCAAATTCTGTCTCCTACACTTTGTGGCTTAGGGAGATTCTTGGCCACGGTTGACCACGTACAAATGGAAGCGATGGTGTCCGGCTCATAGATTTGATGGATGGAAAGGCATCCAAAGTAGGTGCCTTCTGATCTCCTGAACATGTGTGGCTCTTTCCCTCCCTGGAAAACCGAGGCCCAGGCAATGCCGCTCACCCAGCGCCTTTGGTCTTGTCTTACAGAGATGTCTGGCACGGCGGCGGACATCTCGCTGGTGCACTGGAGACAGCAATGGCTCGAGAATGGCACCTTGTATTTCCACGTCTCTATGAGCAGTGCGGGGCAGCTGGCCCGGGCCACAGCGCCCACGCTCCAGGAGCCTTCAGAGATTGTAGAGGAGCAGATGCACATTCTCCACATTTCTGTGATGGTGAGTGAGGGGGAATGCCGTAAGGTGCTAGGGGATGGAGAGGGTGAGTTGGGGAGACTGTGGAGGGAGGCCGGGGTTGCCAGTGGCAGGTGGAAGAAATTGGCTGAGTGCAAGAGGTTAGAATGATAAACAGAAGGTCAGGTGAATTCTGTGGTGTCACTTGGACTGATGCATACCCATCCATCATCTGTCAGCTGTGACAAACTAATTGTGCTTCAGAGAAGAGAATAAAGGGTCTCCAGCTCCTTGGCCTTTTGGCCGACATCTCTGGGAATAGCTGTTTAACATCTGTCACGTGCTTGGCCTGTTCCACCGAGGGCTGAGGTTCAGTGCTCCAAAATACAACTGGCCTTTCCAGGAATGACTGAACAAACAAAATCGGAACAGAATTGGAGCAGGGCTGCCCTTTCCCAAGTGCCTTTCATAGGCCAGGTGCTTTGACCCTCACAATACCCTCTGCAGTGTAGATCGTACATGGTGACCCTTGGCGCTGGGCTAGGCTTAGCCACAGTCACACGTCGAAGCCCCTCCATTACCCTCCTGCTGTAGTTGTGAATATTGAGTTGCGGGGACAGAGAAACTTTACCCAAGGTCACATAGCTGGTAAGAGACAGAGATGCTCTTGGGCACTCGAACCCCTAAGCATGTCTGACTACAAAGCCTGAACTATGTCCTCCACACTATTTCTTTCAGTGCAAGAATTTATTGACTGTCCAAGCGTGTGTCAAGCACTGTGCAGGGCACACTTAAGGACATTATCTCATTGCATTCTCACCAAGAATGCGTGGAGTCAGGCATGTCACCTCCATGTGAGAGATGAAGTTACGGGCACAGAGAGGTGAAGTGGTCTTCCATCTCTGTCGGCCCTATGACCTGGAGCTCTTGGAGTCTGCTCTCTCTTCAGAGAAGGCTGTTAGGGCTTAAATCACTTGAATGGTGGTCTAAAATGTATGTAGGCTCATATTAATGGTTTCTTCAAAAAGCTGTAGTTAATGGCTCTGCATGGTAGATAGGAAAAAACAAATTCATTATGCAGAATGTACAGGGTCTAATTGGCTCAAGAAGAGATCTGATAATAGCTACAAGTGACATCCCCATAGTGCTTTTCACTCTTCAAGCCATTATTTTCTCTTGTAGCACGGCTCTGCCGAATGCATAAGGATAGGAGATGTGATTCCCAATCTACACGTGAGAAAGGTATGGCTCAGAGAGGTGAAGAATTTGGCATAAGGCCACTCAGCAAAGCAGCACTACCGTGCACTCCTGTATTTTCCATTCAACAGTCAGCAACATTTATTGAGAATCTGTACTGGGGACAGACCTTTGCTCTTGGTCTCCAGTCTCCTGGTTCCTCTTCACCTAACACTGTGCATTAGACATTCTGATTAGGGCTGAGTAAGAGCTTGGAAGTTTTCTCTTTTTGGAAAAACACACACATACCCCAGCCAGACAGCAGTGTTAATTTTGGACCTAACGCATGCTTATCACGTGGAAAAACAAATCAAGGCCTTTGTGTTATTCACGGAATGAGTGCGATAGACTTTTCCCATATATATATTTTGCAAATGATGCAGCCACATGCCAAGCCAAGTGAGTGCCTGCATGCTAACTTTGGGGTGCAAGTGTTTCAGGGTACTTGCTCAAGAGTTCACGGGGCATGAGACACCATCTGATGCTAAGAAGACTCGAGGGGGCATGACTTACTTTTTTCGTGTTGGAGAGTGAGACTCCGTTTTTGATTAATATTTATTAAGCATTTTCTGGGTTTGGCCTCACGTTTACTTGTCTACATCCGTCCCATAGCCCAGTAACCTAGATGGTATAATCTCAATTATAAATGAGCCCTGAATGGACGTTCTCTGCTTCCAGGTTCAGTGTTACTTCCACTAAATCACACTCTGTCTCCAAGGACTGTAGGTGTTCTTCACCTTTTTATTCTGCTCAGTGAGTTCAGCTTGGAAAGGGGAACTCATCAAGACCCACACGAATCTGGAATTCAAGATGTGGCTGGCAGAGTAGGCCCTGTGGAGGTTGGCACAATCCAGATCTTCCCTGCCCTCACACTAATGTGGCCCAAGGCTACCACCTTGTGGTCCCGCCAGTTCTTTTCCACCTTCAGGGCTCCAAAATCTGGATCTTTCCTGTCCTCACCTTACTCTCTTCAGGAGATAGAGTCATGTCCAGGAAACCTTGAACCCCAAGACATTTGTTGATGGCAGCCCGGCTTCTCTGAGGTGAGGTAGGGTGACGTGGAGGTTCATAAGCACAGGTTCCAGAGCCCGAGTGCCTGGGCGTAAAGTCCTGCTGTGCCGCTTAGCACTCTGGATGATTTTGGACAAAGTTTTAAATTCCTCTGTGCCTTGTTTTTGTCATCTGTAAACGAGGCTTCCACCAATACTTACTGTGTATGTACACCGACCACTTGTATCAGAGGGCTTGGCACCTAAGACCATTAGCTCTTATTCTTAGGGGTTCTTTCTTTCTTTCTTTCTTTCTTTCTTTTTTTGAAATTTACTGTCAAATTGGTTTCCATACAACACCCAGTGCTCATCCCAACAGGTGCCCTCCTCAATGCCCATTACCCATCCTGCCATCCCTCCCACCCCGCCCCCCCACCATCAACCCTCAGTTTATTCTCAGTTTTTAAGAGTCTCTTATGGTTTGCCTCCTTCCCTCTCTAACTTTTTTTTTCCTTCCCTTCCCCCATGGTCTTCTGTCAAGTTTCTCAGGATCCACATAAGAGTGGAAACATATGGTATCTGTCTTTCTCTGTATGATTTATTTCACTTAGCATAACACTCTCCAGTTCCATCCACGTTGCTACAGAAGGCCATATTTCATTCTTTTTCATTGCCTCATAGTGTTCCATTGTGTGTATAAACCACAATTTCTTTATCCATTCATCAGTTGATGGACATTTAGGCTCTTTCCATAATTTGGCTATTGTTGAAAGTGCTGCTATAAACATTCGGGTACAAGTCTTAGGGGCACTTTCATTGAAAACTTTAAGATGTGTTGATTTAATATACCTTTTATTGAATGAAATATACCATTCATTTCATAAATGGATAAACTGAGGTCCACATATAGGCTACAAGTCATCCAGGATCCCCCAGACAGACAGTGGAGCTTGGCCTGGACAGCACACCTCTCTGTGGCTTAGACTCTTATCTGTCCTTGCTGGTCTGGCCACAGTTCAGCAAGAACAAAAAGAATGTTTGCTTTCCTGTCCCCTAAACAACCATTCAAAATAGCATTCACAGTGGCTAAAGTCTGTTTTCCCATTTCTTGATGAGAAACTGGAGATGCAGTGAGTTTAACTGACTTCTAAGGCTGTGTGGTTAACAGGAATGCAGTTCTGGGAGTAGGCTTTTCCCAAGATTCTAAACTCAAGTCACATGGTTACTCACGACAGGATGGCTCCTGGTCTATCAAATTTTGCATTGTTTCTGTCTTTGGTGAAGATCTGAAATCGTTTGTGAGAAGATCCAAATCATTCTAGGGTCAATGTCCTCCATTCTCTTTTCTCAGGACAAGCGTCCTGCCCACTCATGTAGGGTAACCAGCTCCAGCTCAGTCATTAGAACCTGCTACAGTTCATGCCTTCTGGAATGGAACCAGCATGCTCTGAGTTTGTTAAGACCTGAGCCTGAGATATTAATAAACTCAGTAGCTATTTGATGTGATTTGGTCACCCAAAGATTAAACAGGAAAACCAGTATTTCACCCTATATAGGCTGATTCCAGAGCCTCCACCCTTACTCTGCATGCTAGACTGCCATTTCTCTTCTCTCTGCATCAGCTGTTGGCTTAAATTTATAAGACCTTATGGGCAGATTCATGCACAGACTCCTCCTTGTGTGGAATCTGTGGGTAGATTAAAGGGGGCGGGGGTTTGACTTGGAAGTCAACTCCAATATTGAATAGTATCTCTGTGGCTAGCTTTATTACTTTGGCCAAATCAAAATCATCATTGGTGAAACTGGGATAATGTTCCATAATTCTGAGAGTTTTTCTAGGTACCGAATGCAGCTACAAGTGCCAGTGTCCTGCACCATGAAATTAATGGCTGCCACCATTGAGGACTTTCTGTATGGCAGGCACAGTCTAGCCGCAGCACATGGGTTATTCCATTTAATTGTTCTAACACTCTGTAGGATAGATACTGTTATTTCCCTCATTCTCCCACCATTTATACGGGTGGGCCACAGTGAAGGGGTGGTTATAAGGGCCCAATACCCCGGTCCATGGCAGGACAGACCTTTCTAAGTGTTTGAGCTATCTGGCACTCGATGACGGAGTAAGGGGTAGTCAGTTCTTTGTCTCTGGGGGTAGGAAAGCAAAGGGTAGAAGCCCTAGTCATCAGGATTTTGAGAGAAATAATACTTAAATTAGATGACTAGTGTGGTTCTCTCACACTTATAAGATCTATAATTCTATGGCATAATAATATATAGAAAAATACTTTGAGGATTATAAAATGCCACATAAATCTAAGGAATTATTATTCCCATTCTCAATCAGAAGCTTTGTTTAAAGGATTTGTGTGATTTGGGGATAATTCTTTTTAAAGCTTTCTGTGAAAAATGACTTTAGATCATTTCCCCAACCATTGCATTTATTCATTCACAGCATATCATGCATTCCTTAGTTCATTGATTTAATCACTCAATCATGCAGTGGTTTCCTTGCCTGCTAAACCTAACAATGAAAATCCTATCAGCAAGAAAATAAGAGAAAAGAAAAAAAAAGCTTTCAAAAAGTCAACCACAAGCTCAGAATGAGCCAACTATATGGACTCTGATTGTCGAAAGTGGTAAGAGTGGCTCCACATTTTATTTTTTTAATGTATTTTTTCATTAACGTTTGTAATGTTTATTTATTTTTGAGGAGGGGAAGGGGCACAGAGAGAGGGAGACCCAGAATCCGAAGCAGGCTCCAGGCTCTGAGCTGTCAGCACAGAGCCCGACCCGGGGCTCGAACTCACAAACCAACTGAGTTACTAGGCACCCCTGTTTCCACATTTTAAGTTGTGTTAATGAAAGACTAGTGTTCTGAATAACTAGTTTTAGAGGTTCTAGATTAGACCTGAAACAATGTGTTTACTTTTGGGGATCCCATGCTCAGAGAAACAACGATTAGAAAAGTTATGAGAAAATAGTTAAAATAGTGAAGGATCTGAAAATAACAATGTTTTATTTTTTTTTTTAACGTTTACTTATTATTGAGAGACAGAGAGAGACAGAGCGTGAGCAGAGGAGGGGCAGAGAGAGAGGGAGACGCAGAATCGGAAGCAGGCATCCAGGCTCTGAGCTGTCAGCCCAGAGCCTGATGCGGGGCTCGAACTCACCAACTGTGAGATCATGACCTGAGCCGAAGTCGGGCCCTTAGCCAACTGAGCCCCCAAGGCGCCCCTGAAAATAACAGTGTTAATAAGCATGGTTTAAACACTTAGTGTTGTATTGTCACGTGTATTTGACTCACTCAATTCTCTACACAATCCCAATTCAGCAGATATGCTGTTGAACTCCTGTTCTACTTTTGAGAACATGCAGGCACAGAGAATATAACTAATGTGCAAGAACTGTGGATTGGGGTCCCCAGGTTCCTGTTCTGGCTCCATTACTGACTTCCTTGCTGTGTAACGTAGGCATCTTTCCTCCCTCTGCTTCCATTTCCTCTTCTGGAATGGGGTGAGGATGGAAGTAACTGCCTGAGGGCGTTGTTGTAAGATGACTCACATAAGGCACATACGGCTAGAGCCTGACACATAGCCGGGTCTTCCTAAGTGTTAGGACTCTGCCCTTTATTCGCGTATTAGTTTCCGAGGATTGCCGTAACAAAGTGCATGGACTGAGTGACCTAACATGTGTTGTTTCGCACTTCTGGAGGCTAGATTTCTGAGATCAAGGTGTGGGCAGGGCCACACTTCTTCTGAAGGCACTAGGGGAAATATCCGTTCCAGCTTCTTGTAGTTCCTTGGCTTATGACAGCGTAGCTCTGATTTTTACGTGGCATTCTCACTGTGTGTGTGTCTCTCTCTGCATCCACATTTTTCCACTTTTTATGAGGATGCCAGTTATATTGGGTGGGGCCCACCATAATGACCTTGTTGTAACTTGCTTACCTCCATAAAGTCCCAGTCTCCTCTCCATATAAGGTCATGTTCTGAGGTATTGGGCATTAGGAGTCCTACATATATTTTGTGTGTATGGGGGGGGGGGACAGATTTCACCAATATCAAGTGCCATTGCTGTGTTATTTATAAGTGATATTATTGAAGAAAGCCCAGGGCAGCCAGGACAGGGGAAACCAGGCCATTACAGACTGCAGGTCCCAAAAGCCTTTGGACAGAAAGTAGAGTAGTGAGGAAAACATCCTAAGGGGGATTATTTTAAAAGGAAAGGTGACAATGATATAGCAGCAGAAAAAAAACACGCGATACATACAGCCGTGAAGCTGTGGCCTGGGACTCGGGTGTCGCAGCCCTCACACTCATTTGCTCCCTGACCGTAGGCACACACTTCCCTTCTTGGCCTTAAGAACCCCATCTATAAGTTGAGATCATCAAGCGTTTATCAGTTGCAGGACATGATGAGATTGGGCAATACAGATACACCATGTACATTTTTATGTACTTATGTACATGTATTTATGTACATGAATCCCGTTTATTTTTTAAGAAAGCAGAATTTTAAAAATCACAGATGCATGCATTAAGTTTTAAAAATTCAAGCCACATGAACCTGGTAGCTCAGGTTTGACTTGCCTCAACAACAAGGATGTACTAAAAGCATGTAGGGTCTGTAGCTAGGCTTACGGGACCGTGAGAAGGATAAGCCATGGCTTCCGTCTATAGGACATGTGACTTATCTCCCACAGCATTTAGGGATGCAGCATAGTGAAGTAGAAAGAACATAGTCTGGTGTCAGGAGCCTGGGTTTCAAGCTGAGAGTCTTCCTCATAGCAGCTATGGAGGTCTGGATGTTTTCACCTCTCTGAGTTTCTTGGTTGGTCATTTGTAAAAGTGGAATTAAGATTGAAATCATGGCATTGAACTAAGACAATGCCCATGAAAGGATTCGGCTAGGTTTCCGCAGAAGCGACGGAGCTATAAAATATGGTTGGAATGTTGGAGCCCAAAGCACCTTAGACCTTGCAGAATCCAACTTTTCTAGATGAGTCAGCTGGCACACGTTTGTTCTACGGACAAATCGCTCTGAATCTTGGTGACTGACCAAACAGTGCTTTCTTGCTCATGTGCCTTCCGTGTTGGCAGCTGTGGTCTCTGTGGCTCAGCTCCGCATGTCTTCTCATTCTGCAGTTTTGGCCGAAGGGGAGCCCCAGCCTGAGACCTTTGGTCTCCATGGCAGAGGGAATGAGCAAAAGAACTGGTGGAAATCGAGGACACTTCTTCAAGCTAGTGCTCAGACAGGGGGTTCTCTCATGTTCTGTGGCCAGGGCCAAAGCACATGTGTGGCCCAACCCAAAGCCAATGGCAGAGGTATATAGTCCTTTACAGAGAATGGGCATGTGGACGGTTGCATACGGCAGCAGACTGAACCCCACCTTCATTTTGTGGGTGGAGAGAATGAGGCTAGAAAAAGGATGTTCTCCATCCGGATTACCCCGTCTGTCTGGGCCGACAGTCAAGCCCAGAAAGAAAATCCTGGAGATGGCAAGAGGCAACCTAGACAGGGGAACAGAGGCAGTTGGGATGCAGGATAGGACTGTGTATAAGAAAAAATAATCTGCAAAATATGAGGCAGAGGGAGGCAGAGAGAAACACAGACAGGAAAAATAGACATCTGCAAATATTCATGGAGTAGCTCTTCTATGTTAGGTGTATAGAAACTACCGGAGACAGAGAGGGAAACTGAGAAAAAGGGAGCTGATGATAATGAGAGAGATGTAGAAAAATACAAGGAAATTGGCAGGAATGGACTGGTAAGGAGTTAGCAGTAGAAGCAGAGACAGGGGAAGAGGATGCAGAATAAAAGGCAGGGAGGAAGGAACCACACAGAGGTGGAGGTGGAGGGGCAGATAGAACCCAAGCCCAAGACAAAGTGGTAGAAGGGTCCTGGGGTGAGGAGGGGGATGAGGAGGAAGTCAGGGGCTGAGAAGGACAGAAGGCCTCCTGCACGACACGGAGGGGGGCACTGGCACAGTGGATCTGAGAAGAAGCAGCAGAGGAAAAGGTGGAAAAGAGAAGGGAGAGGGGAGATCTAGAGACAGCAGAGAAGCATGGCAGGGGCAGGAAGGGCAGCAGGCAGGTTGACAGAGTTGAGGGGGATGTTCTCTTGGTGACCACTCTCCACCTTTACACTCCGGCTTGTTGTTGCACATTTCATTTTGCTTCAAGAACCTGAAGCTTCTGGAGCACCTGGGTGGCTCAGTTGGTTACATTTCTGACTTCGGCTCAGGTCATGATCTCATGCTTTGTGGGTTTGAGCCCCACGTCGGGCTCTGTGCTGACAGCTTGGAGCCTGGAGCCTGCCTCAGATTCTGTGTCTCTGTCTCTCTCTGCCCCTCCCCTGCCTGTGCTCTGTCTTTCTGTCTCTCAAAAATAAATAAACATTAAAAAAGGAAAAAAAGAACCTGAAGCTTCTGTGTGTGCAGTATTCTAACAACACAGAATGAATGCACATGTGCTGTGTGGTATTCACGTTGTATACTCCCCTTCCCCCATGCCCTGAGTCAGCCCACGGTGAAAACGTCCAGTGAACTTGGGGTTGGACACAATAGAGCTTCAAGATCCACCTTCAGTTAGTTCCCCTTCCTCCCCCTCCCAGTCCTCAGAAGACAACTTGGTTTGGTGGAGGTCCAAACATACGTTTGGACAGACAGATGTTGGTTCAGAGTATGACTCTCTTATTTCTGCTTGTCTCAGGCACATTCCTGAACTTCTCTGATTGTTACTGTCTCCTGAATCTACAGTGAGGCTGTGGACCTCTCATTCATGGGGCTGAGGGGAGAAGACACATGGAATGTCTCAGCACAGTGCTCAGAGAACATCCCTTCTTTTCTTTTGCCCTTTAAAATATTTCTCCCTAATTCACACTCATGCTTGACCTTCACAAACATCCTTTGAGCTAAGTTGGGCAGGAGTTATTAAGAATATTGACTCTGGGGGCGCCTGGATGGCTCAGTTGGCTGAGCGTCCAACTTAGGCTCATGATCTCATGGTTTGTGAGTTCGAGCCCCGCGTCGGGCCCCGTGCTGACAGCTCAGAGCCTGGAGCCTGCTTCAGATTCTGTGTCTCCCTGTCTCTCTGCCCTTCCCCTGCTCATGTTCTGTCTCTCTTTCTCTGTCTCAAAAAATAAACATTTGAAAACATTTTTTTAAAAAAGAATATTGACTCTGAAATAGTGACGTAAATAATAGACTAAATAAATGAATGGGATAGAAGACATAGCTCTTTCTTGCAATAGAATCCCAATTGATAAATAAATGTAGAAGGAAAGAGGGAAGTAGAAGATCGCCATTAGACAGTCACCACTGTTAAAATTACTACTGACAAGATCCACTGATATATACGAATATTAAAGGGTGAAACTTCAAGAAGAAGCAGGATATTTGCGGAATCTCAAAGTATCCCCCCCCAATATTTATTAATTATGAAAGGAAAATGGTGATTTATAGTAGAGAATCTAGTAGATAAGTAGTATCAGCTTCTCGGGCTGCCGTAACAAATTGTCACAAAGTGGGGGGCTGTTGAAACAACAGAAATTTATTCTGTCACAGTTTTGGAGGCCAAAAATCCAAAATCAAGGTTTCAGTAGGAATGTACTCTCTCAGCGGCTCTAGGGGATAATCTGTTCCTTGCCTCTTCTAGTTTATGGAGGTGCCAGGTGTTCTGTGGCTCGGGACTACATACATACATACATAAATACTCCTGCATACATAACTCCACATCTTTGCCTTAGTCTTTGTATCACCTTCTTCTCTATGTCCTCTCTTCTGTATGTCTCTCGTGAGGACATGAGTTATTGGCCTCAGAGCCCTCCTGGGTAATTCAGGATGATCTTCTTTTGCAAGATCTTAACTTAATTACATCTGCAAAGATCTTTTTTTGTTTGTTTGTTTTCTTTTCCCAAATAAGGTAGCATTGACTGGTTCTGGGGACTAGGACGGGGACCTATCATTTTTTGGGTCTACCATTCAACCCACTACCTCACTTTAACCAAGTGATCCAGGTTACCACCACCAGGAATAAGACAGATCGACATCATGAATCCTCTGCTAGGATGCACTGAGAAGGGTACAATGCCGTTCCTGATGCTTGTGCAAAATGTGTACCCTCATTGTAATTGTGAGAATACAAAGTGAGCGACATTCTACGACATAATTGGCCAGCACTCTTCAAAAGTGTCAAAATCATGAAAGATAGGAAAGGCTGAGGGATTGTCACGGATAAGACTGGGCAGACATAGAATCTAAATGCCACATGGGATCCTGGACCAAAAAAGGAACATTGGTGGAAAACATAGTAAAATCCATATAAGGTCTGTAGTCTTGTTAATGTATTATAACATTTATTTCCTGGTTTTGATTATTCTTTTATATGTGATTTTAACTTTGGAGGAAACTGAGTAAATAGTATACAGGAACTCTTCTGTACCAGCTTTGTAACTTCTCGTGAGTCTATATTCAAAATAACAGGTTTATAAAGTTTTTTTTTTAACATTCATTTTTGAGAGACAGAGCACAAGTCGGGGAGAGAGAGGGGGGCACAGAATCCAAAGCAGGCTTCAGGTTCTGGGCTTTCAGCACAGAGCCCAACGTGGGGCTTGAACTCATGAGCTGCGATCACAACCTGAGCTGAAGTTGGACACTTAACCAACTGAGCCACCCAGGTGCCCCTGTATTCAAAATAAAAGGTTTAAAAACAAAGAGAGTCTGGAGTCTGGAGCAGGATTGCCTGAGTCAGAATCCTGGCCTTATCATTTAACAGCCACTTAACTGCCGTTGGTTAAGTTACTGCTCTGTGTCTGTTTCCCCCATTAAAAATGGTAATACTGATAGTTTCTACCTCATGGAGTTAAAATGAGGTAACATGTGGACTGTATGCAAATGCTAAGTCATCAGTTTCATTGATATTGTTACTATTATTGATCTTGTTTGACAAACGATAAAACCTCCGATGAGGGAGTTAAGATAACTCGTCTCTAAGATCACACGGCTGGTGCCTGAGCCCTGAATCAAACTTAAGTTTCTGATTCCAGGGGCACCTGGCTGGCTCACTTGGTAGATCATGTGACTCTTGATCTCAGGGTCCTCAGTCTGAGTCCCACAGTGGGTGTAGAGTTTACTTAAAAAAACTTCTGGTGATGCCTGGGTGGCTCAGTCGGTTAAGCGTCCGACTTTGGCTCAGGTCATGATCTCTCAATTCATGGGTTTGGGCCCCGTTGTCGGGCTCTGTGCCGACAGCTCAGAGCTTGGAACCTGCTTTGGATTCTGTGTCTCCCTCTCTCTCCTGTTCCCCTCCCCACTTGTGCTTTTTCTCTGTCTCTTAAAAATAAATAAATGTTAAAAAAATTTCTGGTTCCAAGTGATCTCTCGTAAGACATTTCTTCTGCTACCAGAGCCAAGATGGGTAAGGACCTCTCCCGGGGCCATCTCCTTAACCATCTGGTCCCACATCCCTGTGTGTCGGTCAGACGGGCCTGACTCTGGACTGTGGAAGATGGCAGCCACTTCTTCCTCATCATAAGTGCTTAGAAGTGAGGAAAGCAGAAATTTCCAACTTCTCAAAAAAAAAAAAAAAATCCGCAAGACAACCTCAGCCCCTTTAAAACACAGGGAGTCCAGTGCCCTCATTGAGAGTGAAAACAAATATGGAAACTAAGCCTGTAGGTCTCAGAGTGACTCAGTGTCGTGTGTCAGGTCAGTGCCAGAAATGGCCTTGCCGGCTAGACTGCACGAATGCGCACTTGTGCGTATGTGTCTGTGTGGGTGGGTGGTCCCCGCCTCACTACACTTTCTAGACGTCCCCCAGCTGTGATCTGTACTCAGCAGAAGGCCTCCGGCTCATGCTGCGGGAGCCATAAACATATAGGTTGCACACAGCTATATTTCACTTCATTGTGGTAATCATCCTGTCTGCACATCCGCCGATACAGTCAAACAATTACCCAATTCAAACTTCTGCTGCTAATGTTCCCCAGCTCAAGGGCGTCTTTAATAGCAAAATAATACTTGTTTTTTCTTCCTTCCCTCTCTGTTTTTTCCTAATCTCTCCCCGATGAGACATAACATTAATTACAGCAGTTAACGGAAATTCTGTCTCCATTACTGCCTGCCACCTTTTCTATCTTGCCTTCCGCCTCCAAAAATTCCTCTCTTGAATGCAGGGGGGAGGTTTATGCAGATGTGCGATTGTATTTATTTACCTTTTCTCTGCTTACCTCCTGTGTGCTGAATTTTAAGCCACGCAGAATCAGTGTCTTCGCTGGGGCGTGTGTGCGTGAGTGTGAGCGCGTGCATGTGGTTCCTGTGCGCCTGCTTCATAATCTAGCTGTCATTTTGAGCTAATTGTGTTGTTTCCTCTTGTGTGGAAGGAAATCTTATCTGTTTTGGATTAAAATTCAATGAAGGTCATAACGGCTGGAAAACTTACCAGACTGCTGCAATTAATGTTCATTTGGCTTTGATAAATTGGAACGTTCCCCTCAATAGGACTGGAGTGGATTTCAGAAGCACTAATTCTTCCATTAACTCAATGATTCCGCCTGTGATGGAGGACCTTGTCCTGCTTTTGTTTGTCATCTGTCACGTGGAGGAGCCGGGCATATGTCGGCGATGATTTATCGTGATTGCAGCGCCTCGTTGTATCAAAGCATTTAAAATCACCAATTATTTTTGCCCCCTCTAAGTTGCTTGGTTAAACAAAATGTGAAGTTGGAATTAAGGTAGAAGAAAAAAAAAATCTGTGTCCCTGTTTCCATTCCTGGGTTTCCACAGTTGTGGGGTTATTACAAGTTCCTTTCTTGTTTGTCTTTGTTTTTAAAAAAAATTTTTTTTAATGTTTATTTATTTTTGAGACAGAGAGAGACAGAGCATGAATGGGGGAGGGTCAGAGAGAGGGAGACACAGAATCCGAAACAGGCTCCGGGCTCTGAGCTGTCAGCACAGGGGCCCAATGCGGGGCTTGAACTCACGGACCACAAGATCGTGACCTGAGCCGAAGTTGGCGCTCAACTGACTGAGCAACCCAGGCACCCGTCTTTGTTTCTTTAAATATTTTTGGTGTTTATTTTATTTTGAGAGACAGAGAGACAGAGAGAGACAGAGAGAGACAGAGCAGGAGTGGGGGAAGGGTGTCGAGAGAGGGAGACACAGATTCCGAAGCAGGCTCCAGGCTCTGAGCTGTCAGCCCAGAGCCCAACACGGGGCCGGAACCCACGAACTGTGAGATCATGACATGAGCCAAAGTTGGACGCTTAACCACCCAGGCGCCCCTACAAGTTCCTTTCAAGGACCAGGTGAAAGTGAATATGTCATAGGAATAATACAGAGCACTGATTATTTTATGTGTATTGTTTTACTTTCTAAATCAGTTGTTTAGGGTGTTTTGTCCATGTCACCTGGGAAGAGACTGAAGTCCATAGATGATAAGCATTTTCTGCAACATAAACAGCATAAGAATGGAAGCCCGGTATCTGGATTCTAAAGCTCTTGCATTACCCTCATACATTAGGATTTTTACAAATTGCTTCTTATTAAGCCGTGCTATTTACTGCCCATATTTCACTAGGTGTGGAGCAAGATCTCCATCCTACTTAAGAATTACCTGGGATGTCGGGGCACCTGAGTGGCTCAGTTGGGGCACCTGGATGGCGTCAGTGTCAGCAAAATAAATAAATAACTAAACATAAATATATATATATATATATATATATATATATATATATATATATATAATTACTTGCAGTGTTTGTTTAAAACACAGTTTCCTGGACTCTGCCCCAGGTATGCTGGATCTGAATTCCTGGTGGGGGTTCCCGGCAATCTGCATTACGGAAAACTCTGCAGCTGGTGTCTGTGGATAGCGAAGGTGGAGGAGAATCCCTATCCTGAAGCTCCCTGAGACCAGCAGGGAGAAAGTCACAGCCTTGACCCGCTCGTGTAAAACATGATTTAATTCTTCTGAAACCCTGCCGGGCGGGCATCACTGTCTCCATTTTGTAGATTTAAATATTGAGGTCTATCAGGTTAAGTGGTCTTGCCCAAGGTCACACAGCTAGGGAGAGACCCGATTGGGATCTAGACCCTGTGTTTGCCTTGCTGACTAGAACGCTCCTGCTCTCACTGAGCACCCCCATCTCATCTGCTTCTGTCTTTGTCTGGCTCTGTCTGCAGCCTCCCTTGTCTAAAATCCTGCAGGGGCATCAGCGAGAGTGGCTCTAGGCTTTCCCCATGGACACCCTCTTCGGTTCCTGTTTTATTACTGTCCTTATGTGTCCTGATGTTCCCCTAATGAAGCATCGAGAGGCCTGCCCTGTCTTGGCCTTCCTTAATAGGGAGTGAAATATGTTGGTGTCTGTGCCAGGGGCTTTGTTTAGATGGTTCACAGAGCTACCCAAGCCCTCCCGTGGGGGGATGTGGATTAGCCCCTCCCTCCCATCGTTGCAGATGATCTCAGGTAAAGGAAGCTTACCCACAGGGCGGGTCTGCACCGTTACAATCATTACAGCAGCATGGCTGAAGGGACAGGAGAACAGCTGGACCTGTTTCTGCCAGCCTTTGGCTAACTGTGTGATCTTGGGCTAGCTACTTGCCTTCTCTGAGCCTTGAGGTAAAACAGGTGTAACAATGGTACCTCCTCTACAAAATCATTGCCACGAATGGAAGCGTCCGTGCTGTGTGCAAGCTTGGTATCTGATAAATAGAAATTTCTTAATAGATTATAGCTATTCTTGGGGCGCCTGGGTGGCTTGGTCAGTTAAGCATCCGACTTCGGCTCAGGTCATGATCTCACGGTTTGTGAGTTCGAGCCCCGCTTTGGGCTCTGTACTGACAGCTCAGAGCCTGGAGCCTGTTTCGGATTCTGTGTCTCCCTCTCTCTCTGCCCCTCCCCTGTTCATGCTCTGTCTCTCTCTGTCTCAAAAATAAATAAACGTTAAAAAAAATAAAAAAAAAAGATTATAGCTATTCTTAATTTTTTTAAGTGTTTATTTTTAAGAGACAGAGAGAGAGACAGAGTGCGAGGAGGGTAGGGGTGGAGAGAGAGGGAGACACAGAATCCGAAGCAGGCTCCAGGCTCCGAGCTGTCAGCACAGAGCCCGACATGGGGCTTGAACTCACAAACCTGTGAAATCATGACCTGAGCCGAAGTCTGACGCTCAGCCAGGGGAGCCACCCAGGCGCCCCTGTAGCTATTCTCAAAGCTCAAGCACTGTTGACCCACTAACATTAACAGAACGTGTTCCCATTTAACATTTCATTAAAACCTCCTGACTGTATGTTAAGTAGGTGTTCTTTTTAACGTCCTTTTATAGCTGAGCCTCAGAGAAGGGCCTTGCTTAGAGTCACATAGCTGGTGAGTGCCAGAAAAAGGACTTCCTGAATCTCTGACAGAAATGCATATGTGGGGCCGGTGGTGGACATTTGCCTGAAGT
Source organism: Panthera uncia (assembly GCF_023721935.1). Lineage (NCBI taxonomy): Eukaryota > Metazoa > Chordata > Mammalia > Carnivora > Felidae > Panthera > Panthera uncia. The sequence goes on along the minus strand of NC_064807.1, from coordinate 74,695,393 downwards.
TTGTAGACCTGCCGTTTGAGGTTCAGGGTGAAATTTGGGCTGGACCCTCTGGCCACCCTCCTTTTGAGATTCAGAATGGCAGGGGTTATCTACTGAATTGTGTCCTAAACCCCCATATGGCCATATTTGAAGACGGGGCCTCGGAGAAGGTAATTAAGATTAAGTAAGGTCCTGTGAGTGGGGCACTAACCCAATAGGACTGGTATCCTTAAAGATGAGGAAGAGACATTGGTGATGCGTGTACCTAATGGAAAGGCCATGTGAGGACACAGTGACAAGGTGACTGCTACAAGTTGGGAACGAGCCCGTGTGGATACCCTTGATCTAGAGGACTTCCAGCTGCTAGAATGGAGAGAAACCAAATTTCTGTTGTTGAAGCCACTCAGTCTGTGGAATTTCTTTATGGCAGCCTGAGCTAACAGAGCAGATTATCATGGTTATTGCCACCCCAGCCCCCAGTGGCTGAAGGAATGTGGGAAGCTGGACTGGTCTTTTCCTTCTCCTCTGCAGTTGCTCCTGGAACGAAGGCCAAAAGCAGAAAGAGTGAGGGGAGGTGATCCCAAAGCAGAGAGGGGACAGGATGGAAAAGGAAGAAAGGAGATGAGAGGCGTTTTTAGAAGCACATGATAGCAGCTCAGTAAACTCTTAGGTGAATGGACTGGGAGATAGACAGTTGGATGATCTTGTCATGTGTTACTGTAATGAACTTTTCACAGCATCCAGTACTGGGTGTAGATTCACAGATTGCAGGGAGACAGCTGATGATAACAGCTTCCACTTAGTTATTGCAAGAAGAAAAAAAATTGAGTGCCTTTTATATGACAGTATGGTCTTTGTCATTAATCTTTACAGAATTCATTAAAGTTTACAGAATTCTGCCTGCTAATGATTATTTACAGATAAGATGTGCATGTACCCATTTGTTGGATGAGAAAACTGATATTGCCCAAGGTCACACAGGACCTGGACTCTGAGTTTGGAGCCCAGGCTCTCGGCATGAGTACACTGATTAGCACCAGTGGGACTGGAAGAACAGCTAACTTAGAGGAGAGGCCCACACCTTGCTAGGTTTCTATTTCTTCACCTCCTGCCTATATGACCTGGGACAAGTTGTCTAACCCGTCCTAGCCTACAGTGAGGTAATGGGGAAGTGCTTGGTGCCTTGCCCATGGGGAGTGCTCCGTGAATGGGAGCTGTAGGGTACAAAACCTCTCTTTGTATCTCCAATATCCTATTTCCTGGGCTTTAAACTGAGGACAGTAGCTCACATCTTCAAAGACTGTGTTGAATGAAATAAGCTAGAGGAGAGCATCCCTGGGGCTTCACCTGTCACGTAATAGATGCTTGGTTCGTGAGGACAATTGTGATCATTATTTCCGGTGGCCTCCAAAACACCGTGTAGATTAGAGACTCGTCAGTTTGGGAATCTCTTGGATAAGTCGAGGACCAAGCTGGTGGTTTTCTGGTCTGTTCCACCCTGGGCTGCTTTTGGGAGGCCCCTGAGTGGAAAGAAGCCAGCAGCCATGGGAAGTGACAGCTGGGGTCTCCGAGCACCCCCCCCCCCTGCCCCGGGGACCACATCCTGCTCCCCAGGAGGTGAAGACATGGCTGGCCTGACCAAGTGGTGCCAAGTGAAAAATGAGCTTGGGAAAGGGTAACAACGTCTGTGTCATCATTTTCTGCATGAGGGGGTCAACCGGCTTCATAAACTGTGCTGCTGCCAGAGCGGTCTTTGTTTAGGAATTAATTAGGAGCAGCAGAGAACTGCAGCCCGTGCAGATTTTGGTCTCTGGAAGTTATAAAAAGCAGATGGATTTTAAACAAATATGTTTTTCACCCTTTAACACTATGGGAAAGGGTACATATCAGAGCAGGGGCATGGGGAGACGGACATGAAAAAGGAACACCTGAGCCCTCTTGCCCACCCCACTTCTGCAAGTCCCTGAACTTGGCCCATCCTGTCGGCTGCTGCAGCCTGGGCATCGGTAACATTTTGGTATTAAAAATAGCACAGTCTTCTGGGTCTTCATGTGCCAGGAACGGTGCTTTATCTAATCTCTTGGTAACTGCCTTTAAATGTGAGAAAACCAAGACTCAGAGGGGCAGGCTCTTTTGTTAGATGTGATGGAGCTCAAGCCTGAACCCTGGGTTATAAGAGTTCAAGGTCTGTGCCTCTGGCTTCTGTGGTATAGCAGAATCTTCTCATGTTCCCAATAAAATACTCCGAGGAACCATTCAGAAGTATCTATTAAAAAGCTGATGGGGAATTTCAGAGGGTGGCTCTTGCAAAACCTAGGGATACTCATGTGAGGGCCAGTGAGGATCATTTATGCTTCCATGAATCAACTCTGTTGATATAGAAGTTACCTACCCCCAATGAATGCATTGCACCTTATGAATGATAATAATAATAGCAATAATAATGCTAGCTAATATTTGTATAGAAGTTGACAATTTTAAGGCAATGATGACATATCCACTAATGCCTTTTATATTCAAAACCATTCTTAGTTATTTAGGCACTCATATTGTAGCTGTTTATTATTATTATGACTATTATTATTGTTATTATCATTATTCTTATTAGTCCTGTGGTGAAGCCTTGAAAGGTTTATCATGTCTAAGATCACACAGTGACTCAGTGGTAAAGCCAGACCTCCTTTCACCAACTTTCTCAGTATCCCCTGGGGGATATTTAAAAGGTTAGGGGTGCCCAGGGGTGGCAAATAGAAAAGACCTCATGTCGGAGAAGCAAAGAAGATCATGGCATGTTAGAGGTAGAAGGAAATTTGGAGATCCTTGCTTTAAGACCCTCATTTTCAAAATGAAGAAAACCAGTGCCTGTTGAAAGGAACTCACTTCTTCAGATTCACATAGCAAGTTAGTGTGACATTGAGGCTAAAAAAAATGAACAAGTTTGGGGCGCCTGGGTGGCTCCATCAGTTGAGCGACCAACTTTGGCTCAGGTCATGATCTCGCGGTTTGTGAGTTCGAGCCCCGCGTCGGGCTCTGTGCTGACAGCTCGGAGCCTGGAGCCTGCTTCGGATTCTGTGTCTCCTTCTCTCTCTGCCCCTCCCCCACTCATGCTCTGTTTCTCTCTGTCTCAGAAATAAGTAAACATTAAAAGAATAGTCTTCTGGGTCTTCATGTGCCAGGAACATTAAAAAAAATGAATAATTAAAAAAAACGAACAAGTTTGCATTTAAATCCTGGGATTTACATTACCTCTCTTTGTGACCATGGGCAAGTGAATTAATTCATTGCAGCCTTGGTTTTCTGTTTTGTAAAATAGGGGAAACGCTATGGAGTGGGGTAAGGGTTCAGTGAGATGATGTATATGAAACTGGTAACACATGTCATAGAACATGTGCCCACTAAGTGAAAGCCACTGGGACAAGAGATACGAAGAAAAACACACAGGCTTGGGGCCAGACAGGCCTGAGTTCAGCTCCAAGCTCCCAGTCGTTAACTATGTGACCTTGAGAAAATCACTCAAATCCTCCTAACCTCAGTTTCCTTCTATGAAAATTGGAATGGTTTATACCGACACCATTTTGTTTGCTCTGTTTACTGAAAATAACCTATGGTAGAGATCAACCCAGAGCCTTTCCCACAGTGAACCTCACCTCTCATGGGTCCCAGTGTGTTCTCCTTTTCCCATTCCGTGATTTTCTTTCTCAGCTAGCTGTTCTCCAAGCAAACAAAGAAAGCCCACAGCTCCTTCCCTGAAGCACCACTGTTGACATTTTTCCTTTGGGCATTGGAGCTAAGAAGCAGTTCTGGATTCCAGCCATTTCTATAAAAACCTTCCCAACTTGGTGGAGTTTTGTGTCCCCTCCAAGCATGGAGCTGGAGGGAAAAGATGGCATTAAGTGTAATTAAATATGCACTCCTGCGTTTGGGGACTGCATTGGGGGGATTTGTCTTTAAAGTGTCATTCTTGTAGCAAAGACACCTGTTATGCTAATGGTGCTGTGTTAGTCTCAACCGGGGGCCTGGATGTTTTCTTAGCTGAGCTACTGTGAATACATTACACCCCATGCCGCACTCCATGGTCTAGCATCTTTTGCTTTTTCTCAAATGTAAGCACCTTGGATTCTTAATTTGGTCTCCGTAATGAAGCACATGGAGGGGAGAAGTGCTTACGTTAGTCCCTTCATTGGAGAAAATACCTGATGGGGAAAGACTAGAAGGGAAACAAACATTTATAGAGCAATTGCCATGCATCAGGCGTCGTGCTGAATGCGCGACGAGGCTCTGCTATTTAATCTCACCACAGCAATGTAAGGTAGGCATTTGTATTGTTATTTTACAGATGAAGGAACGGAAGCTCAGAGAGGCTACAATTTATTCAACTAATATTTCTTGAACACCCACCCACTGTGTCAAGTACTGTGTTAGACTCCTGGACTCTAGCATTTATCAACCAGAGACTGATTTGAGATTGTGGCCCCAGGAGCATTAAGCAGTTTGTCTAAGTTTACACTATAGGAACTGGCAGAGCTGAGATTCAAACCTAGATCTGTCAGAGTCTTGTTTTGAACTCCTTGAAACAAGGAGGCTTAGAGCTTATTCATTCACGTCTTCAAAGTTCATGGGGCATCGTGTATACACAAAGCACTGGGGGAAGCACTTCTGGAGGTTCCAAGATGCAGGTTTCTGTGTCTTTGGGTAGGATTATTGGATGAAATATTCAAGGAACTAGTGCTGTGTAGGAGGCACAGACCAAAGACAGTGGGAACACAGAGGAAGAAGAGGTCCCTTCCAGCTGGAGGGATCGAGGGAAGCTTCCTAGAGGAAGGGAAAATTGATCCAGGTCTTAAAATGTGGCATGGATGAGGACATCAGTCAGTAATTTACAACTTTGCATCTTACTCACGATCTATTGGCAGTAGATGATGTTATCAAGAGTCTAGGGTCAGGGATGTGTTTCACGCTCACTTTCCAAGAGGTTAGTAGATTTCTAGCGTCCTATTCAGGACCAATTTACCTGGTACTGACTACTCTGTCCCACCACAAAGGCTGGGGACTGATCAACACAGGTAAACAGACATGGCTCCCACCCACGGAAAACTCCCGAGTAGAGAAGGAAGGGAGTATCTAAGTCATTCTTAGTTAATTCAGGGAAGACTTAGCGGAGGAGGATAAATGTAAGTTTAGAAAGGAATCTTGTAAATGATCTATTCCAGTACTTTTCAACATTTTACACCAGAAACCTTTCATCAAATGAAATGTTATATGGACGCCTAATACATCCACGTGGATCGGCTGTGGCTGGAAGCTTGGAGGAGTTGATGAGGGGGATAGGATCTGCTTGTTTTAATTCACCCCACATACCACCGAAGCTATGCCCTAGTGATCGTGGCTTGAAAACAACCACTTAACTCCCTTTACACCCCCATCATGTAAAGGATGAAGGGACTGTGCCCTGAGAGGGGAATTGACTCAAGGCCAGAGTCCATGAGCAAGCTAATGCCGGGAACCAGCTCTCTGGGTGTCCTGTCCCAAGGCTTTCTACACCACCACTGAGAGAAGAGACTGTTTTTTGTTTTTGTGTTTTTTAACTTTCATTTTGAAATAACTTTAGGTTTCCAAAAGAATCGTAAAGTAAGTACAGAGAATTCCCCTGTATCCTCTAACTTCCCCAACTATCAACCTTTTTTCTGAACCATGGTACACTTTCCAAAACTGAGCAGTTAACGATGCCACCCCGTTAACTAAACACTTTATTCCTTTTGCCTGAATTTTTTCACTGATGCCCTTTTTTTTTTGTTCCAGAATCCAGTCCCGGGTACCGTATTGCATTTAGTTGACCTGTCTGCTTAGTCTTCTACTCCTCAGGCTTTGCTTGCATACTGCCTTGATATTTTGGAGAGCAGTGATGAGGTATTTTGCAGGGTGTCTCTGGACCTGGGTGTATCTGATGCTTTCTCATAATTGGACTGACATTATAGATGCGAGGGAAGAACAACGACAAATGAGAAGTGGCCTTCTCGCTTCATTATATCAGGAGGAATGTGCTATCATTAGGACTTAAGACATGCTAAGATGGTGTCTGTCAAGTTTCTCCACTCTGAAGTTCCTGGTTTTCTCTGTCCATACCCTAGTAGAAGCAAGTTACTAACACCAACGTGCACAGGGGGCAGGGGATTAAGATCTGCCTCCTGGAGGGAAGTGTGCCAGAGAAAGTGTGGATGTTTAATAAAACCACCACCGCGATTCATAAATATTTGGGAGAGGTACTTTCAGATGCTGCAGACATCCCGTGTCTTCATAAGGTTTTCCCCACTCATTTTAGCATTCATCAGTAGATCTCGCCGGCAGTGATTTATTACTGCAGTGGAGAAAAGGGATCTTAAAGCAAAACAAAAGCAAAAAATAGAAAGGAAAAAAAGGAGTCAGGAAAGGAAGAAGAGAACGGGTGTGCCCTTACTAAAGGCAACACCCTTTCTAGGTGGTGGACTTGGGTCAGGGTAGGTGTCAGGGAGAAAAGGGTTGGCAGTACTCTCCTCACCAGCTTTGCTGACCTCATTCAAACACAGGGGCATTTTAATTGACATCACCATGGCACTGTCAGTAACCATCATACTCTGAGGCCCGGGGAAGCTCTTGTTAACTCTTTCAGGAAAAGGTCAGTGTAGATCAGTGTAAGAACACTTAATGTGCCCCTTTTCCTCCCGGGTTTTATCTGAAAATATACCTAGTTGAGGCGCACCAGGGGCACTCAGTTGGTTAAGCGTCCTACTCTTGGTTTTGCCATGATCTCACAGCTCACGGGTTCGAGCCCTATGTTGGGCTCTGCGCTGACAGCATGGGGCCTGCTTGGAATTCTCTGTTCTCCCGTCTGCCTGCCCCTCCCCAACTCATGCTCTCTCATTCTCTCTCAAAATAAATAAATAAACCTAAAAAAATTATTTAAAAAGTATACCTAGTTGAGGGAGTAGGTTAAGATAGGTCTCTTAACCTGATAGTTTCCATGCTTCTGTATGTGTGTTTTATGTTATACGTGCTGTATGTTGTATGTGTGCTTCCTTTTTGCTTTCAACATATGCCTACTACTGGGTCCCATAGCATTTGGGGAGAAAGGGAGTTACCAACCTTTTGCCTGTATCTTAGCTTTGGGCAGTCCCCTAGAACAGCTTGCATTCTTGGCAAGGTTCCATAAGATCTCAATGACAAAATATGGCTGGCTTGAAGCTCAGGGATGAGGAAGTGCAGGAATGTGTATAAACCGCCCATGCCTGGCATACCTTGGGGGTATCTGGTATGGGTCACTGGGAGTTAAGCTTGTTAGATTAGCCCATTTAGCCCTTGGAGCAAATCTCATGGAAGAGATGGCCGTTGAGATGATTCTTAAAGATTGAGGTTGACAGGAAGTATTCCAGACAGAAATTAGCATGCAAGAACCTCAAGATATTAGGAAATTTCCTACCCATTAAACTAGTTGGGGGATCGGGGCGCGTGGGTGGCTCAGTCGGTTAAGCGGCCGACTTCGGCTCAGGTCATGATCTCGTGGTCCGTGAGTTCGAGCCCCGTTTCGGGCTCTGTGCTGACAGCTCAGAGCCCGGAGCCTGTTTCAGATTCTGTGTCTCCCTCTCTCTGACCCTCCCCCGTTCATGCTCTGTCTCTCTATGTCTCAAAAAAATAAATAAACGTTAAAAAAGAATAAACTAGTTGGGGGAATTCTCATGCATGTTGTCTAGAATTATTTCTGATTCTGAAGAACTGTTGTATATGGATGTGGCTACTTAGCATCAATAGAGTAAGTAAGCACTTGAATATTTTCTCTGTATCTTTAACATCTTAGAATGCCAGCACAGTTGGTATTAATAATTGTTTCTTAATTGGTCTGTGGGTTGGTTGGGCCACTGGTTGGTAGCTTGAGGATGATTCAGAGACTTTGTCTCATTATTATGTGAACTTTGTAGCAGACACTGTTGGGGTCCAGCTCACTTCCCCTTAGCACTAACATTTCCCATGAGTGCTGGCCCAACTTCCAGTTGTCAGCACATGTGACACTGGCTAAAGTCTCTCTGGCAGCTTGGTGCCTTTCTGCCCACCCTTGAGGCAGGCTAGAGTGCCATGGAACCATCGGACCCCTGATTGTGGGGGGTTGCCCACCACCCTTGCCACCCTAGCAGGATAAACCTCCCTCCTGTTGCCCACTGTAACATCTGGCTGGCTTAATAAACCATCCCTTATTTGCTTCCTTCCCTTCCTGCCTCATTTCCCCATCTCCTACCAGTGTTTCTCTGCAGTCACTTTCCAAATAACCACATATGCTTAAATCCTTGTTTTATAAATTTCTTCTGGAGAAAGAAAACCTCAAACGAGCTTCTTTCATGTCTTGTTGGGCCAGGAAGTTTGGGCCCAGAAGAGGAAAAAAAAAAAATGACCTCAACTTCTAGTTGGTTCCAAAACAGATCTGCTGGTTCAAGCAGAGCAAAACACAGTCACTCTCTTGAGACTACATTCCTTGCTTATAAGGGGAGAGATTAGATCAGATGTTGCCGAAGTCTTCCTAGAGTTTTTGGTCTGAAGTTTCAATTTGCAAATACCTTGATTCCTCCCTTATGTGTATGATTTTCATGAATTTACTTAATGTGTCTTAAAGAAATCTGTATGCTTTCTGCCTACCAGTTCCCATTTTTAAAACAAACTCTTAAGTCTGACACATCCAGGATTAGAAAAGTGTGGATGTCCTAATTTTTGGGAGCACTGGTCTTTGACTTTAGATGTAAACCAAGAATATAGGGAGCCTAGTCGTACTGCCTTACCCCGTAGTCCCCTCCACCGCAAGTCTTTCTTTGTGTCTCTCCCTGTACTAACATTTCCATTTGCATGCACGGAAGAGGACAATCCTGAGTTTGAAAGCTCTGACCTATTTTTTTTCTGACTGGATATAATAATAGGTATCGTTTTCTGAGAGCATAGTACATGCCAGGCACTATGCCAAACGTTTTCCACATATTATCTTGTTTGCTTCCACAACAGTCCTATGTGGAAGGTACTGTTATTATTTTATCATGAGGGAGCTAGGATTGGAAGGGATAATGGAATTGTTGAAGGTCATGTGGCTATTAGTGGTGAAACCAGGATTTGAATCCAGGCTTGCCTGAATTGAAATCCTGTGTTTTACTCACTATCTGCTTCTCTACATGATGAACTTAAGGAGCTGTAACTGTAAAGAGTTCTGTGCACTTGAAAACATTATTCGTAACTAAACGAGGTGGAAATGGAGGGTGGGTGTGCAGAGAGGGGCAGAGAAATGACGCAGCAGCAGCTAGGAGAAACACGCGTGGCTTTTATTGGACAATAAGACAAGTGAAGTAACGGTGTTCAACAACAACAATAGACTTTTTTTTTTTCCCAATTTAGATTTCGTCAAAGTGCCTCACCTAGAACAGGGATATTCTGATCTGGTTAGTCATTTCCTGGAATACTGTGCTTAGTTGTGGTATTATCCTTAAAAAAATCGTGATGAGAAATGAGTGTGTCCAGAGAAGATTAACCACAGGGTAGTGGAAGGATTCAAAACTATATTCCCACAATTCTGAAAACTGCTGGGAGGATGTAGCCTGCAGAAGAGAACCTTTTGGGGATCTTAGTAGGGATTATTATTTCAGATCCTAACTATCTCTTAAGGGGTGGTGGGAGTCAAATTTGTCCTGTGTGGCCTCAGGACATAAGCAGTGGGGAGAAAGCCACACAGCAGCCAATTCTAACTCTATTTTAAAAAGACACAATAACAAAAGTACCCAAAATTGGAATAGGCTATTTCAAGAAGTGGTATTTTCTCCACTGTGCCTATGTTGGGATTTTTTCTTTTAATTTGCAAGTGATATAAATCCAACTCAACCTGGCTAAAGGACAAATAAGGTCTTTAATTCCTCAAGGAACTGAAGTATCTAAGGCTACCTTTAGTGAAGGAATGGTTAGATCAAAATGTCCACACAACATCATCAGGAATTCCTTTGCGCTGGTTTCCTCTGGGTTGGTTTCATTCTTGGGCAAACTCTCCCCATTGGATATGTTAGCATCACCAGTAAGGAAAGAATGCTTCTTATTTTTAACCAATGTGCCTGGGAAAACCATCACTTGCTCATGTGTTCATTTCATGTTAGTTTTCTATTGATGTTGTAACAAATTACTGCAAACTTAGTAGCTTAAAACTACACAGATATATTATCTTTTTAAAATGTTTTTATTTATTTTTGAGAGAGAGAGAGAGAGAGAGAGAGGGAGGGAGAGAGAGAGAATGAGTGAGAGCGAGCAGAGGAGGGGCAGAAAGAGAGGGAGACAGAGAATCTGAAGCAGGCTCCGTGCTGACATAGAGAGCCCAATGCAGGGCTCAAACTTACCAACCACGAGATCATGACCTGAGCCAAAGTTGGACACTTAACCATCTGAACCACCCAAGCGCCCTGTATTATCTTTTAGTTCTGTGGTTTATATATTTGAAATTTTTCTCATTGGGTTATCATCACAGTGTTGGTGGTAGGACTGTGTTCCTTCTGGGGGGACTGGGGAGAATCTGTGTCCTTGCCTTTCCATCTTGTAGAGGCTGCCCACATTCCTTTATTTGTGGTCTCATCTTCCATCTACAAAATCAACACAAGTGAGCTAAGTTCTCAGACCACATCATTCTTACTTCCTCTTCTGTCTCCTTCTTCCACTTATAAAGATACTTGTGATTATACTCGGCTCCTCTGTATAATCAAGGACTACTTACCCATCAAAAAGCTGATTAGAAGCTTTAATTTCATCTGCAACCTTAATTCTTCATTGCTGTGTAACCTAACATATTCATAGGTGCCAGGGATGAAGACACGAGCATCTTTGGGGTATTATTCTGCGTACCACAAACCTCAAGTAAGTCACTGTGATGCGCCACTTGGTCAACCCTAGGTCAAGTGGCTACTACTGGACCTAGACTTGGGTAATCCAGAGTCAGACGACATATATTGAAAACTTTGAAAGGGGTATCATTTAGTCTTTCAAAGGAAAAGTAGGTCTTTACTACAAAAGCAGATGAAAAAGATGGTAAAGAGATTTACAAAAATCAACCACAGTGTGGGGTGGGGTATCCAATATTAGGTAGGGGATGAAATTATGGATTTTAGAGATAGATATTTTGGGGGCACTTGGGGGACTCAGTCAGTTGTGTGTCTTGATTCTTGATTTTGGTTCAGGTCCTGATCCCTGGGGTCATGGCATTGAGCCCTGTGTCAAGCTCTGTGCTGAGCATGGAGCCTCCTTGAGATTCTCTCCCTCTGCCCCTCTCCCCTGCTGGCACACGAATGCGTGTGCTCTCTCTTTGTCTCTGTCTCTGTCTCTGTCTCTGTCTCTCTCTCTCAAGTAAAATACAATAATAAAAATGAAAAAAAATATTTTATTTTGTATTCTGATATTTGGAGATCCTATCCTATGGCAGTACTTAGAGAAAGCAAATAGCTGATCCTGTCTAATGATGAAATTCTATTCTCTGTTTCTAGATGAGGCTCTGGGAATCCCTAGGCCCAGATTTACCATCTTGTTTGTGTGGTTCCCTCATTCCTAGATGATGAAACCAACTAGTGAGAGTCATGGGAGACACTTTAGGAGAAGTAATGTAGTATTTTTCTCCCAGATTTTAGAGTCCTAAGGGTTGAAGCAAAAGGCTAGAATAATGCTGATCAAAAAAAAAGTGTTGATATAATATTGTTGCTAAGAAATAAAGAAAGAATACTGTCTCCCTCACCTGAGAAGGATATTTGAAAGGGCATATCCTAAAAGATTTCATGGAAGTCTTCAGCAAAATAATTCCAATGGGAAAAAGTTCTCTAGAGGAAGAAAAAGAAGGAGAGGGAAAGGGAGAGGGAGAAGAAGAAGAAGAACAACAACAACAACAATAACAACGACAACAAGAAAAATCTTTCTTTCCAAACTTTGTTTTAACAAAAGCAAAAAGTATGGGGTTGCCCATAACTGAACATTTCCCCCTTCTTGCCTGCTGCTAGCTGAAATTGGATGGGAACCATGAAATCCTAACCAATTTCAACCCACCACAGGTGCTTTGAGTGATACATTTCCAGTCAAATGCACACTTTAGGGCTTACAGATGGTGGAAGAGATAGAGAGCAGAGGTAAGAATAAGGTGAGAATCATGGGAGACATTTTAAAAGAAGTAATGTGGTATTACTTTTTATTTCTGATTTTCAAGTCCACAGTGTTTAAGCAGGAAACTTGGTTGGTCACTTACTGGGAAAATCTTTGCCGATATTGACAACTCCTGAACAATTTAGGCATAACTATGAAAGTGGCATCTGGTCCTGCATATACACCTACATGCTTTGAGGCTTTGTAAGGTCTTTTATTTATTTATTTTTAAAAAATTTTTTTTTAACGTTTATTTATTTTTGGGACAGAGAGAGACAGAGCATGAACGGGGGAGGGGCAGAGAGAGAGGGAGACACAGAATCGGAAGCAGGCTCCGGGCTCTGAGCCATCAGCCCAGAGCCCGACGCGGGGCTCGAACTCATGAACTGCAAGATCGTGACCTGAGCCGAAGTCGGACGCTCAACCGACTGAGCCACCCAGGTGCCCCTGTAAGGTCTTTTAAATCCAAATCATGATTGAAAGAATCAGCTGCCTCAATTTGCTAAAGCTTAGGGAGTAAGTACGGTGCTGTCCCAGGTACTGAAAAAGCATATTCCTCAACTAGTATTGCTGGCCTCATTTCAGCTGAAGAACGTGGCCTCAACTTGTCTTGGTTCCTATTTGTCATCAAAGGCCCACCTCTAATTACGCCTTCATAACTAAGTGAAAAAGCCTAAGGTTCCTTCTTTTCCCACTCAAGTGTGACTTTCTTATCCCTAGAACATGAGCTTTATGAAAGTAGAGGCTATTCATTCTTCTGTCTGCATTGTCTAGAATAACATCTTGTTCATACTAAACACTTGGTACATTTAGGCCAAAGAGATTCACTAACCACATTATCTTTGATTTTTCACTCACTCACTGGAATAACATACACACACACACACACACACACACACACTTGCACTTATACACATATATACAAACACACACAGTCAAAACGAGTTATAGAGTATTTCAATAGCACATTTTGTAATGTATGGAATGCTTCCAAAATCAGTCTTTCCAGTTGATTTAAGCTATATGCTGTTTGTCTTTTTGTCTGTGTCTAGCCCCATGTGTGGAAGGCAGATGGTGGGTGCCCATTACTTTTCATTGAACTAAACCAGATGAATTTTACAGATTACAAATCTAAAGTTCAGAGAGAAATGGATGGTCCAAGGACATACAGTTAATTAATGGTGGAGAACCCTGATATCCCCCGCCCTCCACAGAGTGTCACTCTCCAGACCTTTCAGTTCCCTCACTTTGGTGACTACGTTTAAAGACCACATGGAGAGATTGTGACTCCTGACCTTTTATTCTTTTCAGTAACATTGACAATTTTCTGATACCAGGTAGGATCTGAATCCCTCATACATAGTTTCTGACAAGTTTGGGTGAATTTACTTATGTGCTAAACCATATGTTACCAGGAAGTGAGGTCTGGATCTGAAACCACATTGCTTCGGATCGTCCCTCAGTCTTGGCACTTGTTTACTGGGAGGTAAGAGTGGAATGACGGCATAATCTTCTAGTGATGGATCCTTAGAAGAAGAGCAGGAGTTCTCTGACCCTGTGTTCACATGGCAACTTGCTCAAAGGAGTCCAGAGCCCAGCACATGTAACAGTTGGCAGGGGTAGAATCACTGCCATCACGAAGGGGCAGATGGCTTCAGGGATAAGGTTAGGCTGTGCCTAACAAGGCCACAGGGGTTTCAAAATCATACCTTGGGGATAAAGGAAGATGATAGGGGCTAGGAAGAGGAAAAAGGAAGGAAGAAAGAAGAGGATATTAGATGAAACAGAACGCTTTTGTTGAGCATCCACTCTGTATCTCATCCCATGACAGTCACTTTTACATTCACTGTTTTCAATCATTTGCATCGGACATATGTACTAAAAGCAGGGATGAATAAATGGTTTCTTTCAATGTCTCCAACCCTCTAAGATGCAGTATATACATTTTACATATAAAGAAACTGAGCTGCAGAGAAGTGAAGCCCAGGGCAGCTAAGAGAAGTGTTTTGGAGGGTGAGAGCTACATTGATAGTTTCATCCAGGGAGGGCTCTCAAAGGCACTGGGAAGGTAAAGGGCTGAAAAGAAGTGTCCCTCACGAACAGTCTCACTAATGTATGTGTGGGAGGTAGGTTTATTATTTTCATCATTTTACATCTGAGAAAACAGAAGATTGGAAACTTGAAATGTCTTGCCCAGAGTTCATTGACTCTATTTATATTGAGTGTCCACTCTGGGCAAAAAGTGAAATAGACAATCCTTGCCTCTCAAGGATCTGCTTGTTTGTTTGCCTTTTTCTCTGGCCAGTGTCCTCTGGATTAAAGGATGGTAGATGGGAGGGAGGTGGCGAACAGAGGGGAACAAATAAAGGTGTTGCAGGCAGAGGGCACAGCACATGCAGTTACACAGAGGCTTCAAAATCCAAGGGCACGGCACTTTTTTCGGCAGTGGAAGTGGTGTGTTGTGGCTGAGGCACAGGTTGCTTGGGGAAGCACGGTGGGTGATAAGGGTAGAGCAGTCTGATGGTAAAGACTTGGATTTTATTCTGCTGGCTGTGAAGAAGCAGCATGTATTTATAAGCAAGCAAAGAATGGGCTTTAGAAACAAGAGTGCAAAGTGGTAAAGTGGGGATGCCAGCTCCGGGCTTTGCATGGTCCTCTGTGAATTCTTGCCACCGTAGTCTAGCCACCTCCCCTGCTGCAAGCTGTAGCACAGACAATGACCAGGCAGGTGCTAGCAAATGAGCAGGAAAAGGGAACAAATGAGTAACCCAATTTGAGTCTGAGTTGTGGTTGAGAGGCTGAGCTGCATGGTAACAATTTGCAACATTAAATTGAAATTGGGTCTGATTGGCTACAAAGCACTTGGCCTACATTAATGCCTGAGGAGACTCTGGGTCTGATTAAGCTGCAGATTTTCCTGGGCCCTCTCCTGGTGATCCATCATTATTCATGTCAGCACCAGGCCTGTCAGCCTCCCTCCACCACCAAAATTAATGAATTGAACTCCATGACCCACACATTTGATGGGATGAGTCTCTCTAAGTCAGCGCAAGGCCATGGGGATGGGCCATAATTGTTCCTTCCTTCTTCCCTCAAAGGTGCAGCTAAGTCACTCCCCACTGTCCCCTTTGCCTTGTTCAGCTGCTGAGCTGGCATCATGAGCAATGACAAGGGAATCGTGGAATAAGGCACCAGGAATACCCAGAACCTGAGGAATGCAGTAGTGTGTGGAGATGTATAGTTCAGCTGTATCCCCACTGCATACCTGGGGAAAGTGAGGCTGGCTGGCTGGCCCTGTGTCCTACAATGAGGAAAGAAAGAACAGGGACTAAAATGCAGCTCTCTGATTGCTCATACTTTTTTATACTTTATTCCTCCCTGGATTGCTGTTTTGCTCCTCGTTTCCTCTATTTTCTCAGAATGGAGAGAGGAGTATTACACTCCCCCGTTTGGCAGTGGAACCAACATTCAGCATCTCTATTTCTCCTCTGTGCCCTCTGACTCTGACATCAAAGACAAAATTTCCTGTGATAGCTGCTGGCATAGGGAGAAAAATGAGAAAAAGACATCAAATTGCGTTTTGGGCCCAGAAAGCAGCTTAGAGGTCACCTTCAGTTCCGTTTACGGCATCCTCGTCAAGTAACCTTCAGGCTTCTGCTTGTATGGCTATAGTTCCAGGGAGCTCACTACTTCCTAAGGCAGTCTTTCTATTTTGGGACATTTTTGCCTATTTAGAAAGGCCTCTTTATTTTGACCTAAATTTTGTGTTCCTATAGTTTCTGCTCTTTGGTCATAGTTTTGCCATTTCTAGCAGTGAAGCATGAATCTTTTTTTTTTTTTTTTCCTCCATGTGGGATTCCTTGGGATCCTTTGAACTACTTTTCATGCTTTTATGCCCTGAAAATCACTCCTGCATTGACCCATTACTATGATATTAAACCTATTTAATGACTCAGGACCAGCACCTTCTGCAGCACAATGAAATGAAGTGGAATAGACAGAAGGGGGAATCTCAGAATGGATTGCAGAAAGTAAGGGCACGCCTTGTTTCTGAAGTGTTGATGTTTGTATGTGTGTGAGAGTATATGGACTGAGTCCCATTGAAAAATGTTTTCTTCCATGTCTTGGCTGTTGTGAATAATGCTTCAGTGAGCATGATAAGGGCATGGCTATCTCGTTGAGGTAGTGGTTCCATTTCGTTTGGATGTAAACCTGGAAGTAGGATCACTGGTCCATATAAGTACTTTTATTTGTAATTTTTTGAGAAACTTCTGTACTATTTTTCATAATGACTATACCAATTCATATTCTCACCAATAGTATGCAAGGAAGGCGTCTTAAATTTCTACAATATTATTTGTCAGTTATATCTCAATGAAGCTGGAAAAAAAAGGAAAAAAAATTTTTTTTACCATGACTGGTACTGAAACAATATTCCAAGGACTATTACTGTAAATCTTCCCTTTTTTTTCAAGCTAAAACTCTTGGAACTCAGTTCCATTCAGGTTTGTAACTGACCTTCAACAATTACTTAATCTCCCTGACCCTCAATACCCCCATCTCTTAACTGCAGAGAAAGTGGTATGTGTTCTCTCTTTGTCCCAACATCAAGTATGACATTGAATGTGAAACTAACTTAGAAAGGGAGAGGGTCTGAATTACAGTAGCAGTGGTAGAATGGTTGTAGTCATGGGAGAAAGAGTATTACTAATTTGTCTTCTTTACTCTTTTTTCTCCCCTTCCTCCTTCCTCTTTTATACATCTCCCTTTTTATGCTACTTTACCATAGTCTAGATGTCCCATTATTTTTATTTTTTTAAATGTTTTTTAACGTTTATTCATTTTTGAGAGACAGAGCACGAGCAGAAGAGGGGCAGAGAGAGTGGGCGATAACAGAATCGAAGCGGGCCCAGGCTCCAAGCTGTCAGCACAGAGCCCGACACGGGGCTCGAACCCGCAAACCATGACCGAAGTCGGGCGCTTAATCAACTGAGCCACCCAGGCACCCCTAGATGTCCCATTATTGTATCACAATCTAGAGACATCACGATAAGGTAAGATGAACTTGGGCTTTGTGTACACACCAACCTAAGTTCAAATCCAACCCCTTTCACTCATTAGTTGGATGACCTTGACAGGTCTTTTAACCTCTCTGAGCCTCAGCTACTTTACCTTTCACGTGGGAATTCTAATACATAGCCAGTCGTAAGGTTTCCTGATTAAATGAATTATCCAACATGCATGCATGACAGGTAGTAGCACTCAATAAATAATAGCCCCCTTTATCCTCTCCCACCCACTCCCAGCTCCTCATCTTCAGAAAGGCTCATATTTACATAGGTCAAACTCAGTCTCTTCACTCAGGATGGCGCTAAGTTCAGACTCCCCAGTGGGGAAGGGAGATGTGTCTGAATCGCTTTTTGGTGATGGAGTTTCTCTCTAATGCCCTTCTGGAAACAGTGGCATGTCAGGCTTGTGCCTCAGGCTGAGCAGTGGTCATCTCAGGTTCCAGGAGCTACTTCTGTAGCAGCCCCTGCACAAAGGAAGGGAAATGGGTTCCCTGGAAGGCATGGGAAGAGGAGACACAGGGCTGTAACAGGAGTTCTGGGTAAGACTGAGTCTCGATCCGTGTGTCTTCATCTCCCCCATCATCCAGCAGAGAAAATGATCTCTGCCTGCCTACCTCACAGGCCAGGTATGGCCATCCATGAAATTGAGAAAGTTTTGTTAGTGATCCCAGTGGGAGGATTTTATTTATGTGGCCATAATTTTAATTCAGGCTATACACACACACACACACACACACACACACACACACACATCAGACTGTGTGTGTGTGTGTCTGTATATATATACGTATATGCGTGTGTGTGTATATGTATACACACACACACACACATATATATATATATATATATTTTTTTTTTTTTTTCTTGGAGAGATGGCCATCTCTGGACATATGCTTCCAAAGAAGTAATTGTTTCCTGCCATGAGCTGTGCCTTTCCCACATCCGGCTGAAGCTTAATCTCAGCCAGCAGCCTGTCAACCCTGCCCTTCAGTGTGGACTTGCCTTGGAGGGCCCCAGCCAGACACAGCTACAGAGGGAGGTGAGCTGCCTTCCTCCTCTCC
Source organism: Panthera uncia (assembly GCF_023721935.1). Taxonomy (NCBI): domain Eukaryota; kingdom Metazoa; phylum Chordata; class Mammalia; order Carnivora; family Felidae; genus Panthera; species Panthera uncia. Next base: position 74,677,125 of record NC_064807.1, on the reverse strand, counting down.
TCTCCCTGCTCTGTGTACCTTCCAAGCCCCGCTGAAATTCTCTCTCTCACACATTCTGTGTTCCAGCAAAATGTGGCTTCTCCATGTTCTCCCAACACACCTTGTAGCTCCAGCCTCCTTCCTGTCTTTTGCTCACGCTATTCTGTATTTGGAGGGGCAGCAGAAAGGCTTTCCTTCACCACCATAGATAGATATATCTCAGAAGCCATCTCTTCAGACATCCCTTCTCAGATTGTTCCACTAGAAATAAAGAATCTGGGGTTCTGGCAACCTGGCCTGAAATCGCAGCCCCAGTGTGGATCACTGTATGAGCACGGGCTACTTCTTCTTTTTTTTTTTTTTTTTAATTTTTTTTTTCAACGTTTTTTATTTATTTTTGGGACAGAGAGAGAGATAGAGCATGAACGGGGGAGGGGCAGAGAGAGAGGGAGACACAGAATTGGAAACAGGCTCCAGGCTCCGAGCTATCAGCCCAGAGCCTGACACGGGGCTCGAACTCACAGACCACGAGATCGTGACCTGGCTGAAGTCGGACGCTTAACCGACTGCGCCACCCAGGCGCCCCAGCACGGGCTACTTCTGAGCCTGTTTCTTCATCTGTAAAATGGGTAAAACTCCAATAGTTCCTCAAAGGAACCATGAGGGTTTAATGGGACTCTGTGTGTAAAATGCTTTAGTATACTTGCTATAACTCTAGTGAGGGCAAGAATCTTGTTTTCCTTTGTGTCTCCAGCCATAGCATTAGGCTTGGCACACAGTAGGCATCTGATATGTATACAGAAATTAACTGAATTAGTAAAAAAAAAAAATTAAATAATCTCCCTCCCACCCTTCCTCTGAAAGCAGAGAAAAGAGTTCTTTATAATCAATCTCAGCTAAAAATAGTCCTCACCAGTTACTATGTGTCTAACAATGTGGAAATGCCAAACAGTCCGTTCTGGGTCCCCACTCTCTAGAGGAACTCCAGCCAGAGTAACTCTAATTATTTGTTTAATAATTAAGATTCTCATGTTAGCTAGGATTTCATTTCAAGAGTGTTTCTCAGCTATACATAACTAGAAAACAGCTTCTTTCTATCAGTACTTTTTGAAAGATGGGTCAAAACAATTTAATAGGTCATAAAATATTAAGTGGCTCACAGCAAGTATTTAAGAGAAATGGAGGAGAATATAAAAGACTGGAATGGAAAGAAATAGAAAATAAGAGAACAGAATACAATGGAAAGTAACAAAACAGACCCAAATGGAATGAAATAGGATAGAGGAGGGTAAAAAGACTAGAATACAAAAAAAAAAAAAAAAAAAAAAAAAAAACAAGAATAGAATGGAACAGAATGTACTAGAATAAATAGAATAGATTAGAATAGATTTTGGCATACATCCATTGTAGTAAAAGCAAGTATATTTTCATGTGTGAAACTTTGAGGTCAGATACACACACACACTCACACAAATTTGTACAACTCTGTAGTATTGTAGGCTTCAGGGGAAATATGTTAAATGCCACTACTTTACTTAAAATTTTTTAAAATGTTTGTTTATTTTTAAGAGATAGAGACAAAGCACAAGCCAGGGAGGGGCAGAGAGAGAGAGAGAGAGAGAGAGAGAGAGAGAGAGAGACACAGAATCTGAAGCAGGCTCCAGGATCTGAGCTGTCAGCACAGAGCTCGATGTGGGGCTCGAACCCACAAACCATGAGATCATGACCTGAGTTTAAGTCAGACGTTTAACCGACTGAGCCACCCAGATGCCCCTCACTATATTTTTTAGCAGTCAGGCATGCCCTTGTTTTGTTGCTTAGTTGCTCAAAGTTACATTGAACCATAACTGCTCCCCATCTGGTTCTCTCCATCCCCTAAACCTGTGAAGGGCTAGCCCTTCATAGATGCTCCAGATCTGTTGGTCAAATCAAATGGCTGAGAAAACACTGAGCTTTGTTGCAAGCATCCATGCAAAGACATGGTAGCTGAAATGTTTAGTGGATTTAAGGAAATATATCAATTATAACAGTAAGTCTTACTTAATGCTGTTAATCACTATTCACATGTTTAAAACAGGGTCTGACAGGGGCGCCTGGGTGGCTCAGTCAGTTAAGCAGCCGACTTCGGCTCAGGTCATGATCTCGTAGTTCGTGAGTTCAAGCCCCACGTCGGGCTCTGTGCTGACAGCTCAGAGCCTGGAGCCTGTTTCCGATTCTGTGTCTCCCTCTCTCTCTCTGACCCTCCCCCGTTCATGCTCTGTCTCTCTCTGTCTCAAAAATAAATAAACGTTAAAAAAAAAATTAAAAAAAATAAATAAATAAAACAGGGTCTGACATAATAATAAATTGTCAGTAAATGGTAGCCTTCATTGTTATTACCCCACATCCTCAATTACTACCAGTTATCTAATGCTTACTAGGTGCTTCAATGCCTCTTGCCACGTACTCCTCACACTATCCTATGGAGTAGCTGTTAATGCGCCCATTTGACAGATGGGAAAATCCGAGGTTCAAAGAGACAGAGTGATTTGTCTGAGGGTGTAACTCCCCATAGATACGGAACTACTGTTGGGAACCGTCTCCCATCCTCTCTGTCAGGTTCAAGGGTTCTGTGCTCCCTCGGCACTTGGAGGCTACTCAAGGCAGGTAGAGTGGACCATGACTATTGAGATTCAGAAAGGCTTCCTGAAGCTGGCATTTAACACAGATACAACCCTCTGAGTGTGTGACTGGCTGGGTAAAGTGCCCAACATAAGACACAGGAGTTAATCAGGCAACTGGATTTCTTTTTTTCCCCTGAAGTTTATTTATTTATTTTGAGAGAGAGAGAGAGAGAGAGAGAGAGAGAGCGAGCGAGCATGTGCAGGAGAGGGGCAGAGAGAGAACGAGAGAGACAGAATCCCAAGCAGGTTCTGCACTGTCAGTGCAGAGCCCGTTGTGGGACTTGCATTCACGAACTGTGAGATCATGACCTGAGCCGAAACAAAGAGTCAGACCCTTAACTGACTGAGCCACCTAGGCTCCCCCAAGCAACCAAATTTCTGAAGCCATTTGTCCCCGAGCCGAGTTCAGCCTTACTCTAGCATAGGAGGGTGAGTGCGGGAGTTGGGGTTATCACAGGCCCACCCTCCCCTCCACTGTGCCTTGATTCCCCATTTATGGCTCCTGGACACGGACATCAGATATTGCCTGGTCAGAGGGACAGAGACAGCCGGTGACTGTTGTTGGGTTTTTCAGACTTCCACTTCCTTGTAAGGCAGGTGATCCCTGCTTGTTTTAGAAAGGTGATACGAATAAAACGCGGGACGCAGGCTTTGGTGGCAGTGCCCAGCTGGACTGGAGTCGCTGGATCCCTGCCATGCCAGCTCTTTTTCTAGCCCAGGGGAGCCTTTCAGCAGGAGGGAGACATTCCTGACAGTGGCCAAGAAAAGGTCTTCGGGAATGGCCCCAAACCTGGAGCTGTCATGGCCACGGGGCATTCCAGAGGGCATTGCTATTCCTGGCCTCACGACCCAGCACCTCCTTCTGCACTCCTCTCCCATTCTCTCCCCTTGCAGTAAAGAAATGGGGCATGAGAGAAGAGACGTGGGAGAGTGCCATGGCCCTCTTAGCCTATAGCCCTAGGCGTGGGGGGTAAAACGGCCTCCTCAAAGGGCCCCTTCTGTGTCCAGACGCAGTATTGCCCTGCAGGACCTCGGGACTGCCCTTCATCCATGGTCACGTGTTCTGGCTCTGCTATAGATGACTGCCCAACGTGTCAGACAGCAAACTGGGCACGGTGTTTACCATCTCTTTAAGTCTTTATACTTCTTATCAAGATTGTGATGCATTAGTGTTCCCATTTCAGAGGACGCTGCGACTCAGAGATGAAGCAATTTGCCTCTTGATAGCAACAGCAACAAGGACACATAATCTCATGTGGCACTTACCGAGAGCCAGGCACTGTCCTCAGTGCTGCAAGGCACATCCTGTGATGCATGAGGCAGCGCGGGACCCTGCAAGGGCTTTGGCAAGAAACCTGACATGGGTTTAAGTTCATGCTCCTCTGCCACAATGTGCCTAATCTCTGGCAAATCCCTAAACCTCTTTGAACCTCAGCTTCCTTCTTTGACAAATGAGAGTGACGATAGTTGCCCCATAGGGTTGCTGATTAAATGGTACAAGACATGTCCAGTCCCTAACAAATATACAACACTCAAACGTAATGATAATTTGATTTTTTTTTTAATGGCCTTGTGCAAAGACCACAGGCAGGAAACACGGGGCCGTTCACACCGTGTGGACAGAGACTAGGTCTGTCATGCTGCTGCTTCTGTCCTCACTGGAGGTGCTGCGTCTGGCACTGTGAGGCTATCAGTAAGCATTAGCACTGAATGACTCCCCGGTGGATTGATTGGCTAAATGAACGAATGAACAAGTGAATGAAGGCAACCGAATTATGTATTTGCATCCTTTTCTTAATTTCTTTCCAGGCTTTGCTGGAATAAAAATAACACCTTTTAGTTCTGTCTCTTCAGTCTTGGCCACACATGGGCATACATGTGCAAGAGAGTGCTGAGGAGGGTAGAGGCACCATCCCGGGAAGCAGCAGCAGCCTGTGACCCTTCAGGTATCAGGCTCTATCCTCACAGAGAAATCTGCCTCTTTGACTATCAAGTGAGCCTGCTCATGACTTCCATAGGGTTTGCACGTTTATCCTCCTCCTCATCAGGCAATGCAGGACTTTTTTTCCCTTTTTCAAAGACACCACTCCTCCAGCCCGTCAAGGGTATAGTTTTATCAGAGGCTGTCCTGGAAAAATTTAATTTGAGACCCTGTTTTAGCCACTCTCATGTATAATCTTCAGAAATGGGAAGAGCTCTGTCTTCTTGGGATGTGTCCTTCCTCTCTGATTTCTTCTCTTAGTGGGCTCCCAAGTCTTGGGAGGATGGTCTGCCTGAGGCTTCGGGTTCATTAGGGGCCTTTCTTCTCTCCATCCTTCTTACTGTTCTCCAATCTAGACCATCATGTTCCCTGGCAAAGAATAGTGTAGCTGCCCCTTCTATGGTGTCCTGGCCTCTATATCTGCCTTTCTCTGCAAATTCATTCTCCATATTGCTGCCAGCATGGACCTTCCAAAGCTAAATCCTATCTTCTTGGTCTCCTACCAGTGGTAACTAAAAGGTCAAAGGCTCCCCATCAGTCAGAGGAACATAATATAGCATTGGGTTGTCAGGGTTTTATATTGCTCGGAATTCATTCCTTCATTCCACCCTTTCTGAGTTTCTTCCATGCGCTAGATGCTGTTAAGTGCACCAGGTACATACCGTGAATAAATCCAAGTCGGTATTATCCTGGAGCTTGTGTTTTTGTCAGAGAGGAAGGTCATGCACAAATACATAAATTTATATTATACTATTAGATTGTAGTAAGTGTCATGAGGAAAAATGAAGGAGGGCAATGGGTAGAAAATGGCAGGTGGTTCTACTTTAAATAAGGAAACCAGGAAGCACTTCTCTGGGAGGAGTAGAGTCCTCGGTTGACATTCTGCCTCTACTGCTTTTCATCTGTGCCCTTGGGTAAGTCATTTCATCTCTGGTGTTCTCAGTTTCTCCTCTGTAATAAGAGAATGCTGTGGGGCGCCTGGGTGGCTCAGTCAGCTAAGTGTCTGACTTTGGCTCAAGTCATGATCTCACAGTTCGTGGGTTTGAGCCCCACATCGGGCTCTGTGCTGACAGCTCAGAGCCTGGAGCCTGCTTTGAATTTCTCTCTCTCTCTCTCTCTCTCTCTCTCTCTCTCTCTCTCCCTCCCTCCCTCCCTCCCTCCCTCCCTCCCTCCCTCCCTTCCTCCCCTGCTCATACTCTGTCTCTATCTCTCAAAAATAAATAAACATATAAAAAAAAAAAAGAAAAGGATGCTGTGATAGTTCTGACTTGATAGCTTTGCTTACAAAACCATTCATGCTCTGACCCCTGTTATTACTGACCGAGGCTCATCCCTGACCACTCTTTGCCTGCTCAAACCACACAGAAGCACTATAACCACTTTCCGTCTCCTCTTCTCTCAGTGGTCCTTTGCTTTCCTCTCTCTTCTTTACACTTTTCTTCCTTCACCTGGATCCCTGCAACTCCACCTTCAGATATTAGCTCAGACATCAGTTCTTCCTGGAAGTCTTTGGTGGCCCTCCTACCCCAAGGCTGGGATATGTGCCCCTAAGTATTTCCATCCCACTCTGTGTCGTCCATTCCTAGCACTGCCCACAGGATCAATGGTGTCTGTGCCTCTCATGAGACTGTGAGCTTTGTGAGGCCATCAAAGCCAGTGTTTGGCACACAGTAGGTGCTTCCTGAGTTTGGTGCCTACTGTGTGCCGAACACTGGCTCTGATGGCCTCACAAAGCTCACAGTCTCATGGTTTTGGTAGAGGTCAGGATCAAAGGATGATTAGAAATGTCTTTTCAGAAAGCATCCCATTAATAAATTAACAGGCAAATGGAAATACTTAAGTATTCACTGAAGTTGCTACAAATGTCCTGCCTAAGGGGAAATGATGAAAATTTTACTAAATAAAATCATTCCTTACATATATGAAGCACTTTACCACATTAATGATCCTTCTACCTTCATTATGTCACTTGGAATCCACAACAAACTTTTGAGGTCGCTGATGCAGGGTCATGAAGACCTCAAGAGGCAAAGAAATGTGTTTGAAACTATATCAAACTGGTTGAAAAGAATGCGGCCATCACTCAAACCTAGTGTTCTGACTCTCGGTTCACTGCAGGTTTTGCTAGCTTCTGTGTCTGCAGCACTGAGGAGTCTGGGAGAGACAGGAGAGCGAGGAATGTTTGTGCACGTGCATGTGGGGAGGGAAAGTCATTTCGGTGGCGGGGGGAGACTTCTGGTTCGTCCCAGACTCAGAAGTCCCAGTGGGGGCAGCAGGCTGTGGAAAAGCCCAAGGCTCTGAGAATATGTCTGCCAGGACAGGACAGGCTGATCTGTTTCCAAAAAGCAGAGTTGGAACTGAGTGTGGGTGTTTAGTGAGCTGATTCTCCAAGGAAAGGGAGAAAGGAGATGAGGAGGCAGTGACATTCTCTGGGGAGAGTATCACCCTGAGGGCCCTTGAGGCTGAGATGTCAACAGGCCAGGACAAAGAAAACAAGTGGAACTATGGCATCCACATTGGCCTGGGAGCCCAGAGATCTGGATTTTGCTTCTAACTGTTACCTTCTGGCAGTGCAGCTTGAGTGAAATGCCTTCTTCAGTCTGGGTTTCAGTCTCTCCATCTTTAAGCATATGTGAGTAGTAGGTCAGTGGTTTTGAAATCACGTTCCTCAGGGCTGCAGGGATTTGTGGCCGTGCTTCTGGGTCGGGGGACAGTAGGGAGGGGAAAGTGGTGGGAGAGGAGGGGAGCCACACGCTCCCTCCCTCTTACAGAAACTTCCCTTCTGTAGGCTTGTACATTGGATTTTGAGTATAAAATATGATTTGAACCAAGGGTTCTGCTACAAAATGAGGTTTGAAAACCTCTGGTCAAAATGATCTTAAATGGCTTTCCAGTTTGGGCAGTCTGTGAAAGGAGAGCTGGTGAAAATAAAGCCTTCGGTTGTACGTATTCAGTTGAGGAAAAGAAGGGTCCAGGCTGCAGGGGGGGTGGAGGCAGGTGTGAAATGACACAGAAGGGGCAGAAAGAAGCTGCCGTCATTCTCTGTGACTTTGAGGTTTACGTCTGGGCAAGAACAGACTTTCCACATAGCCTTTCTTTCCTTCTTTCCCTTCAGGGTTTTATTACCCTTTGTCCTTCTTGTTTCCAAATAGCTACTTGAAGAACTTGATAGGGTGTCAGCAGCTATGGGTTAGCAAGCCATGACTTGGTAAAGGTACATTCTTTCCCTCTCTTACACACGTGACAGACGTTGGCCATGAGAATGGATGTTGTAAATACGCCTTGAAAAGTCTATTGGAAAGTAAGACTCATCACGTGCCAGAGGTAGATGCAACCAGAGAGAGCGTCTGGTTCAATCTGCTCATTATATAATTGGGGAAATTGAGGCTTCCAATTTGGAATTAGAGAGGGAAGAACCTTGCCTGAAGTGACACCGTCAGCAGTGAGGAAGCCAGATCGTCGGACCAACCAGGGTGCGGTCCCTGGGACACAGCACCAAGTGGTTCAGAGAAGATGTGGGCATTGCCAACCCCGAATATGAGAGCAGATTGTTGCCATCATGTCTGACATGCCTTTTGTCTTCCCTGGATGGCCTCTTTGGGGTCTGTACCGCTTGCCACCTTTCTGCTTTTTGAGCCAGCATGTGATTGTGCTAACTGTGCAGATCCGAGATACACTCCGCTCCTGGGTCCAGAATGGTGTAGTCAGCACAGACTTTATTTTGTTGATGTTCAAGATCACTGGACAAGGGCTAAGAGGCCAGCCTGATCACTGAACACACATCTGTTCATATGTTGTCTCTGCTCAGAATGTTCCCCGACTCTCATTCCCTTGGGGATGAAGTCCTAGCCCCTCGGTCTCACTCGTAAGGCTCTCTGTGATCCAGAGCGGGTAGCTGCTCCATCCTCTGCCATTCCACAGCCTACCATTTGATGTCTACATCGGACTCTGTGAGTTTCCCGTAGCATCTAAGATGCCCCATGATGTTTTAACCAGAGGACCTCTGCTTCTACTATTCCCTGTACCTGGAGCACACACTCTCTTTCTTTGATTCCACTTAAGCCAAAGTAACTAGTACTCATTGTTTGCAACTCAGTTCAAGTCTTGGCTTCTCCAAAAGACCAGTCTGGCTTTCAGCCTCACTATCTGAATCATATAACCATTTTAACTGTGGATGTACTGTCTCAAGCTTACTTCTTCCATAATATTTTACTCCCTAGAGTCAAGGTGCCCATTCTCCTGCTGCAGTCCGGCAGGACAGGGAATGTTGTGAGATCGGACACTACACCCTCTTCTCCTGGGTGCATTCCAGAGCCTGGCATATAACAGTGTTAGGTAAATAGACCTCCACACGTCTTTTTACTGAAATGTACCTGAGCCCTTCGGAAGTTCATTTTCCTCATCTGTGGGATGCAGACACTAATAATGAGGACGTTGGACAGGGGACCTTGCGAGGAACAAATAAGACTGTGAATATTAAAAGGTTTCAGAAGCCATGCCTCCTGCAAATAAGGAAGTTGTCATTAGTAACAGCCATACACACGGGGAGAGAGGGGCTCTCATGACCACCTTCTACACCCCAGGGCCTTGAGCCAAGTGGCTAAGATATCTAGGTGGAGAGGATAATGCAGCCTTCTACCTTCCCTCCACCTTCAGAAATGGTGCTCTATTTCCAGAAGGGCACCTCAACCAGATCTGAAGGCCAGTCCCTCAGCGATGTGGGCAGCTGCTGGCCCGTGACTGCACTGCTGCCTCAGCCGCGAGGAAGGAGCTGGCACCCTGGGCAAGAGCCCTTGTTCCCTTGTTCTACGTACACCAGAAACCCAGCTTAACTCTGGCACTGTATCTGGGACAAAATATCCCAGGCCCAAGACCCTTACACCTGGCTTTTTTTTTTTTTTTTTTGCTTTCAAAGCAGCTTATCAATTTTCTTATCCAAACAGGTTAAAGGAAGGAGGTATAGGAATTCAGGGAGCTTAAAGAATAAACTAGCACCCGCTTTCCCCTGCACTTTAAAGTCCCCCAGGAAGGAGAACCAGAAGACTCGACATACTGGCAAAAAACATTTCATTACAGATATCCTCTCACCCATTGGCGGTATAGTTTGGTAAATAAGAAAATGGAGAGAGAACAGAAGTGCTTTTCCCAAAGCATACATTAAAGTAAGAGGGGAAGGGCCAGAGCTGGGGACCCTCCTGCTCAGGGTCTGTTTCCCTGAGCCAGAGTTTCACTGCCCTCCCACTCATGCATTGTTATTCCCCTTCCCATCCCTCCACCTCATTTTCTGTCCTTACAAACTCTAGTGTCTGCTGACCTTGTATATGAGATCCTTTCCAGAAGTAAGGTGCATATATATTCATTTTATAACACAGTTGTGTTTGAAGTTAAAATATGCCCCTTTCATTCTTTCATTTAGTAATGTTTTATTGAGTATCCACTAAATATTTAGGCACTGGCCTAGGTATAATGTTCAACACAGAGTCCCTGCTCTCATGAAGTTGATTCCAGCAGGCATTTTAGATTTAAACAAAATTAGGATGACCTTGAAAATCTCAACAGGCAAAAAAAAATAATTTTTTTCTTGTGATTTTGGTTAAAAAGCAGTCTTGCCAAAAGTATTATGTTCGTACCATGGGAAGCTTTCATGTGTATTCTCATATGATTCTAATAATGTCCCCTTATGAACTCAACAGGATTTGAAATTCCCATTTTATTGATGAGGAAACCAAGGTCTAAAGGGGTGAAGTTAGTTTTCTTAGGTTCCCAAAGACAACTAAGTCTTTGCAAAAGAGGCATAAACGTAAATTGGCAGGGTTTTTGTCCAGGACTAAGAGATGGGACTGGGGGCTACCGAGCTTTGGGAACACAACTCTACAATAGGGCTCTGCCTGCCTCTGTCAGCATCTGTTGGGAAGAGGCTCTTTGGAGCCATAGGACCAGCTCTCTGGTCCTGCCTGTAGGACAGATCACAGATCTGTCACAGCTGTAGGGCCTGGCTGCAATGAGGGCAGAAGAGGTTTGGGTTAGTGTTGAGTGCCCAGGGAGGCCTGGCAAGCTTCCTGAGCATGAGCCATCACATTCCTCTAGGCTTGGTACATAGCGAGTGCTCAGTATTGTCTGCGGCCTCTGGGTCAGGAGTCAGGCAAAGGGAAAGGACGTGAAGTGCTCCTCTGTCCTCGGAACTATATTAGGTGTCCTTTACATATCCTTTCCTTTGACCCTCGCCTCACTCTGTGATTTAGGTGCTGCAGATCAGATGGGTTGAGTGACTTCTCCACCTCACTCAGTGCAGATAGACCAGAGCAGGGACCGGCATCCATATCCATGCTTTCTCTCTGCCCCTCACGTCTTCATCAATGACAGAGAGTCTGTCTGGGCAGGTTTCTGTCCTACAGCCAGGAGTACAGGCTGAGTGATGAATGGTAGAGGCAGTGCATGGCCTCGGAAGGCCTTAAGATAAGGAGGCAAGCCATTAATCCTTGCTTTTTCCGTCTTTATCTTTATGAGTTTCTTATTAGACATTCTTTCCTCACATTTTCAATTAACATTCCTTTCTGATTCCCACTTCTCTCTCCCATTTTGTTACACTTTTTTTCTGTTTCCATTCTTCTCTCCAAAATTCTGACTAGATGCCTGTCATGGTCTCCCTATCAGTTTTTGCATCTTTGCCTCTTTCCAGAATGTTCTTTCAGCTGGTGAATCTGACCTGGTCATTTCCCTGTTCAAAATCCCTGACAAGATAGAATCCATGCACCTTCATCTGTTCCAGAAAGTCCTTCAGGGTCAGGCCTAAACAGTCGCTCCGGGGTCAGTGTGTACAGTGCCCCCATCCCACCAGCTCACAGCTCTGCAGAGACACCCTGTCGTCTTCACCTGCCTGCTCGTCTCAGCCCCCACCACCAGACTGGAAGGTCTTTGAGAGAAGGGCCTGCTTGGGTCACCTCTTATCCCCTAGCCCCTAGCATACATTAAATACTTAGGAAACTGAGTGGACAAATGCATCAGACACCCCATGCTCTTTTATACCTCTGTGCACTTTCCCAGGATTTAGAGACCAGAAATCCAAGTTGTAACAAATACTGTTGGGGAGAGACACCAGCAGGATGCTATTGAAGTGACACGTCCATAGCATTTTACAGGTTACAGGCCATTTTCTACACATTAACTCTGTTTGATTTTCACAACAAACTATGAGCTTGACGGTGGAGATTTGAATTTTATTCTACAGAGGAGGATGCTGGGACTCAAGGGAGCTGGGTGACTTATCCAGGGCCACACAGCCAGTGTGCCATGGTGCCCGGACTCACACGCCACATGATTTCTGCTGCTCTGGACCTTGGTTTCTCCCCTAATGAAAACACTATGTCTTAATTACACTGAATGAGGGAAGGAAAAGCCATGGTAATTATTGGTGACACATTGAGCAAGCGTGAAGCTCTTGGAAGAATTGGAATGCTTAATTTCTGTACCTTCAAGGACTTTTTTATTACTGCTAATTCCTTACATTTGTATATCAATTTAGAGATTTGCAAAGTGATTCTTTTCTTTTAAAAAAAAAAATGTTTGCTTATTTATTTATTTATTTATTTTGAGAGAGAGCAAGCGCAGAGGAGGGGCAGAGAGAAGGGGAGAGATAGAGAATCCCAAGCCACCTCCGTACTGTCAGTACAGATCCAAACACGGGGCTCAAACTCACCAACTGTGAGATTATGACCTGAGCCGAAACCAAGAGTCAGACCCTTAACCAACTGAGCTACTCAGGCCCCCCACGCAAAGTGATTTTTTGAATCCTAGATTCCATTTGCTTCTTACTCAATTCATGAGAGGGTCAGAGCAAGGCTTTAGCAAACACACATTTATTTTGCCTCTTCAGGGCCATTCACTGTGCCAAGCAGCAGGGATATAATTGTGAGCAGTCACAACTGGCCTCTGCCAGGGGTGCCTGGGTGGCTCAGTCGGTTGAGCGTCAGATTTCGGCTCAGGTCATGATCTCATGGTTCATGAGTTCCAGCCCCTGCGTCAGGCTTTGTGCTGACAGCTCAGAGCCTGGAACCTGCTTTGGAGTCTGTGTCTTTCTGTCTGCCCTTCCCCCCTCCCCCAAACTAAATAAACATTAAAAAACTTTAAAAAGAAAAGAACTGGCCTCTGCCATCATGGAGCTTGGAGTTCAATGCAGGAAGTGCACTGGTAAACACATTGTTACAACGCATGGGATCCTGTGTAGCACAGAGAGCCCTATGTAAGTGAGAAGTGGCTGCAGAAGGTTTTCCAGCAGGAAGCAGCAATCTAAAGAATAAGAAGAAATTAACCAGGCAAAGAGTGGCAGCAAAGAATGTACTGGGTAGGGGGACGAGGTGCAAATACCAGGAGGTAGAAGTAAGACCGGTTCAAGGTTATTGCAACAGTGTTCACAACAGCCAGGATGTGGAAACAACTTTAGTATCTGTTGATGAGTGGATGAAGAAAAAATGTATATACGCACATACCCATGCAATGAAATATTGTTTGGCCTTAAAAAAAAAAAAAGCAGGAAATCATTTGCAACACCGTGGATGAAACTTAAGGACACTATGCTAAGTGAGATAATCCAGGCACAGTAAAACAAATACTGCATGATTTCGCTTATATGACACATCTTAATTAGTCAAATCTATAGAAGCAGAGAGTAGAAGGGTGGTTGACAGGGGTTTGTGGGTGGGGGATGGGAATCGCTATTCAAAGGATATGAAGTTCCAGTTATTCAAGATGAGTAAGTTCTAGAGATCTGCCGTGCAATATAGTTAACAATATTGTATTTTACACTTAAAATTTTGTTAAGAGCGTAGATCTTGTGTTAAATGTTCTTAACCCCAACTAAAAAAAGAAAGATGGGGTGGCTGGGTGGCTCAGTCGGTTAAGCGTCCGACTCTGGCTCAGGTCATGATCTCACGGCTTATGAGTTCGAGCCCCACATCAGGCTCTGTGCCGTCAGTTCAGAGCCTGGAGCCTGCTTTAGATTCTGTGTCTCCTCTCTCTTTATCCCTCCCCAACTCGTGCTCTGTCTCTCTCTGTCTCTCAAAAATGAATAAATGTTAAAAAATTTTTAAAAAAAGATTGTAGCACAAAGGAGTAAACAAAGCCATACAGGAGAAGGGGCTTGCTTGAGTTGTTACCCAGTGGATTCAAGGTGGCTCTGAACTCAGAGCAGAGACCTCTTGCCTCCCAGCCCGTGTCCAGCCTCTGTGGCCTCATTGTGGGTCTCCAATGTCCAAGAAGCAGAGGGCAGTTAGGATAACCTGGGCTGCCTGGGTCCAAACTCAGAAGCAGAGGACTAGCTGGAACTGGCCCTGGCCGCCCAGACCCTGGAGCCCCTGTGCCCCTCCCTCTGCTGCTTTGCAAACTGGGCCACCCGCCACTTGAAGATTAGTCACAGATGCTGCAAACGTATCTACAATATTGTGTCAAAAAAAGACGTGCAGTGGCATTCAGATGGTAGGCTTATTAGCCTGTTATTATCCATTCACCCAAATATTCCAACTAATCAGCGTTCAGATGGGCAGGATTAATTGGTTACAATCCCAGCACTGGGCACATCTAATTGAAATGGATGCATTTGCCTTTCAGAACGGACAGCTTATCCATTGCCATTACATAGAGAGCATGCCCTGGCCTGTGGAGTTTGCTGTCAGGGCCATTATGGTGGAGGCCACGGGAGGATGAATGAAGCCCTTTTTAAGCTCTGTTTGAGGCTGTAGCCACCTTCTTGTGTGTTGGTTATCTGTTTGCTGTATATCCATCTTGTCTGCAGGACTGTGAGCTACTTGAGGGCAGATCTGTATCAATTAGTATTAGGTCTGACTGCATGTAACAAAAAAGCCAGAATAATCGTGCCTTAAACAAGAGGAAATGTATTTCTCTCTCCTATAAAAGAAGTCTAAGGATAGGATGGACAGGGCTATGGTAGCATCCCCATGATATCTTCAAGGACTTAGCCCTTCCTTCTTGCCCTCCCCCTCTCCTTCCCTCTCTCCATCCCTTTCTCTTACTCTCCTTCCCTTTTTCCTGCTTTCCTTTTTCCCTACCATTCTAAGGTGTGGCATCCATCCTCGTGGTCCACGGTGACTGCAGGAAAGTCAGCCATCCTATTCAAGTCCCAAGCAGCAGGAAAAGGGAGAAAAGAAAGGGAAAATGAGGCATGCCTCCCAGCCAAAGCAGTTCCTTTTAAAGGAGCTTCTAGGGAAGGCTCTCAGGCCTCTTATACTGATATCTTATTGGCCAGAATCTAGTCACTGACTCAGATGTACTTGTTAGCTGGAGGTTGTTAGCTGGAGATAACATCAGTGCCTGTTCCTAAGGAAGAAAGCGAGAATGCATGTTGGACAGGCACCTTGAGGTCTTTGACGGGGTGTCTGGGTCAGATTCAGCTCAGTCTCCCTCATGGAGGCCTTCCTTGCACATCACAGGGTTACGAACTTGGGTGTAGAATTCAGGTCGAATAGATCTTGGTATAAATGCTGACTTTCCTGTTCACTAGCTGTGTAGCTTGGGCACGCTTTGTTCAATTTTTTGAGCCCCGTTTCTTTACTACAATGATAGTTACACTGACTGTATAGGACGGTTATGAGGGGTTCGTGAACGTAGTCTATTCAAGTGCTTATTAGGTACATCAGTAATTGCTAACTTCCAGGCTTGTTCATGATTGTCGTCATCATTGAGGGGACCCTGTAGGTGGGCATGGACCTCAACTGGAGACCCATGTAATGGCTGTGTGGTCTCTGGCAAATCGCTTCACTTGTCTGAGACTCAGTCTTGTTTCTGGGAAATGAGGATAATTCGATTGCCTGTCATTATGAAAATCAAAGACTTCCTTTCCAACACACTACAAAACCTCATGGTATTATTAAGTTAATGTTCTCTGGTGGGAAAACCGCAGTCCGCGGTGGGGGAGCGGTCAGACAACCTAGTTTCACACCGAAACACTGCTGCTTCTTAGAGGTGTGATTTTAGCCCTGTGACGTGATCTTGCTGAGCCTGGGTTTCATTATCAGTAAAAAGGAGTAGTGATACTTTGCGTGTAGATTTCTTGTCAGAATCAAAGGGAATTATCTATGCAAATGTCAAGTGCCTGGAAAATGGAAATCTCTAAATAAATGACAGGGATGATTGTGGTGATGATGGCGAATCACTCCATATTTATGGAATGAATGAATAAATGGAGGAAGGAATGACTCGGCAAGAAAAGTAGAAGGCTAGAGTTAGCGTCCTTCCTCTGCAGACCCGCACAGATGGCAACACACAAGAGCTAAGTTCCCTGTGGAATTCTGAAGCCAGCTCTTGCTCTGGGCCACCCCAGCCTTCCGTGGCTGGTTCCACACACCAGCAGGAACCTCATGATATGTGCTGAGGGACTCCTTAAAGGAAGTCTTCTTATGACATCTCTAAGAAAGCAGGTTCCCCAATCAAACATCACCTGCCATCATCCTTAAGCCCGCTTTGCTTCCTGCTGAGAACTGACTTCTAACCGTGGTTGAATCCTTCCCTGTGTCTCCAGGCCACCTGTGCATAGCTGGGCAGGGTACCATAAAACGTTTATTACACAGAGATTGAGATGATAACATTACTTATGCTTTTCTCTTCTAACAAGAGGCGATAAAACCTTTATGACACCTCTAGCCCGCATATCCCTGTTCCGTTTCCGTGTTATTCTTGCTTTTCCTGACTCCTCCCGACTTTCCTCTATTAAGTACATCAAGTACTAAGAACTCAGAGCTCATTTGGTACAGAGAGAAACTCAATTATATCCACCAGCAGAGTGTAAAAGCAATGGAGGTTCGAGATATATTTATAGGTTACAGCCTCTAGGTGGAAACTTGCCAATTTTCACTCCAGCAATCTATAGGAATGCTCAGGAGAATGTCAGCTAAGTCTGGGGGAACCATTCCAAATGGGAAGCATTCTCTAAGAGGATTTATAGTAATGCACATGTCAAAGTTTGCTCCAAGTTAAATGAAACTAATTGGACCCTATAGAGCAGAGTTTGTAAACTGAGGGTCCAAGGCTATATCTGGGCCACAGATGAGTCTCATTTTGCCTCCGGTTCAGCAACCCATTCAAAAAAATTCAGGGCACCTGGGTGGCTCAGTTGGTTAAGCATCAGACTCTTGATCTCAGCTCAGGTCATGATCTCAGGGTCATTAGTTCGAGCCGCACACTGGGCTCTGCATTGACAGCGTGGAGCCTGCTTAGGATTCTGTTTCTCTCTCTCCCCCTCTGTCGCCCCTCCCCTGCTTGTGCTCTCTCCGTCTCAAAATAAATAAACATTAAAAAAAATTGGTGTCCAAACTTTTGAAAATCAGATTTCAAATGAAAATACAGGTTGTGTGTGTGAGAGAGAGAGAGAGGGAGAGAGAGAGAGAGACAGAGACAGAGGAGAGATAGAGAGAGAATTGTAGGCTCTTGTCCACAATGGGTCCACACCCATGAATGGCGTTCAGATCTCTTCTTTCCAGGTACTCACTGCTTTGCTTGGACTGATATACATTTCAAAATGACCTCCACCTGGAACGAAATCAGATGGATCCTTTAGGAGATACCCCTGGCTTGTAGGAGTACAGTTGTCAAAGTTTCTCCTAGCTGAAAATGTACCCAAACTAATCCATTAGAAAGAACTCATGAGTCATGCAGGCTGTGAGGGAGCTCTACCTTGTCAACTCTGAAAAGCATCAAAGGACAAATTCACCTCAGTGGAGTTTTGTTTACTGGGCTCAGTCCGTGTCAGAGCTGACAGCCCCACTGGCTTTGAATGGCCTCAGGCTCAGAAAGAGCAGCTGGCGTGGAGGGAGCTGTCCTTTTCTCTCTCCTCTTGAGTGGCTCTTTCATGGTGGACAAAGGGAAAGCCCGGAAAGGCCCAGATGGAAAGGAGAATTGTAACCAAGTCTCAGGCAGTTAGGGAGTGAATGTGAGCCTTCTGCTAAGTCCCAGTGATGGGCAGAAGATGTGAGCTGAGAGACACTTTTCCAAGCTGGAAAGTGTCTGCCTAGGAGGCACTAAGCCTGAGTCAGAGCCGAAGTCAAGCCCTCAAGGTGCTTAGTGGGTTTGGGCAAAACTCTTCCTTTTCTGGGCTTTGGACCCCCATATGCCACATGGGGATTGGACTCATAAGTACTAGAAATCTTTCAAAGATCCCTATCCGAGAGAAAGAACTGGCACCCATAGCTGAGGAAAGATACAGACTGAAAGCCAAGTCTGTAGGAAAGTTTTAGCCAAGGGTAGCTCCAGCATCCGCTCTGAATTGATATAAACTGCACTGAGTTTTTCTCACTGCCTGGTCCCTTGGCCCTCTGCTGTCCAGCTCCGTGATGCACCCCCCACCTCATCTCTTCTCCCTTCTGCTCCCTGACTCTGCTCTAGCCTTGGTGACTTCCTGTTCTGGGAGCATGCTCAGTATAAGCCTGGGAGGGTACTGCCTGGGGCTATAATGCCCTTGTGTTTATCCTAGCAGAAGCCTGCTTCCCAAGGCTCAGTTCCTCCTTCTTGAAATGTTCCACCATTGTACACACACACATGCACACACACACACACACACACACACACACACACACACACAGCCACACCCAGAGTCAGCTGGCTTTGGGATTCAAATTCCAGCTCTGCCATACACCAAGAGTACCACCCAGTTTGTGAGGATGGCAGGACCAGGAACCCGGTGTCCCAACTCTTTCCACCAAGTCACGGGACCTCCCACAGCACCAGTGACTCCTTTTAGTCACCAGTGTGACCGCAGGTAGGTTACTTGAACTGAGTCTCACTTTCTGCACCCAGGAGAGGAGGATGAAAATAATAATTTATCTCAATGTGGAGAGAAGTAATGAGGTGAGCATACTAACCACATGATGCTGTGCCTGCTAAACACAAATCAGGTGTTTTCCTCCCCTGTCGAGATAAGTCTGCATCGTGTTTGCCCTCGCTTACAGCCCATGCCGGAGCTGAGCACATAGCATGATGCTAGTCTAGGAGTCTTGTGACTTTGTGCTTGGGCACAAAGTGATTAGCTCAGTGATTTGGGGCAGGAAGCTTAGCTTCTCCGAGCCTTGGTTTTGCCTTCTAAGAATTGGAAATGGCTCTACCTGGCTTTCAAACAGCTGCTATTTGCATCACTCTCTGGGACTAATGAGTGGGAGTGGGTGGGGCTGGGTGTCTCTTGAAATGGAGGAAGCACTATGCAAATGTGAGCTCTCTATTATTATTCCAAACACCAACAGCTTTCCTCCAGCAGCCCAGAGACACTTGCTGCCCCACAACAGTGGCCCAGATGTCACCAACATCTGTCTACTTCACTGGTCCTTTTGCGGGAGAGAGGGAACAAAGGAGCAAGGAAGGATCATATTCCAGGGATGTGTGGACAGGTTTCGTTAACTCCTCCTGCCACCCTGCCCCCTTGCAATTCTGGGGCGGGAGGAGCCACATCCCATTCGTCTCTGTGCTTCTCTCCTCCTGCCCAGTGCTTAGGAAACTGGCGCATTGGCTGTAGGGACTCAGGGCTGCCTTCTGCCTCTAGGGTGATGCTGTCTGCCAAGCATGGCAGGGCCTCTTGGTTACCTAAGTGGAGATATGATGAGCTTGGGTTTTCAGGCATCTTGAGTCTACTGCTGATTTGCTGTGTGATCTAGGGCAAGGAAGATATTCCCTGGGCCTTGGTTTTCACGTTGATAAAGCAATTCATCTAAGGTTCTAGGAAAAATCCCCTGTCTGATTGATCCCTGAGTATTGTGGGACCTCCTACAGCTGGGAAAGTCTGGAAAAAGTTCAATATCGGCATACAAATAGAGCATCGTTCTGTCTTCCTTCTTGTTTGTTTCTACTCAAGAATGGCAGCTTGGAGAATAATTGCCAGTGTTTTTGAGCTGCTTCTGAGTTCCAGGAACTTCACCCACATTATCTCATTTAATCTTATTTTTTTTTAATGTTTATTCATTTTTGAAAGACAGAGAAAGAGTACAAGTAGGGGTGGGGTGGAGAGAGAGGGGGACACAGAATCTGAAGCAGGCTCCAGGCTCTGAGCTGTCAGCACAGAGCCAGACGCAGGGCTCGAACTCATGAACCACGAGATCATGACCCGAGCCGAAGTCGGATACTTAACCGACTGATCTGCCCAGGCGCCCTTAACTCATTTAATCTTTACAGCATCCTTGGAGGTGGGCCTGGCATCCCTGTTTCTCTAGCTATTAGACTTGAGCATCAGAGAAGAAAATTCATTCTCTTAGGTCAAACAGCTCATCAGAGAAAGAGTTATCCCAAATTCCTTCCAGAGTTCTACACTCCGAGAGGTAATGAGTTTCTCCTCACTGAAGGGTGTTGTGGAAGAGATTCAGCCCCAGGCTGGCCAGAGCCAGAGATGTGGGCTGTGACTTTATCAGTTCATAGACTCCTGAGGCATTTACCACCAGGAAGATCCTTGCAGACCATCTGGTACAATCCCCTCTTTTATAGATGGGGAAACTGAGGCTCTGAGAGGGGCAAGGTGTTGACCAATGTATTTATAAGCTTCCCAGAGTCCGGCGACATGGGTTTGAATTCTTTCTCTGTCACCTACATCCCAGACATTCACGGCATACAGAAGAACCTGCCTTTAGTTCCCTGGAAATGTTATTTAATGTTCTGAGATTTCCCCTTACTCACATGTAAAATTGGTTCAAAAGTACATTTTCTCCCAGTTTCATGAGGCTGACACCTGCAGGGCCAAGGCTTGCACTGGAGGCATGAGTGCCTCAGGTGCCACGGACACACGATACAAAGGATTGCCAAAACTCAGGAATGCATTAATCCTGATTTTTTAAAAATATGGTATTAAAGTATTACTTGTCTTGATTAGTGAGTTTTTTGACTCCCTTTTAAATTTTGCATTCAAGACAAGTGTCTCACCGGCCTTACCCTGGTCCCAGCTTATAACACACATTTAGCTCAAATGGTACTGCAGCAAAGTCTTTTTATTTCTTTATTTTTCTTAAATTTTTTAATGTTTGTTTATTTTGGAGAGACAGAGTGCGAGCGGGGAAAGGGCAGAGAGAGAGGGAGACACAGAATCCACAGCAGGCCGCAGGCTCTGAGCTGTCAGCCCAGAGCCCGACTCGGGGCTCAAACCCACAAAGTGCGAGATCATGACCTGAGCTGAAGTTGGACCCCTAACCGACGGAGCCACCCAGATGCTCCAGCAAAGGCTTTTTAAACCTCAGTGTTGTGCAAGAGACGTGGTGTTGTTCATGATGGTTTGTTTTGTATCATTTGCTTGTATTTATAATAATACACTGTCACATGGGACAAGGTTTTCCTGGAGGGCAGAAGAAACCCTCACAGATTTTCTACTGGGTCTCACAGATCTGGGTTCTAATGACATCTGCTACAGCCCAGTTTGGAGACCCAGAGCAAGTGACTTAACATCTTTTGAGTTTTCTCATCTGCAAAATGGGTATATTAATACAGTCCTCACAGATTTCCTGTGAAGATTGACTTACTTAGATAAGGCATTTAATTTGATATCTCCCTTTATAGAACGAAAGAGCACTTTTGTGTAGTCCTGCTTCATGGAGCCCTAGAAATTTCAGGCTTCCAATCTCTACTTGAACTGGAATAGTTCTTGTTTGTTTCGTAAGTGGGTGCTCAGATAAGATTTGATTTAAGGAAAGTGTCACAGGAGGTGATAATCATAACAACGTTGGTTAACCTTATGATCTCTGAGTTTTGTCCTTTTGATCTGACATTTGCAAAGGGAGATTTTAGAAAGACGAGTGTGTCACTGGGGTTCCCTCCTGCCCCAGCTGAGCCTGGTGGAGGCATATGACACCTTAGCTGGCACTGGAGGGGCATGGAGGAGAAAGGGGAGCTGGGGTCATGGTGCAGAGGCCTGGTTACCAGGCATGTCTGTATTGTCTCTGCTCAGTTACCAGTCTCCCTGTCCTGCCCAGATATCATCTCTCCCTGCCGGAGGCCCCCTTTGCATCCTGGTTGTGGACCTCAGGGCAACACTGCAGCCTTCTCTGGTCTGGGGAGAGGGGTTAGCCCTATCTCTCACCCTCGGCCAGCTTACAAAGCCCCTGCCTTCTCTTATAACCCCCCTTTCTGCTGCCCAGCCCTTGTGTACCATGTACTGTAAAGACACGGCATTTTTAGCCAGGAGTCCTTGGTCCAAACAGAATATTATTGGGAGTTCCTGTTCAGAAGACAGATATAGGCAGCATTTTATGACGCTACAGTCCTATCAGACGTACCTTGAATTTGCATGGATTAACCTATCTCCATATATTTTATGACAAGAGATACAGAAACAGAGATAGGAAGTTAGGTCATTTTCCCCACCATTACACTCAATGAACATCTATAGTCCAGAGTGAAAATGGATGGAGACATGAAACTTCTGTCTTCTTAGGTCAGTCTCAGTGCCCACTCCTCACAGTCAGTGCCACTGGGCCCTGCGTGCAATCCTCTCGTTTAAACATATCCTTTTCCTTTTTAATCATGGCTCTAAATTCAAGTCAGTTATTTTACGTGCTGAATGAAATAGTAATAGGGACACTTCAGCTGGATTCGAAGGATAAGCAGAAGTTTGTTTAGCAGCCCTTCAGCCTTTCTCTGTGATGTGAGGGTAGTTTTGAGAGTTACGTTTTTTGTTGTTTTTTTTTTTTTTAACATTTATTTATTTTTGAGACAGAGAGAGACAGAGCATGAATGGGGGAGGGTCAGAGAGAGGGAGACACAGAATCTGAAACAGGCTCCAGGCTCCGAGCTGTCAGCACAGAGCCCGATGCGGGGCTTGAACTCACTGACCGCGAGATCATGACCTGAGCCGAAGTCGGCTGCTTAACCGACTGAGCCACCCAGGCGCCCCGAGAGTTACGTTTTAATTTCCTATATGTGTGTGCACTCATACGCACTCACATATGAACAGCACTTCATGATTTTCAAAGCCTCCTCCCCGCCCCCCACATCATCTCCTCTGATTCTGCCAACCATCCTAGGAGTCAGTTGGGGTAAATCATTGTTGCCACTTGAGTAGTGAGGAAAAGGAGGCTATGGGAGGAAGGTTGAATGACCTGCCTAAAATCTCATGAGGAGGATTAAGGTCTGAGCATTTGGTTTCCACTGAGCCAGATACTGGTTCAGGTATAGTGATTTTCTACAGTATCCTGCTTTGGAATTAGGACCCAGTGCCAGAGGGGAGCTAGAAACAGGGCTTCCTCCCAGAATGCGGCCCCTTCCCCTTGCCGATTGCTTGGGAAGTCCTCTTGCCAGCCTGCTTTGCCTCTGGAAGGACACAGAGCCCTGCATCCAGGGAGGCTTTGTGACTGGGACCCAAGGAGCATTAGACTCTGGTCAGACCCCCTAGAAAACTTGCTTGTTGACAGCAAAAGGAGAGGGGCTCCAGAAACCAGGCACAGACAATGGGAGGGAGGGAATAATGCCAGAACCTGCCCCTGCACAGAAGAAAGGAGCAAATGTTCAGATTGAAAGGGTCTACAGAGTACCAAACACAATGAATGAGGAACAAAAAGGGAAAAAAAGCCCACACCTAGTTGCACTGTGGTGCAATTTCAGAACGGTATAGATAAAAGGGAGGGAAATGTAAAAGCTTTCTGAGAGTGAGAGAAAAAAAGAAAAAAAAAATGTTTCCTACAAAGGAAGGAGAGACAATGGAGTTTCTGGTGAATGCAAAAATAATAACAATGATTTACTGAGAACATTCTATGCACCAGGTAGGGTTTGCACCAGGGTACTGGGTTTGCAGGAGCCCCATATTTTCTCATCCTGAATTCAGAACAATTTGAAAGATCAGAAAAAAAAAGGAGTAAAGCAGATGGACATTAACATTTTGTCTTTATTATTAAGAAAGGTTGATTTGAAGGACTTAGCACAAAATGGGTACTTCCTCACCCAGGATGAGTGCTGGGTACCTGATGTCTTCCCACATAGGACTCTGTCCCTGTGAAATGGAAGGGGTGGAGGGGAAGATTGGGAGGCTGCTTCTGGAGGACAGCTGGCTCCTAAAATGAAAGGGGGAGAGGGAAGGACAGAGCTCTGGAAGTCCGGGTCCTCATTCCGCACGCATGCATCAGGAGAATCCGTGTACCTAGGAGGGAGGAGTAAAGGCAGCAGGGCAAGAGACAGTGTATGAGGAGGTTCACCCTGATCACAGGATGCCCGGGAGAAACGTTTTCCTCCAACACTCTTCTGAGTGCTTAAATGTTCCAAATAGCTTAACTGCTACAACAAGTACAGTAAATCCTACTGTATTAAGTTAGGACCATTATGATGCCCATCAAATAGATGAGTAAAAAGAGGCCCCTAGAGGCTTTGATCAGACATTTACCTTTTGATGTTATTTTTGTAACAGCTTTTGTAACTTGGTCATAGCCACAAGGAATGACAGAGCTGGAATTTTATTCCAGTTCTGCGTGACTCCAAAGGTCCCCTAACTCCTCTTCTGCACTGCTTCCCACACAGGCTTTTAAAGGCAGGGATGATAAAGGGGAGGTGTGCACCTTGCCCCAGTGAGAGCCTCAGGGTCTGGACTGGAAACACGGGGGAAGTTGTGACCAATAAAAGAGATCCTCATGTATGTAATGAGCTGAGGAATTAGATATGCCCACCAGTTGGGGTCTTTGAAAAAGATCCACTTTCCCTCTTGTCCCTTCTCCTCCCACCTCTTTTGGATTCTCCTCCTTTTCCATTCTCTTCCTAAATCCTTGGCTACTTGGACTTCTCCCGTGACGAGGAGACCCCAAAGATTGAAGATCCAAGAAGTGGCCAAAGCAGGCTGTTTATATACCTTTTAGACAAAGAAACAAGAAATTTGTGAAGAACTGACATGATAAAGAAACAGGCTCAGGTACTAATTAGTAAAGAAAGTAAGGAGAATTTTGTTTTGTTTTGTTTTGGTTTGCCTTGTTTTATACAGTGTTCTTGGTGCTGAATTACCTATCTCTGGCGATAGGGATATCTGTACCTCCTGGTGTAGGGAGAGTACCTTTCACATGGGAGATTTATTTTCTGCTTTCAGGGGGACAGAGAGGAGAGTCAGAGTGCCCTTGTGCCATTTCTCATGTAACTTTTCTTAAACTGATTTTCAACATTGATATATTTTTGAGAGACAGAGTGTGAGTGGGGGAGGGGCAGACAGAAAGGGAGACACAGAATCCGAAGCAGGCTCCAGGCTCTGAGCTGTCAGCACAGAGCCTGACATGGGGCTCAAATTCACAAACTGTGAGATCATGACCTGAGCCGAAGTCAGATGATTAACTGACTGAGCCACACAGGCACCCCATTTCTCAAATAACTTTAATTAAAAAAAATCTATATGCCAAAGTGACATATTCTGGGGTGGCCTGCCCTGAACCTTATTACCAATAGGCTAAATTGGCATGTATAAAAGAGGGGGGAAAGAAAATGGTCAATGAGGGCAGACTCCTCTGTAGGCAACCATATGCTAAAGATCAGGATAAGGGCCATTTTGGATGATTATGCTTTTGGCAATCATCTTGGCACTTCAGCACTAAGAATTTCTATTGTTTTAGTCACTCTGATGAATGCTTGAGCTCAAGTAATCCTAAAGTAGATACTACTTCACAGATAGGGAAAATGAGGTACGGAGAATTCACATGACCTACTTCTACCCGTGAGCAGAGCCTCTGAGAGTATGGTAGGTGGGATTTGGATATTCTTCTGCACCATGTCAACTCATGTGTCACCCACTAGGTCAGCTCTGTCAAACGTACCTGCTGGTTAGGCCCCGTGAAGTTGAATCTGTAGGACTAGGTAAAGCCCAGAAACAAGTATTTTTAATGAGCATCCCTGGGGTATCCTTATGACTGGGCAAGTTTGGGAAACATATCTGTCTCTGTCTATTCAGGCCGCTGTAACAAAATACCCAAGACATAGTGGCTTATGGACAGGAGAAGTTTATTTCTCAGTTACAGAGGCTGGAAGTCTGAGATCAGGGTGCATGCATGGTAAGGCAAAGGCTGTCTTCATGATTGAAGACTTTTGTTGTATCCAGCCTTTTTGATAAGGATACTCATCCCATTCATGAGGGCTCAACCTTATGGTCTAATTACCTCTGATGGGCCCTACTTCCTGATACCATGACTTTGGGCATTAGGTTTGGAACATACAAATTTTGTGTGGACGTAAACATTCAGACCATAGCAGTGTCATTGGGCCACGCAGGGTTGTGGGAAAGGGCATCTGGGAGAGTCAAGAAGGAGGTATATGTAAGCTGTGTCTTACATGTGTCTTACATGTCTTACACATGTCTTACACATGTAAGAGTTGAGTTTGCTGTGATGGGAAGTTGTTTTTGTTTGTTTTGTTTTTCCATCCAAACATCTTCCTGTAATTTCTCCTTGTTGTCTGGATGCTGCCTCCCACATGCAGGGTTTGTGTCCTCTGCCCCAGTATAGCCATGCAGGGAGAGGAAAAGAGATCTTCCCACTACCCTCTCTTAGTCCTTTTCTTTCTTGGCTGAATTTTCTCAGTTCACCTGTTATGGTGAACAGAACATTCTGGCTGGTTCAGAATTCACGGGGTTGTGCATGAGCCCAGATCCCTCACCAGTTTGGGCAGTAGGTGGTTCTGTGACATGGGCATTTAATCCAGCAGTTATGGGGTTAAGCTCAACTCCATCTAACTCCTCTGCAGTTTACACTGTGCCTGGGCTCTCCCAGACCTCATCCTTCCAGCTTCAGGCCCTCACCTCAAATGAGATGTCTTCATGGGTGGCTGGTTTGGGGGAGCTGACACTGACCCCTTTAGGCTATGATATGCTGAGGTTTTGGGTCCTTGTACTCACCGTGGACTTAAGCTAAGGGTACTGTACGATTATGTATGCCCAGCTGGGCCTGGATCTGAGGGTGGGGATGGGACTTGGAGAGATTTAGACACAGAATCTAAGGAATCAGGGGAAGCAGGACCTGGAGGACCATGTTGGGGCAGCACAGCTTGTGATAGCAAGGTCTCAGGAACAGATTTTGGGGTGTTCAGCACTCATGATGGGGTGGAGGAGGTTAGCAGTGGTACAATTGGGATGTTCCCTGAACAAGGAAAGAAACCTTGCCACCTAAAAGCTCCTTCTGTGGCCTAGACCCTGGGTTGCCTGACGTGTTGACTAGGGTGGAGGGCATCTCAGAAGTGAGAGGGGTTACAAGTGAGGTAGTAGGTGTTTGCTAACCTGGGGTACTCAGAAAACGCTAAATTCTATTTTCCAAAAAGCTCAGGTGGCGTGGAGCGGGAAGGTGACGCAGGAAAGGGTGAATCCTACCAGGTCAGCCCTGGGGGGTGTAGCAAGGACAATGAGCATGTCTTCTTCCAGAGAGATTTCTTGTGTCTGCCACAGCCCAGCACAGCCTTTGGTCGAGGCCTCTCTCTTTTCCCTTTTCTTGGCTTGGCATCTTGTGCTTGACTCTCTGCCCTTAGCCCTTAGCCCTTAGCCTAACTTTCCTGGGATTTTCCTGATCAGGCCCAGTAGGGGAGATCCTGAGGCCATCACAACACAACTTCAGGACCATTGACAGCTCCGTCACCAATGCTGGGAAATGGCAGCAAAACAGTGCCTCTAAGGGACCCCTGCTGTGTGACTTGTACTAAGTTTTGAAGAAGCTTATTTGAGACTTAGGTTACTGTCTGCCTGAGTTACCACTGGTGCTTGGTTCTCTTTTTCAGCACTTCTTTTACTAAGCACCAATACATATCAGCAAAATCATTCTGCAGCATATAAAGTTATTTTATAAACATGGTTCTCAATGGGGTCCTTGCATAAAGAGGAAGGGGCATCTGTTGTCTTGATCCCTTTAAAGCTGGGGTATCTAAGACTCAGCAAGGTAGAGTGACTGGCCCAGGGCTGCACAGCTCATCAGTGACAGCCAGGACTTGAACCAAATCCATTGTTCTTTGAGCTACATCCTGGATGCCCCTGTTCATGTAGCATTCTATCATTTTCCATGTAGACATTAGCAATAGGATCAGCAAATAGATACAGCTATCAGCTTGCTCTCTGTGGAAGGTGATTGTGCATGAATAGTTGGGTCAGGCATCCTTCACCCCTTTGCTTTCTGGCTCAGTGTTTCCTCAATATTTACAAATAAATAAGTCATTAAACAAATTTGGAATTCAGACCCAACTTTTCCGTTTGACCCCAATGGTGGAAGGAAGCAGCCAGACAGTTAACCAGATTTGCCTCCTAATTACTTCTATAACAAGTACCCCTTCCCAGACTCCAGGAGGGAACTAACAGGAGTGTGTGTGTGTGTGTGTGTGTGTGTGTGTGTGCGCATGCAAATAACTGTGTTCATTAAGTGTCTTCCAATCTTCTGGCCATGGGGTAGGAATCAAAGATGATTCAGACCCAGCCTTTGACCTTTAGGGTTTATCAGGTCATTTGGGGAGATTTGTATCCATCCATCCATTCAAAAACTATTTAGCAAATACCAACAAAGCATTAAGTTGTTTTATTGATGATAAGTAAACAAAACAAAGGTCTTGTCTTATGAAAGTTTTTTTTGCATCAGAGCCATAAACAAAGTTAACACGTCAATGTTAGCATATCAGCAAGGAGAGGGAAGTACTATAAACAAAGTTAAGGCAAAGAAAGGAGATAGGGATTCTGTGATGGAGATGGGGATGAGGGGCATTGTCCACTGGGGGTGCAAAGGGAAGTTTTCACGGATGACGCTGCATGTTAGTAGTGGTAGACCAGCATCCCCACCCTGCCTCCAATACTAAACTTCTTTTCCCCACCTGTGATTTCCAAAGAAACCAGCTTACTTTGGAAGATTGCTGCCCTTATGAAAGTTATTTTACATGAGTGAAGTATTAACTAGGCTCTTAGTGGCCTCCAGCTCTTTTGGAGTCTTAGCCCTCCTTCCCATCTCAGAAGGCTGAGTTATTGGACACAGTGGCTTAAATTGGCATGGTATTAGAGATCTCTCCTTGGACCCTATGAGTCTGTAGCACCTTCTCAGAAAATAATTCCCTGAGCAGAGGACACAGGCTCTGTATACTGCTAGCTCTAGGGACACATTGAGGGTCTCAGGATTATTACAGTAGCCTGCAGCAGACAGACTTTGGATTCTGGAACCTTGGACAAAGTCACCTCTTGGAGGCTCACTTTCCTCATCTATTAAATGAAGAATGCTGAGCTCATGTGGCTGCTGTAGCCATCTTGTTAAATAATGTGTGTGAGGATGTGTGAGCATCCTGCACACTTCTTTAATTTATAAAGGGGCAGGATCAGGATTGGGACTAAGGTGTTCTGATTTCTTTCTCAGTGTGTTTTCCCTCTGCCAGAACTTTTTTAAACAACAATTTATTGGCCATGGTTGTGTTCTAGACACTGCACTCAATCCCTTTTGTGCCTTTTTTAATCCCACGATAGCCTCTTTCAGTGAAGACTGCTGTCCTCAGCTTTCCAGGTGATAAAGCTGAGCTCAGAAAAGTGCAGTGACCCATCCGAGGCTCCAGAGCTGGTCTGTGACTGCACAGACACTCAGACCCAGGTTTTTCAACTCCAGAGCCTGCACCACCAACCATCATTCCATGTACTTGGTTGTCTACCCTGTCACATTTGGGTAGGAATCAAAGATGATGCAGACCTAGCCTTTGACCATCCTGGTTGGATGGGCCAACCTACTCCCGTACCTTTGAACTTGACCGTGATTGGAATTATAAGGAAGTCCTTTTGATTCTCACTTCCTCTGTGCCTTGCACTTAGAAGCTTTAAGAAGCTCTTTGCTTCTTACTATGTTTCCCTCTGTCATCAAGCTTATTGAAATGTGCATTACAATGATTATCTGCTTGCTTCTCTGTTTCTATAAACCAACTGTGAGTTCTTCCAGGCCATACCCATGTGTTCCTAGATCCAGGCGAGAGGTTTGCACAGGGACTGGGGGTGACAGTCATAACAGTAACAATGAAGCCAATTAACTACTGGGGACTGGATGTTTTCTTTTCTTTTTTTTTTTTTGGTTTTATTATTTATTTTTTGGGAGAGAGTGAGAGAGAGACAGAGCATGAACAGGGGAGGGGCAGAGAACGAGGGAGACACAGAATCCAAAGCAGGCTCCAGGTTCTAGGCTCTGAGCTGTCAGCACAGAGCCGGACACAGGGCTTGAAGTCAGGAACTCTGAGATCATGACCTGAGCCAAAGTTGGACTCTTAACCCACTGAGCCACCCAGGCGCCCAGGACTAAATGTTTTCTACAGGTCCAGGGCTTTGTGACATCGTCTAGATATATCATTTTACCTAGTCCTCACAACGTACCTCCCTGGTGAATGGTGTTATTCCCATGTTGGAGCTTACAGGGAGAGTGTTCCAAGGTCACACCACTGGGGGTGGAAGAGTAAGAACTTGAACTCTAGTCTGCCTGCTTCCAGGCACGCCCTCATCCTGGCAAATGAGTATGTCGATGGATGAACGCAGTCCTCCTCTTGAGTCATGTAGGTTCTTGTGTTTGTCTTCATGACTCAGAGAAGAGTAGAAAAATCAATCCTCTCAAAAAGCTGCTTTCTCCCACCCTCTCCATCCACCCATCCTTCAGAGTGGGATTTCAGACAGAACTTGAGAGGCCACCTGAGGATTTGGAGTACGGTGCTGATTTGTGCTCAATGGCTCCTGTGAATTATCTTCAGCATTCTCACACACAAATGGAGAATTGCCAAGCAGATGTACGTATATTTCAGTCACCTATTCTCAGAGAGGCATTTCTAGTGGGCTCATTCATTAATTCTTCTAACAAGTAATTGAAGATCTACTGTGTGCCATGTAACAATCAAATTTGCTCAGGGATAAATAAAACCCGGCCCTTTTCTGCACCATCTCTCAGTGTGAAAATACACTAAGTGCATAATGAGGCCTACTCAGGGTCAGACCCCATGCTGGGCCTTGGGTACACAGAGGTGGTGGGAGGGTGGTTGGCAGACAGAAGCATGAGTCACTGACGGGTCTGAAAGTTGTGTACTTAACCCAGCTAGAGATAGCACGTTTCAGAAAGGGTTGCTGAGAACTCTTGACCCAAGAGCTGAGGTTGAAAGGACTAGACAGAGAAGTGAAGGAGGGGTGCTTTCAGGCAGAGTGAGCAGCATGAGCAAACATACAGGTGTGTGAGATGGTGGTAGGGATGCAGGACATTTTACCAGTGTCGTATGTGCATATACAGCTACGATGCTAGGCAGGATGTCCTAAGAATGTATATTTCATATGTTCAGAAATGCTTTCTTTTTTTAATGTTTATTCGTTTTTGAGAGAGAGAGAGCATGTGAGAGGAGCACGTACAAGTGGGGGCGGGGGGGAGAGAGAGAGAGAGAGACACGCACAGAATCTGAAGCAGGCTCCAGGCTCCGAGTTGTCAGCACTGAGCTGGATGCAGGGCTCCGATCCACAAACTGTGAGATCATGACCTGAACCGAAGTCAGACGCTTAACCAACTGAGCCACCCAGGCGCCTCCAGAAACACTTTCAAGTTTGCCTTTGCCTTTCTAATCTAGGATTTTGCAGCTGGAATGATAGTCAGAAACCATCCAGTCTCACCTACTCAGCCCAAGGAAGGGAAGGGAGGTGGTCAAGGGCACACTGCTTGGAGCCTGGAGGAAGAGAGCAGGGGTGGTCACCAGAAGGTATTTGGGAAACCACAGAGAATATCTCAATATAGTGGAGGCGGAGTGGTGGTCTCACCACACTCCTTTGCATCTAATTTTTCATGAAACAGGGCCTTGCATCAATAATAAGGATGCTAGTATTTTCTGAGCGCCATGACTTGCAAATCACTGTGGTCCACGTTCTGTAATGCAGACTCATTTAATCCTCCCCAGCCCCCCTCAGCTAGTGTTACTAACCCAATTTACAGATGAGACAATGGAGGAAACTTAAGCCACATGCCCGAAGACACACGACTGAAAGGTAGTGCAGCCGTTACTAAAATCCATGTCTGTCTGACTCAAGGACAAGTGCTGCTGGTCCCAATGTTCATTAGCTTTCCCTTTGATAAATTTCTGTGGGATTCGCACTGATCTCTCAGGATTTGGACCTCATTCTGATCTGATCTAAAAATGATTAAGGAAGGTTGATCTGAGTGGGCAATGACTGTATTCCAAAGAACTGCTGGGTTTTTACTCTATTCCTCTGGCATTATCTTGGGAAATAAAATAGTGTCTCTAATAGATACATTATAAGTAGATGACTAGTTTAAAAGAAAAAAAAAATGTTTCATTTTCTGTAATGGGACCTCCTTAAATAGGTCATCTTATATCTGTCTAGACACAAAGAGATAACTATATATAAATATAGCTAACTATAGATACGTGAAGCTAGGTGTGAGTATATTTTTATACATATGAACATATACAAACCCATACATGTATATATAGATACAGATCTTTATCAGTTATTTGCAGTTATCTTTATCAGTTTATCTTCTCCTAATTGCTCACACATGGAACTTACCTCTTCATTTGATTATGTGCTGGGATCTTTCATAGCCTTCTGGGAGCTTACCCAGAAAAAAAATTAACGGATGGATTCCTCTCTCCTCCAGGTGCAGGATCTACACCATGGTGTCTCTGTTGGCTCCTTCGCCCTCCTCCTCTCCTGCTAATCGCACACCATGTCTTCCCATCCCCTGGCGTGTCTTGTTTACACCCCACTCCCTGATCACCGCTTGAAATGCCCCAATTGTGGGACTTTCTCTTAGACCAGGGGCTTCCTCAGTCTCCATACTTTTTTTTTTCCAACGTTTTTTTTTTATTTTTTTTTTTATTTTTGGGACAGAGAGAGACAGAGCATGAACTGGGGAGGGGCAGAGAGAGAGGGAGACACAGAATTGGAAACAGGCTCCAGGCTCCGAGCCATCAGCCCAGAGCCTGACGCGGGGCTCCAACTCACGGACCGCGAGATCGTGACCTGGCTGAAGCCGGACGCTTAACCGACTGCGCCACCCAGGCGCCCCAACCATACTTTTGACATTTCGGGCCGGGTAGTTCTTTATTGTTTGTAGCTGTCCTTTGCATGGAGGATGCTCACGGATTCCCTGGCCTCTTCCCACTAAATACCAGTAGCACCCGCTCTCCAGTCATGACACCCAAAAATGCCCCCATTACCAAATATCTCCTGGCAGGGGGCAAAGTAGAGAGCTGTTCTAGCCCATCGTGAACAGCTGCCTCCATGGTCTCCTTGCTTTGTCTCTCCACCATATGCATCCAGTGTGATCTTAGCACCATATTGCTTAAAAAGAAAAAAAAAATTCGAGGAACATGAGTGTCTAAAGTATAGTTCTTAACCTGTGTTACCATCTTATTCTCCCTCAAGTTCCAATGGGCAATTTCCAGTCTCTGAGAGAGTGAGCCTACATTTACTGGAAACTGTCTCAGGAGGCCTTATCCCATATATATTCACCTTGTTGTGTCCTCTCAAGCAAGTTTATCTTCTAAGCCTCACTTTTCCATCTGTGCAAAGGGTGTAGTAATCTAATAACCAGTAGGGGAGCTAAGTGCTGAGCACCAGTAACTCTAATGCAAGATAGAAAACACTAAAGCTCTTTAAGCGAAGTTTTAGATGAAGCATTGTGGGAGTTCTGAGGATTAAGAGATTTATTCTGGCTAAGCCTATAGAGGGGGCATCTCAGCAGAGGTCACCAAAGAGATTACATTGACACTAGCCTTGAAGTCTGGTGGTGTTTGGACATGAGGTGAAGGATAACCATGAGAGTGGCATTCCAAGCGGAAGAAATGATGTGGGTAAAAATACCAGGACATTTCACAGAAACAGCGAGTTCTGATGTGGCTGGACACTTGGCACTGTGCCTGCTGCATAGTAAGTGCTCAGTGGGGTTGGTGGCATGGGTGGGCGAAACATATATTTTGAGAAAGGTACCTCGAAAGCGTATGGTTTGAGACCAGATTATCCAGAAAAATGGAGGCCTGACTGACAAGAACCTGAACTGCCAAACCATAGGACTCTCCACCTTAATCAGTAAGGAGGGGCTCTGTGTCCAGCTGTGCCCCGGTCATGCTAGAGAAGATGGATTGGGAACAGTAGGGGTGGGGACAAAGCCTGGGAGATCATCCAGGGTGTATGAAAATGATCATGATGAAGGGGTTGTAGCGACTGGGGGCTAGGACAGCCATTGGATGGAGAGAAGGGGAAGGCGGCAGAAGCTATGTTGTAGATAACTGTCAGGATTCACATGACTTCTCAGCAGCTTTGGGGGATGTGGGCTGCACATTCCACTGCCAATACCCTTTTAGGATGTTCTGTGAACTTGGTCAAGCCACTCCTCTCTGAATCTCAGTTTTCCTTATCTGTAATGCCAAAGGTCTGGACTATTTTCCAGTAACCCCTCCATCTTAAACCTAGACTGGAGCCTGAAAGGAGACTCCCCAGAGAACTCAGAACCCTTACCCCACTAGCTCGGTCACTCGGCAAATGGCCAGGAGCACACCCAGTGGATCATCAGTCTTCAGCCATCCTAGGGCTGGCTGTCGCGACGAGACACAAGTGACGAGAAGAGAAGGACATTACTTGGGAGAATATGCATGTTCACAGCTCTGAGGATTAAAGGCCCGTGTTCTTATCACTGCTGAACAGAGTATTATAAATCCAGTCTTAGAATACCAAATCCCCTTGCAGCTTGGCCGTTGTGAGGGAATATTAAAAAGGCCGGAGACAGAAATAATCAGTTTCCCAATGACACATTGTCAAATAAAGCATTTCTCACATTATCCTTACCCCCCCCCCCATCTTTTTTTTCTTTCTCTGGCTCCTTCTCCCGTGCCTGGATAGTTAACATGAAAAAATAGATTAAAATGAGGCCAGGCTGAATGGAGTTCTAAGTTTGACTTTTCAGAAGGCTCTCTCAGTGGGGTAGTTTGGGGTGCTTTCTATTTTTCATCTTTATATTTCTTTCAGTGTTTGATATTTTGTAAGCAAACCAGCTAGAGGTACTAGCTTGGGGATAAAGGCAGAACAGCAGAGAGGGTCCACGTGAGGTCTGATCAGGTGCCCTTTGGATGCTGAGGTCAGAGATGCTACAGGGACTGTAAGATTTATATTCCTCTGGAAGGTCTTGTTAAGATTTTAGGCTCCTGTATATTTATTAGGCACCTTCTCTCGACCAAGTACCGCATCTTAGGTTGTGTAAATGGTAGGGGTAGATGGCAGTTCACCTAGAGTGGGAACATGGTCAACCAGATGGCCATATTGTAGTAGTACAGCCCGATGACTGAAAACCACAGGGGCTGAGAGGGAAGACATCACAGACTGGCCCCACCCTGAAGAGGCCAAGATACTCCCTGAGGACGTGATCTCTGAGCTGAGATGGCTGAGTGAGTTGGGATGAGCAGATGAAGGGGAGTGTATTAGTTGCTAGGGACTCCTTAACAAAATCACAACAAAATGGGAGGTTTAAAAGACCGGAAATTTATCCTTCACAATTCAGGAGGCCAGAAGGCCAAAATCAGGATGTCAGTAGGGTTTGCTGTCCCTGGAGGCTGATGGAGAATCTGTCCCGTGCCTCCCATTTGGTTCTGATGGTTGCGGGCAATGCTTGGCCTTCCTTGACTCGTAGATGCATCATTGCAGTCTGTCTCCATCTTCACATGGCCTCCTTCTGATTCTCCTTCTCCTCCCCCACCTGCTCCTCTCCCCTCCTCCTACTTGACTGCTCCTCCCTCCTCCCCCTCTTTTCTAGCTCCTCCTCTTCCCCCCTCTTCTCCTCCTCCTTCCTCTTCTCCTCCTTCCTCTTCTCCTCCTCCTTCTTTCTCCTCCATCTTCTTCCTTTTCTCCTTCTCCTCCTTCTCCCTCTCCTTTTGCCTCCTCTCCTTTCCTTTGCTTTCCTTTGCTTTCCTTTGCTTTCTTTTGCTTTCCTTTCCTTTCCTTTCCTTCCCCTTCTCCTCCTCCCTCTCTTCCTTCTTCTCTCTCTCTCTCCCTCTCCCTGTGTGTGACTGTGTGTATGTATGTGTCTGTCTGTCTTTCTGTCCATCTGTATCCTCTTTTTTTTCTTTTAGAGAAAGAGAGAATATTTTTTTTAATGTTTATGCATTTTTGAGAGACAGAGAGAGACAGTGCGAGTGGGGGAGGTGCAGAGAGAGAGGGAGACACAGAATCCAAAGCGGCCTCCAGGCTCTGAGCTGTCAGCACAGAGCCCAGCCTGGGGCTTGAACCCACGAACTGCAAGATCATGACCTGAGCTGAAGTCAGATACTTAACTGACTGAGCCACCCAGGAACCTCTCCTCTACTCTTCTTATAAGGACATCAGTCATTGGATTTAGGGCCCACCCAATCCAGTACAAACTTACCTTAACCAATTACAACTGCAGTGACCCTATTTCCAAATAAGATCCCATTCTGAGGTTCTGGGAGGACCTGGATTTTGCAGGGTCATTATTCAAACCAGAAAGGGGGTGAGAGTGCTCTGGGCAGAAGGAGTAGCCAGTGTGGAAGAGCCCAGAGCATCACCCTTGGGGGGAATACTCATTGCTCGGTGTGGCTCCAGAACAGAGTATGGGGTAGGACTTGTGGGGACCTGGGCATGAGAAAGAAGGGAGTACCTCATCATGAAGGGCCTTGAGTCCAAGAAAAGAGTCTGGACATTATTCTCAGGGCCCTAGAGAGCAAAGAAAGGGTTTTACACAAAGGAGGGTGCACAAGGATTTGGTTTGGGATAGAGAAATAAGAGAGGCTGATATTTGTTGAGGACTTGGTGCCAGACCTTTTTTTTTTTTTTAATGTTTACTTATTTATTTTGAGAGAGAGAGAGAGAGCAAGTGCATGTGCATGCACGAGAGTGTGGGAGGAGGAGGGACAGAGAGAGAGGGAGCGAGAATCCCAAGGAGGCTCTACACTGTCAGTGCAGAGCCCCACCCGGGGGTCAATCTCACGAACTGTGAGATCATGACCTGAGCCAAAGTTAAGAACCACATGTTTAACTCGCTGAGCCACCAAGCTGCCCCAGATAGTAAGGAAGTTTCCCGTCAGAGACGGGCACACACATTCTTCCTGCTCTTTCTCTCCCACTTCCTGCCTGACCGCTTAGTGAAATCCTCAGATCCCTGAGAAAAGGGTAAAACTGATCACCCCGAGACCTGTACTGCTTGCACTCCCAAAAACCAACCTGTAACTAACAGCCTGGCATTTTTATTTCTGGAAGTCGCTGCCCCTTCTCCAACCTTGTTTGTCTTGGGCTGCCCGAGAGTGAACACCGTCCAAATCGGATTTGACATCAGTGCATCCCTGAGGCCAATGGGGCCTGTGTGTGCCACCCCTGGAGCCTTGGCCTCCTCTTAACCTGCTTTCTAAAAATTCACCGCCTTTCCCTACGTCCCCTTCTTCCTGTTTGGCTTGCGGTTGCCCTGCTGTGTTTTCTCTACCTCCAGGACTCGTGTTTGCTCCTGGTGTACAGACTCGGTGGCTGGACACTCTGGCCCCGCTTTCCTTTCCAGCGTCAGCTCCTGCTTTTCTGTTCGCTTGCCCTTGGTGAGGAAAGACCGTGAAGAAATGGAGTGCATTTCTGTGCATGTGGACCGGCACGACAGCCTGGACCGATCCAGGTGGACGCACATGACAGCTTCTTGCTTCTGAGTTACTCGTCTGCTGTCTTAGGATGGAATGTCTCACTGGGAGAACACGGCCACCTGGTTGTCTTGAGCTCCTCTGCTCGTGCACAGCACCTGTTAGTTTGTAAGTGCCATCAGAGCACTGCTCAGGTTTGCATTGCACAGCAACCCTGTGTGAAGCGTGAATGAGAGATTATCACAGGTTTACCATGTACCAGGCACTGAGTGTGCCTCTCCACGTCTAACCTCTCTCTCTATGGATGTTTTTGACCGAGTTTTTTGGAGGAGATGATTGTGATTGAGAGATTCATTCCTTTGTCTAAGATTGCCCAACTTCTATGTGGTAGTATGGGAGTTAAAGTCTTTCTGACCCTTAGTCTTTGTTTGCCTCTGTGTTATACTTTTCCAGGTATTGCTAATTCCAAAGTACAGATGAGTAAACTGAAGGTCCCTAGGGGAATCTGAGAAATTCAAGCTCAAACACAATGAGTAAACTGGAATTCAGAACCTATTTCCTATTTCCTCCATGCCTGGAGCCTGTCCCCAGTTTCCTGTTCTCTACTCCTTTCTCAGGAAGGAAAGGGAAGGCTCTAGGGACATAGAACTGGCCGGACTCCTGCCTGTAACATCCCCTGAGCTGCTCCTATGTTTGAGGTGGGGGGTCCCCTCAGCCTTTCAGGAGCCCGGCATGGGGATATTTGTCTCACTAGCTCAGTGGTACAGTAAACACTCGAATACTGAGATTCTCTTTTGGCCAAACGTTCACAGTGAAAATCTGATCTGTAACAGAAGCCACATGGTTGGTGGCTCAGCTGGGGCTGGAGGACGCTGAGGTCCGGGCACCCAGGGAGAACCAGAGCTGCTGGCCTGGGATCGTATCATATGGCAAGGCCAGGGGTTAAAGAATCGCTAGATCATTAGGCTAAAGGTACTTTCGAGCTCAGCGCCCATCAACATGGGGCAAGGGAGATGGGTGGTATTCCTCTGTACGACCTTGCGGAAGTTTCCTGTGCTGGGAAACCTATACCTGGAATTGCCTAGGTAATTTGAGGAGGCATATGTGAGGCTGGGCAGGGGCTAATCAGGCCTTCGATGCCCCTGTCCCTTCTCACTCCAAGCAGAACCATGTCGCCATGTTGAGGTTAGTTTGAATCTCAGTTGCACTACCTTGCATAATGGACCTCCTGGCTCTGTGCCTCAGTTTCCTTACCTGACGTAGGACAAAGATGCCTAGCATGCACATTTGTGCCAAGGTGAATTCCAGAGCACGTGCAAAGTGTTTGGTCCAGATTAAGAAGGATTTGGGGGCCTCCAGGCAAATATTGCAGAATAGGCATTCAGGTGCAGAAGGTCAAGCTGTTTATTCACTCCTCCTTAATTTATTCATTTACGTTAAATCTACCCTGGCTGAATGCTGTTGACAGCAGCAGCAGCTAACCTTAGTCTGTGAGCAGCTGCCGTGCACCCTCCCCACAGCACTACATACACACATCTTAGTTAGCCTCACGATGACCCAATGAGCTGACACTGTGACACTGCCCTTGTTTAAGCAGTCACGAAGCCAAGGCTCTGAAAGGGAAAGTGACCTAGTCAAGGACATAGCCTCAAAGTAGTAGAATCTGGACTAAAACTGTCCCTCTGAGGACAGCTCTTAGCCACTATGGCCAACGATGCTGGAGGGTTTTGGAGACAAAGCATGTGCCTTCCTGCCTTCCAGGAGCTCCCGCTGTGGATTTAGATTTAGGAGCTGATCCAGGGCTGCAGGGGGTGACCTGGGAGGGTGGTTTAGATGCAGTGGAGGCAGGGACGGGCGGTAGTGGTTGTAGGTGGACAGTTGGTTAGGCCTTATCTTTCCCAGGGATCTGGGATCTGACCACAGGGTCGAAGTCTCATAAACGGGGTGGGCGGAAGGGGCTGTGGATGAAGGGCCCGCACTGGCAGGGGCCTGACCCTCACAGCCAGTGAAATGCCCAGAGGTAAATAGAAGATAGGCAAAGAGATTTCCCCAAGGTCATAATTGACAAAAGTGAAAAGCTTTACTGAAGAGGCAGCCTCAAGATGTGCCCATCGACTCCTGGATTTGAAGATCGTGTTTTCCTTTTCCCTTCTCAGGATCTGCTCTCTCTTTGTGCACCCTCTCCATTGTTCCCGATTTCTCCTCCCCTCCCTTTGGTCAGTGAGAACCACTATGCAGTCCAATAGCCAGTGGCTCTGCAATGAAGACCTGGGTTCAGATCCCTGCTTTACCACGTCCTGGCTTTTTGTACCCAGGTGGACCTAGGATCAAAAGCTGTGTGACTTCAAGCAGGTTCTTTAACCTTTCTGAACCACCTTTTCCTCATTTCATCTATAGAACAGACGCTATCATCCCGATCACATTAGATTGTGTTGAAGATCAAAGAACAAGAAGGAAAAGCAATAAGGAGAGGGCCTGCTATTATTTCATCAAGTGTTCTTTCTGCCTCCTCTCTCTTTGCACTGCCTGTTGCTCTTATCTCTTTCCTTCATTTTCCTCCTCCCCCACCTTCCTTTGTCTCCTCCCTCTCTTATCTGTAATGGAAAAACTGACAAGTAATACCCTGTCAAAAGAGTCTTCTAGACACAGAGCAATCACTGTTGTATGTTTTATGGAGGGAAAAAGGATCTATGTTTACTTGGGGGGGGGGTTGCAAATGTGATGAACCCATGCATATGCACCCATTTTATAAACGTACATATGTGCATATATGTACGTACATACATACACACATACACATAAATACAATAGAGTTATTTGGTTTGTGTGCTTGTGCGTAAGTTCTGACGCCCAGAGAAAGCTCCCTGAGCATTCCATAGTAGCTCAGCTGTACCTACATGCCTGGCCACTTCTTAGCCCGCGTTCCCACCCACTTGTCCCTTCCATGGAGGTGATGAACTCCAGCTTACTGAACCGAGGTCCTTGCAAAAAGAACACGATAACGTTCCCGTGCAGGCAGGAGACTAGCCTAATGTTTTTAGTGAATAGTATCCTTCTTGGCTTAACTGGGTATGCTTAACGGCAGTCATGCCCCACCCCAATAATGTATTTAGCATTAACATCTGTCGTCTTTGTTAGACATTATACAAATAGTTGTCGGAAGTCACCCTTGCCTTCAGTGAGATCATAGTCAAGGAAGAGCAATCAACCACATGGGTGTGGTTGGAAGGATGTAGGCTTTAGAGCTAAAACAAAAAAAATGAAACCAAACACAGCCAAAAATGAGGCTCAGCTTTTGCTCTACTGTTCACCATGAGTTTCCAAGTCTCTGGATTTCTCCCCCCTCTCTCCCAAACAGTGAGGATGATCCTTCCCAACCCCATGAATTACCCCCAGGGATTCGACACAGGGACCTGTAGCCCCCCAGACACAAAGCACAGTATGTAAGGAAGAAAAGCAGGGTAACTGAGGGAGCTACTCCATCCATTGCAGATGTTCCTGGCACGTGGTGAATACAGTGGAGTGAATAGAATGCCCACTGTCCCCTCCAGTTCTTGGCAGGTGCCATCGGGGACACAGACATGCTTGTGAGTAACCCTGCTCTTAAGGAACTCACAGAGCAGGGTATTTTGCGAGTCTTGTGAATCATGTAAGATATGTCTATAAACATCGTAACCTGTTCCAGGGCAAGGTATGGTATGCAGACTCTGGAATATTTGCTAGTTGGATGTATTAAAGAAAAATAAGCTTCAGTTTGCCTTAATGCTCTGATTAAAGGAGCCCTAGAAAGGTGTGTTTTTTTTTTCATTTATTCATTCAACAGATATTTATGAGGCGCCTATTTTGTCCCAGGCCCCCTACTGGGAATCACGTATCAGAAGGAAGTACAGACCATGCAGAATTATGTTTGATTTAATAATGTTGTCTCATATTTGTAGCAGGTTGGAAGAAAGGGTACTACTGTCTCTTGATCCCTAAGTGGACTCATTCTAGAGATAAGGAAGCAAAGCTGAGAGAACGTGAGCGAATGTCCTGGGGTCACTCAGCTGATGGGAGGCAGAGTCGAGGTTCAGCTACTCACCTGTGTGAAGCCATAGCCTTGACTCTTCTCCGCGTTTAGTCATCTGCTTGCTCTGACATGACCATTATCTATCTCATTTGCTCCCCATGGCAACCTGATGAAGAAGGAAAGGCAGGGATTCTTACTCATCCTCCTAGATGTGAAAAGCAAGGCTCAGAGAAGTCAAGCGGTTTGCCCAAGGTCACACAGCTTGTTGGCGAGAAAGCCAAGTTTGGAAGTGACATCTCTCTGGCTTTCAAGCAGCGGCTAGGGGTTCCTGCGGCTTTAGGAACCACGCCCAGGGATCTGCGCTGAGTCTGGTGGACAGGGAGACCCCGCTGGCCCTGTAGCCCAAAGAGCACTGGCCCATTTTCTTGTCCTTCTGCTCTTCTGCTCCAGGGCGGCCTCATCGCACTGCTGCTCCTGCTGCTGGTGTTCACTGTGGCACTGTATGCCCAGCGGCGCTGGCAGAAACGTCGCCGCATCCCCCAGAAGAGCGCCAGCACGGAAGCCACTCACGAGATTCACTACATCCCATCAGTGCTGCTGGGACCCCAGGCCCGGGAAAGCTTCCGCTCCTCTCGGCTACAGGCTCACAATTCTGTCA
Organism: Panthera uncia; assembly: GCF_023721935.1. Classification (NCBI taxonomy): domain Eukaryota; kingdom Metazoa; phylum Chordata; class Mammalia; order Carnivora; family Felidae; genus Panthera; species Panthera uncia. The sequence goes on along the minus strand of NC_064807.1, from coordinate 74,635,312 downwards.
TTGGAGTGCCCATCCGGGAGACCCCCATCCTAGATGACTATGACTATGAGGAGGAGGAGGACCTACCCCGCCGGGCCAACCACGTCTCCCGTGAGGATGAGTTTGGCAGCCAGGTGACGCACACCCTGGACAGTCTGGGCCGGCCGGGAGAAGAGAAGGGGGACTTTGAGAAGAAAGGTGAGTCCTCCTTGTTGTATCCCACCTTCCAGGGGACGTTCTGGGGAGCTGGGAAGAGGCACAGGAGCTGGGCAGTGGGGGACACAGGTGGTGTCTTCAGGGCTGAGCCACTTTGGATTCATGGGCAATCATCAGACTTTGTCTTCTCTAGTTCTTTAGCAGTGATGGGAGAAAGAAAGAAAGAAAAAAAAAAAGGAGTCCGTGTTCTTGGAATTGAGTTTTGAGGAGCATGAGAAGTTACCTAGTTCAATATCTCTCCATTGTCTCTTGATTACTTCCCTTGATGGCCTTCTCACTACTCTGGTGGGAAGTCTCCTCATTTTCACACACTACTATTAGAAAGTTTTTTCCTTACATTGAATTGAAATCTCTTTTCTCTGGGCTTTCATGTCCACAAAGAAAATGAATCTGATTTCCTTCTTTAAGGCAGCTCTTGGAAAATTTGACTGCAGAAAAAAAAGGAGCGCTGTACCTTCTGGAAATCAATCTGAATAATCCCAGTTTCTTCAGCCAGTCTCATATGACATAGTTTCAGACGTTTCGGCATCCTGGTCACTGTCCTCTAGGTGGAGAGTCTGACTTTTCGTGTCCTAGAATGTAACACCAGCACTAACAGACCTCTTCCTCAAGGTGGGAATACTCCTGTGCCAAGCCAAATGGGACTCTCACCTCCCTCTTGCCAGCTGGTATGCTTCTGTTGATGACATCACATTTGTTTTGCACCACTATTGCTGGGTCATACTGAGATTTTTTGGTGACTGAAACCTCTCACACTTTTTGATATATGCTGTTGCAAAGACACATTTCCCAGAAGTTGGAAGACAATTGATTATTTAGACATGAGCATAGAATGTGTTCTATCTGTCTTTAGTAAGTGTCTATGGCACCAGTTTGTTTATAGATGGGATTTGGCTCTTTTCCTATAAATGCTGCAAGCGAACCATTCTCCTCTTTCCTCCTCATTGTCTCTGTGATGCTGTTAAAGGCTTGGCCTGGAGACCCCCGTTCTGACACCGACCCACTGCTTTTGGTGAGTTGAGGGGAGCCCTCGCTGCTTGGGCCAGCGCCGGAGCTCTGAGCTCCACATCCTTCTTCTTTCCTTCCAGGGCCCTTCCTCTTGGACCCGTCTTCTGTTGTGCTCAGTGGACTGATAAGGACATTAAGGGTGTCTTGCACGGAGACATTTTGTCAAGCCTAGAACCCTGCAGAGAGGGGAGAGTGAGACAGTAGGGGAGAACACAGGGTTTTGTGTCACCTGGACCTGGGTTCAAATCCTGCCTCCTTTATTTACTGGGTGACTTTGGAAAAATAGGAATTCAGCCCTCCGAATCTCAGTTTCCTCATGGAAGGGTTCCGGAAGGATTCAATATAAAAATAAAATGTGTGCAAAATACGTACCCCAGGGCCTGGCACGTGGTAGAGGTTGAATCCCCAAGAGCTGTGTTTGCAGACCTCAGGCCCCTGCCCTTAGCCAGGCTTCCAGAGTGTCCTTAACCCAGGCCCAGTATTCATCCCCAGTCTCCTTATATGTTCTAGCCTGGGGTATTTCCCTTGTCCTCCATGGTCACTCCTGTCTCTGAACTGTTCGTTTACTGGCATTCCCTTCCCCCTGCCTCCAGGAAGTGGAGATGAGCTAATTAAATTAAACCCCACTCCTCAGTTCACTGGTGAAATGGCCTTGGACAAAACTCTTCGCCACCTGGAAGGCCATGCCTTCGCCTCACCTGTTTTTGTCTGATCCACGTTATTTTTTAAAATAATTAATTTTTTTTAATGTTTATTTTTGAGAGAGCGAGCGAGCGTGAGCGGGGGAGGGGCAGAGAGAGAGAGAGGACACAGAATCTGAAGCAGGCTCCAGGCTCTGAGCTGTCAGCACAGAGCCCGACGCGGGGCTTGAACTCACAAACCACGAGATCATGACCTGAGCCGAAGTGGGACGCTCGACCGACGGAGCCACCCAGGAGCCCAAACAATTAATTTTTTTAATGTTTATTTTTGAGAGAGAGGGAGAGAGAGTGAGTGTGAGTGGGGGGGGGAGGGGCAGAGAGAGCAGGAGACACAGAATCTGAAGCAGGTTCCACGCTCCGAGCTGTCAGCACAGAGCCCGACGCGGGGCTCCGACCCACGCACCGTGAGATCGTGACCTGAGTTGAAGTCGGACGCTTAACCGACTGAGCCACCCAGGTGCCCCTTGTTTCAAACAATTAAAAGAATTTTTTTTTTCAAACCCTGCCTAGGCATTAAAACAAAGTACGGTTTGAAATACCACACAGCCCCTTCATCACTGTATCCAGCCACCCTTCCATCCGTTAAGGGTGGGCGAGGAAGAAATCTAGGCAAGATGGAAGTGAAGGGCACACTTTTCCTGACTGCGCCCAGCATGCTGGTCGCCCTGCCTGACTGTCAGGAGGGGGCTGCTCGGGGCTGTTCTTGCAACACTGTGGTCCCCGAGCACCTGCTCCTCCTTGTCTGGACAGGAGAGGGATGGCTCCCCTGGCAGGTTGTAGAAGATCTAACAGCAGCTCAGACAGGTGAGCTCTCTTTGCCTCAGGCGGCCCTTGGGAGAGAACTGTGAGGTGCTGTCTTTCATGAGGTGACCGGGGAGCAGCCACGGGCTTTGTCCAGAGTGGACAACTATTCGGAGGCTGGGCAACCCAGACAAAAGTAATCCCGTAGCCCTTTTGAAGTCATACTGCCAAAGGCTGATCCCAGCTGCATGTTTGCTGCGTAGCATTTGCCTATAAATTCAAACTCCTTCACTATTCTCAAGCGCTGTCAGCCTGCTTTTCAGCTTGGACTTGTAGAGAATAGAGAGGACACTCTGGAGAACAGAGGGAGGAAGTTTCATTACCAAGGGGCCGCTGCTTGGGTTTCCAGACCCCAAGAGCGGTGTCCTGAGCAGGCCTGACATTCAGCCGGTACACGCCCGTGTGGCCACACCCTTTGTTACATATTGAACTTCTGTGTCAGTTGGTAAGTAGCTCCCTGTTCTGAGTTCCCCCTGCCGCGCCCTTCTGCTTCCTGGCCATGCCAGCCCCCCTCCAAGAATCCTCCTGAAGCTCCCACCATCCAGGAACAGGGGTGGCTTTAGGGTACCTCCCCGCTGTGATGGCGGGTGCCCTGTCTTGCTAGTTGGTGCCTCTGCCTTAGAAATGCTCAGGAATTTTGCATATCATTGCTGATACACCTTAGCACATTGCTGCTGCGGATTTAATCACGTCAGTATGTGAATGCTTAGCACTGTGTTTGGTACGTAACGGAAACTTGATAGATTTCAATTCCAGTTCTCCTTATCCATCCTGAAATTTATGTTTCTCTTCCCTGAATATTATGCATGAAAGCTCAAGGAAATTAAGGTAACAGATTTATCACCTTATCAAGGGATAGGGTAGGGGATGGCTGAATGGGTATTGGGTTTTCTTAATTTGGTTTTATTATTGTGGAAAAAGAATGCATACTGTTTCTAATGGAAGGAAGGGAAGGAAGGAGAGAGAAGGAAATAGAAACAGAGACCTTTACTTAGCTATATAACCTCTGTTTTGAGAACTTTCCTTGAATTATGCCATTTTCACCAGTAACCCTGTGAGTTGTGTACTAATGTTGCTCCCATCCTACAGAGCAGGAGATTAAGGCGAACAGGGGCTGAGTAACCCGTCCAACGTCACACAGCAGGAAAGTGACTGAGCCAGGTTAAAATTCCAGCACTAGAACTGTCTCGATAAGGGGCAGAGCAGGGGTATGGATACACCTCCCACGCTGAGTTTCATGGTCTTGAAAGGCACTAAGCTGTTGCAATCCCAGGGACAGCTAAAGCATAGCAACCATGAACTTGCTTCGTCCACAAATCAGGGAAGAAAAATATATAATTAACATCTGTTCTTGGAGGCAGGAAGCTGCTACAGAGTAAATCTGGACTTCTGGATTGGCTTCTAGCAGGGACTTTGCAACAGAGAGATCCCATTTTTTAGTGTTTTGAGAGACTCCCAAGGGTACAGGGGACTCGTATTTGTTGTCAATAGAGCACTCTAGGGTGACAGAGAACTGGAAAGCTGTTTATTAACTTACCCTCCTAATGCCCCGAGGCAAATGCCATGTAAATGTCATTGTTGTGTAGTGCTTTCTAAAATTTCAGAGCTCTTTGTACTCAGCACCTCATTCAAATGCCTTGATGTTCAAACCCTCAGCTTCACTCCTGCCCACATCTTAACTTCCCTTTCCTACCCTCAGCCATTCTTTACACAGTGGCGGCTCTGTTATGATCCTTCTGGTCACAGCGTTTCATGCTGAAAGTTTTTCCTGAGCTCTCACTGCTATTGACCTCAGCTTCCATACTCCAGCCAATGGCCTCCTCTCTGCTCTTCAGTTTTCCTGAGCTTCTTGCACCACAGGTCCTTTGCATAGCCATGATTATGTTTGCCTGGGGGAATCCCAGTCTTTCTTTCCCCAGTCTATCATGACTGACTCCTTCTCGTCATTCTGGCGTCGGCTTAGTCTCACCTCATCAGACAAAGCTCTTTTCTCTATGTGAGCTCTCTTCTTTTGCCTTCTATCAACTCCCGTTTTTGTTTCTATAATAGTAGTATTTAAACTATTTGGGCGTTTTAATTAATTGCTTTAATTTTCCCACTGGATTCAGGGTTCCATGAAGTTGTGTACCAGATATGTTTGGTTTGTTCTGTGCCTCATGAAGTATCTGGCATACAGTATGTGTTGCATCAGTTAGATGGAGGAATGGGTAAATGAGTGGATGGAGAGATGGCTATCTTAGTGCGTTTCCACAGGCTGGTAACTTGCGTGGACTCCTTACTAATCTTTTTCTGACCTGGACCAGCCTTGTTTAGTGGTTTGAAATCAAGGATTTGTTGACTCTTCCCACCCCTTTCATAAGGAAGAAATTACTCTTATCAAAATTTGGAGATCGTCTCAGTTATGCAAGCTAAAAGTAGCAGAGCCAGAATTTGAACCCAGCAAACCCCAGTAGGCTCTGAACACTATACCACACGCATTAATCCTGTTCATTTATTTGAGCAGGAGAGGTAAGACATGGGCTTAGCTGCTAGCAAGCCAAGTCCCTTGGAGCTGTGTTTATCAAAAATATTGAACACCAGCCACAGCAAGAAATAGATTTTGCACTGAGGCCCCACATGTATGGGTAGGAGGGTGTGTGTGTGTGTGTGTGTGTATCTCTAAAATAAGTTTTGCAGAAGCATACTTATCTTTTTTTTTTTTAATTTTTTTTTTCAACGTTTTTTATTTATTTTTGGGACAGAGAGAGACAGAGCATGAACGGGGGAGGGGCAGAGAGAGAGGGAGACACAGAATCGGAAACAGGCTCCAGGCTCCGAGCCATCAGCCCAGAGCCTGACGCGGGGCTCGAACTCACGGACCGCGAGATCGTGACCTGGCTGAAGTCGGACGCTTAACCGACTGCGCCACCCAGGCGCCCCGAAGCATACTTATCTTTATTACGTGTGGCATGCTCTGATATTTTCTGTTCTTTTTATGTCATCTTTTTAATGCTGGTATGGACCACTGAATTGGTTTCACAGTTGACGAGTGGGTCTTGACCTGAAGTTCAAAGATCTCCTAAACCTTAGAGAGGGTGTATTATATTAGGATCCCCAGGGGCACAGGTCCCTGGTTCCTGCAGGTGCTTTTTGCCTGGAGATCTGAAGGAGGAGGATAATTCAAGGTACTCAAGGTGAGGTTTGGGTGGAGGAACTGGGGATGGTACATGAGAGGGTCCTGGCCCACGTGAGGGCTTTATGTCTATTGTCCCTGTGGCCAGCCCCTTGGTGTCTTTTACCCAGCATGATGGCCCGGGGTCCCATCATCTGTATACTCTCTCTTGAAACTATGTGGCCATTCCTTCCAAAGGCTGCTCTGTATGTTCTGTATGTTCTTTCCTTAGGGGACACTCTCTCTTCCATCCATCCCCCAGCTCCCAGAAATTTCTCCTGCCGTGTTCACTACCTGAGAAAAACCACCCATCCTTTAAGCCACAGCTCAACACCTTCCTTTTCCCAGGTTCTTGGAGGCTCAGAGGGAGGTTGTCCAAGAGCATGAGGAAACTCACTCCCTAACAACAGCTCCCATTTGGCAGGGCTTTGAGGGTACTGCCAGGCTCCCTGGGGCGCAGAGGAAAGCAGGATGGGCAGAATGGCTTCCACCAGGGCTGAACTGCTTTTAACTGGTTCATACATTGTGGCTCCACATAAGATTATTTTTTTTTAACGTTTTATTTATTTTTGAGACAGAGAGAGACAGAGCATGAACGGGGGAGGGGCAGAGAGAGAGGGAGACACAGAATGGGAAGCAGGCTCCAGGCTCTGAGCCATCAGCCCAGAGCCCGACGCGGGGCTCGAACTCACGGACCGCGAGATCGTGACCTGAGCTGAAGTCGGCTGCTTAACCGACTGAGCCACCCAGGCGCCCCAAGATTATTTTTGAAAGATAGTTTCTTTAGTGTAAAAAGAAAATGTTGGATATGACTTTCTTACACCAATCTGCCCTGGCTTCGTGTTACCGACTGGCTCTCCCCTCTCCTTGTTGAAAGTTCCTTTTGGAGTCTGAGTTGCAAAATGCCCCAAAGGCTGTTTGGTGTACTTTCTGTCTTCTTTACACTTACATCACCTGTCCTAGAGGGAAAGGGGGCTGACACTTTAGTCCCTGCATCTTTTTTTGGGAGGGTGGATATACTTCCTTCACTACTCAGTCATTCCTTCATTTACTCATTTGATTGTATTTTTTTAAGCAAGTTTTTTAAGTTTCTTTTTATTTATTTTGAGAGAGAGAGAGAGAGCAAGCCGGGAGGGGCAGAGAGAGAGGGAGACAGAACCCCAAGCAGACTTTGTGCTATCAGCTCAGAGCCCAACGTGGGGCTCGAACTCACAAACCATGAGATCATTACCTGAGCCGAAATCAAGAGTCGGATGCTTAACCAACTGAGCTACCCAGGTGCCCCTCATTCTCTTATTTAACAGGTGTTTACTGAACACCTACTGTGTGCAAGACCTTGCATTTAATGCAGAAGAGACAAAGCACGATGGGAAATCATTTTCTTCTAGAAGCTCACACTTTAGAGGGGTATAAAACAGTAATAGCCGCTTTATTTTATATAGTCCTTTAACATTTATAGAATGGCTTCATAAACATTATATGATACTCTGTGTGTTACTGAACCCTTTGAGAGACCAAAAACCTTACAGAGCTCAGAGGAATTGAATCACTCTGCCCCCATGACAAAGAGTAAGTTTGGGGATGAAGGTCTCCTTAAACCCACATCTCTTGAGTTCAAGTTCACGGCTCTTTCTGTCTGGCCATACTGTATTTATCTCTGTAGCATCTTGACTATCGTTTGGCAAAACAACTTGTTACATCCAGACTGCCCTCCCCTCTTCATCTTAGGCGTAAGAATGTCTCCTCTTTGAGTGTATTCAAGCCTGGGTAGCTCTTGGTTCAGAATACTGTGGCACGATTGGAGATGAGACACAGTAATTCTTTCTAATTCTCAGATTGTAAAATTTGAACTCAATCCGTTTCCATTCTGTTTTCTTATTTGGACTTCTTAGAAAACAAAGTGGGGCAAGATCTGTATTTGAAAAAAAAAAAAAAGGTTCCTTAGAACTGGGCAGCCTGGCAAGTATTCAGAATTGAAAAGTTTTCTTTTTTTTTTTTTTTAATGTTTGCTTATTTATTTATTTATTTGAGAGAGAGAGAGAGTGAGAGAGAGAGAGACAGACAGACAGACAGACAGAGTGCAAGCCGGAGAGGGGCAGAGAGATAGAGAAAGAGACACAGAATCTGAAGAGGCTCCAGGCTCTGAGCTGTCAGCACAGAGCCCGATGCGGGGCTCAAACTCACAAACCATGAGATCATGACCTGAGCCGAAGTTGGACGCTTAACCGACTGAGCCACCCAGGCGCCCCTTCTTTTCCTTTTCTTTTAACCCCAGCTGGCCACTTGCAGGGTGGTAGAACATTCGTGTTCTTGCCAATTAATGTTCCCACGCAGTGGAGTGCATAAGACTGTGGAAGACCAGACTCTGACTCTGCACCAAAGCTTTTTCTGCTTTGATGTGTCAGTCCCCCCGTCGTGGACATTGGCCCTGGTGCCGGAGTGCACAGGCTGGGCAAAGCAGGTGGGAGCCGCTCCTCCAACAGACTGGAGCTTGGCATCCCCAGACAGCCGTCCTCTGAGCTGTCTCCACGCTCTCTAAAATAAGATATAGACAGAGATTTGTCATGGAATCACAAACAGGAATGTCACCAAAGCTGTCACCAGAGCCCCTTAAAATGTCACTTCCCAGCATTAATTGCCATGATAGCAAAACAAACGGGCGTTCTCTGAACATTTGCTCTTCCCCTCCTCCCTCATGATTCTTCCCCTATCTCCCTGTCTCCCCTTTCTCCCTTCTCCCTCAGAGTCCCCCTCCCCCTTGTCTCCAGGGACACTCTGGGCATTCTGACTTGATTAGACTGTGCCCTGGAGAGGCAGCCCCACCGCACACTGACAGATGTGGGTGAAGGAGGTTTGATAAATGTCAGGGGCTGAAGAGACTGCTCCCTGATTGATCAGAGCTGGAGCAATTTCCCAGCAGTCAGGGGACTCCGTATCTCCCATACAGGCCTCCATTGTAATAGCTGGACATCACCCAGCGGGGGCCTGACTGTCACCAAGAGTCCAGGCAGCTGAGGCTCTCTCTCCTCCAGGATCCCAGCCTGCCTCTGCCTCCTGTATGCTCATCCGCCCCTGGGATGCAATAAATTACCACCCTGATCCACACTTATGGTCATTTTTTTTTAATATTTCCTACTTAGCAAAGTTTGTAGGCTCATTGTAGAAAACTTTTGAAAAAGCCTAAATTAGACGTTTTCATAATGCCTCAGTAGCCACAACTGTTGACAGGGTTTTCCTTTTGTTTCTCTTCTCCTCTTTTGCATATTGAAAGTTGAAAATCTATTATTTTATCTCTTACATTTTTCTGAAATATTATGCCAGAGCATTTCAAACTGCTCATCATTTCATCTTCTGACTGTCTCATAGTTTATTTATTGGTGAACATTTTAGTCACTTCCTTTTTATTCTTTGTTCATTAGCAATAGACATTTGCGGCTTATTATTTTCCACTATTCCGTATTATTTTCTCAGGGTATATTCCCAGGAGTGGAATTACTGGGTTAAATGATTTGACTGTTATAAAGTTGTTGATGCATGTTTCACTCAACACCCCCGTGTCAGAAAGTCCCAGTAAACATTTGTTAAATAAGGAAACATTTGTACATCTATTTTTTTATTTATGAATTCAACAAGCTTAAATTAGGTCTGTACTGTGTTAGGCACAGTTTAGGGCACGAAGGATAAAGCAGTGAATAAAATATATATAATTCCGTTTCCATTAAGTTTACGTACTTTTTTTGGGAGAGACAGACAGTGTGAGCAGGGGAGGGGCAGAGAGAGAGAGGGAGAGAGACAATCCCAAGCAGTCTCCCCATTGCCAGCACAGAGCCCAATGTGGGGCTTGAACTCATGAAATCACGGGCTCATGACCTGAGCTGAAACCAAGAGTTGGACCCTCAACTGACTGTGCCACTCAGGTGCCCCTAAGTTTATTTTCAAGTATGGAAAGATGATAAATAAGTGAACAAGAAAAAATATATTTATGTAAAAATATATAATTAAATAGAAAATATAAATATGTATGAATATACATTGTATAAGCATAAATATATAAAATACATATGTATAATCATATATAATATCAAATCATGATCCTTGCTACAAGGGAAAGTTAAATTAAAACAAGGAAAGGAATTAGGACTCTCAGGAAAGGTCTCACTCATCTGAGGACCAATCTGTAGTAGATGAAGAACCCAGTTGGATATTTGAGGAAGGAACGTTTCGGGCAACATGAATGGCAAGTGCAAAGGCCCGGTGGCATCAGTGTGCTGGGAGTGTTCAAGGAATAGGAAGAAGCAGTATGGGGAAGAGAGCAGTAGAATAAATTGGGTCACAGAGGTGCTAAAGAAAAGGTCATGTAAGGCCTGGTAGGTAAGGGTGTTGGCTTTTGCTGTGAGTGAGATGGGGAGCCATTGGAAAATGGGGAGTTAGTTTCCTGCAAAGGTGTTAAGCAATTGGGAGTGAGGATGAAAAGGAGGGGTTTAGGTGGAGTTGACATTCAGAAGGAAGGATGCTGGGGAGACCAGAGAATAGAGGTTGTGGTCTGGCATCTCTGGGGTAGAATTCAGTCTCCAGATGTATTTCTTTTGTTCTGCTTGCATACAGAGTATGTTTTACATTTTTCAGTTAAGTTGCCCATCTTCATAAGGCAGGACATTTCGCGTCACATTCACATTTCTGCCCATGCGTCAGGCACCGTTGAGTTGGAGACTTGATCACTGGAGACTCTGGGAATGCTAGGCCTTCTGGCACACGGCAGAGGCTGAGTGGTAGTGCCTCATCCGGGAGGGCTGTTCTCCCTCTCCAGCTCTGGCACCGCCTGACCCACTTCCTTAACAGCAGCGATCCCCACTTTGGTGGCAGGTCCGGATGCCATTCTTCACCCTCTCCAACTCCTTGAGTTTTGTGTTTCCAGCCAGAGGGAGGCTCGCAGCGGAACAGACACCAAGAGACCTTTGAGAAGTCACACAGCAGAGTAGGAAGTGGCTAAGAAGCCTGGCTCTCAAAGCAGACCCGTCATGCCTGCAGTTCACAAGGTGTGAGAACTGGAGAAAGTCACTCACACCTCAGGGACTTGGTGTGCCCGCCTCTGAAATGGGATGGCCTTCTGCAGGATGCTTGTGGCTATGGGATCAGGTCACACTTGTCAAACACTTAGTGGAGGAGTTTGATTCTAAACAGAAGCCATTATTGCTACTGTGTGAAATGCTCACTGCATTCAGCACAGGGAGGCTCAGAGAGGAGAAGGGGCTTATCTAAGGTTGCACAGCCAGTTCTGCGGAGTGTGTACGTGGGGGAGGGGTGGTGGTGGCCCTACCAGAGGCCATCTAACTTCCAACCAGCGTCACCTTAGTGTGACTGCCACACGTTCTGAAGGGATGATTTTTTCTATTCAAATCCTGGATGTGGACCTGGGTCCTGACACATTCTGGGAGATGACTGTCTATGTGTGAGAGGAACGAAGGAATGAATCCCCGGCTGCAAGGGGCTGTTTTCTCCCCCGGGGAGAGTCGGGTGGGCAGCACAATGCTGAGTTGGCTGTGCCAATTCCAGTTGTTCTCTGCCTTTCCAGCTTTTCCTTCAGCCATTGCTCAGCAAGGGGGGGTCTCCTGTCTGAGGGGGTTCAGATGTCTGGCAGGCAGGACCTTCCTCCCCACCGTCTCCCGGGTGGGACAGGAGAGACGCAGGATTATGAAAGCAGGGGAGTCTTGAGGCCCCTCTCCGAGGCTCCAGGCTCCTGGAGAAAGGATATCCATGGGTGTGCAGGCAGATGCATTGCTGCCCCCTGAGCACAGAGAGGCCACTGACCGGCATGGATGGATAATCCCCACCCAGTACCCGGCTCCTGTGCGACCCTTAAAATGTGGCTGCCCTTATGCCGGCAGCCCACGGGCTCACTGCTCCTTGACATTTCCAAGGTGGACATTTACTGCCTGCTCTGTCTTCTCTGCCTTTTAAATCTATGGTACTTGAAACATGTTGTTTCCTCTTTTCTTTGCCTGGGTCCTCATCTGTGGAATGAATACTGAAGACAAAAGTATCTTTGTAACTTGGCCAAGAGCCATTCTGTTTTGGGTGGTCAACATCCCCAGCAGGATAAGAGTCTGGTTTCTAAAACGTTCTCAGAGAGCCAAAGCATAAGAGACTCTTAAAAAACTGAGAACAAACTGAGGGTTGATGGGGGGGTGGGAGGGAGGGGAGGGTGGGTGATGGGTATTGAGGAGGGCACCTTTTGGGATGAGCACTGGGTGTTGTATGGAAACCAATTTGACAATAAACTTCATATATTGAAAAAAAAATAAAAAAATATAAAACGTTCTCAGACACTAAGTCTTCTGGGCATCCAGCAATGGCATGAGAATGGGGAGTGAGACTGGTATGCCTGGGTGGCTCAGTCAGTTACGCGTCTGACTTCAGGTCAGGTCGTGATTTCAAGGTTTGTGAGTTCGAGCCCCGAGTCGGGCTCTGTGCTGACAGCTCAGAGCCTGGAACCTGCTTTGGATCCTGTGTCTCGCTCTTTTTTCTGCTCCTCCCCTGCTCATGCTCTGTCTCTCTCTCTCTGTCTCTCCGTCTCTTTCTCTCTCTCTCTCTCTAAATAAATAAATAAATAAATAAAACATTAAAAAAAAAAAAAGAATGGGAAGCAAGTAATCTTCCTCCCTTGGCTCCACTGTTCCATACTTGAGTAGAGATCAGCCGTCAGCTACATGGAGCAGACTGCCCCCCACTGTCCCTCTTCATCACATACTTTCCCAGCCTCCCTCCTCCACTTCCTGGCACCCAGACAGTATTAACAGACACAGGCTGGCTTTGGAAACTGCATCCTGTGGAAAAGGTGATGGTCTCCCCTAACGAGGGGCTCTGGGTCAGAATCTAACCTTTATCTGCTCACTGGTTTTGAGATTTTGGACTAGTCGTTTCTCTGGGCCAGTGGTTCTCGACCCGAGGTGATTTTGTCGCTGTCACCTCCTTACTGGGGACATTTGATAATGTCTGGAGACCTTGTTGTTCGTCATGGACTGGGGAAAGGGTAGAGGATGCTGCCGGTGTCTGGTGGGTAGAGGCCGGGGATGCCGGTAAATGCCCTGCTATGCACAGGACACAGGATGGCTCCTTGCGGTAAAAGGATTACCCAGCTTAGAACGTCAGTAGGGCCGAGATTGAGAGGCCCTGTTCTAAGCCCTGGGTGTCACGTTGGTAGAATGGAGGTTCTAATTTTCACAAGAATGTGGGAGAGCCAAATAATTACACAAGCGAATGCTTCTTGTCAACTAGCACATTGCACAAACATAGGATGGGAATGCCGTTGTTGCATTGTAACTTTTTTTTTTTTTTTTTTTTTTTAGTTTTTGGCCTGTTTTGTTTTCCAGTATTTCTTGGTTATTGGGAGACTATCTTTACAATTTTTGTAGCCAGTCTTTGATATTTTTATTTTTTAGTTTTATTATTTAAAAAAAATTTTAAAAACTGAGTTGAATCCTCAGCAGCTTTTTTTTTAAGTTTTTAAATTTATTTTTGAGACAGAGAGAGACAGAACATGAATGGGGGAGTGGCAGAGAGAGGGGGAGACACAGAATCGGAAGCAGGCTCCAGGCTCTGAGCCATCAGCCCAGAGCCCGACGCGGGGCTCAAACTCATGGACCGCGAGATCGTGACCTGAGCTGAAGTCGGATGCTTAACCGACTGAGCCACCCAGGCGCCCCTAAAAAAAATCTTTAATGTTTATTTATTTTTGAGAGAGAGGGAGGCAGAGAGAGAGGGAGGGCGACACAGAATGCAAAGCAGGCTCCAGGCTCCGTGCTGTCAGCAGAGAGTCTGACGTGGGTGGGGCTCGAACCCACAGACTCTGAGATCATGACCTGAGCCGAAGCTGGCCGCTTAACTGACTCAGCCACCCAGATGCCCCAATTTTTTATTTTTTTAATTGAAAGCTAGCTGACACACACAAAGTGACATTACTTTCAGGTCTGCAGCGTAGTGATGTGACAAGTCTCTATGTTATGCTGCGCTCACCACAATTGTAGCCACAATCTGTCACCATACAGCACTCTTACAATACCATTGACCCTGTGCCCTGTACTCCACTGCATTATTTTTTTGTTCACTATATAGAAGGATTTGTTCTTGAGAGAGCTACCTCAGGGCCTTTGCATTCCTGTCCCTGAACAGTCTTTTCTCCTGGTTTCTGCATGACTTGTTCTCTCAGTCCCTCCCGGTCTTTTTCATAGGTCATGTCATCATTGAGGTCATCCCTGACCACCCCGTATGAACTAGCACAGTACAGACAGTCACAGGTACACACCCCACACTCTAGTCTCCTTTCCCTTCTTCTCTTTTTCTCCTAACCTTTGTCACCATTTGACCCAGTATACATATCTGTGTATCTAATTGTCTGTCTCCCCCAGGTATTTTGTCGGTTTTGTTCAGTGCTATGTGCTTGTTATTTAGATCACTGCCTGGCACAGAGCAGACAACAAGTAAATAACTTCTGGAATGAATGGGTAAATAGAATGAGTGAATGAATCAATGAATGACTGACACTGAGTGCTTTTATTAAGTTTGTTCAGGTTTCAAAGAAGAGACTGTTTGGGTTAGCTGATGAGGATTTATTTTTAGTTGCGACGGGAATATTAGCTAGCTTGTATGGGCCAGCCTCCATGATCAGCACTCCATAAATATTTACACATTTAATCCTCAAAAAAAAATGTTGGTATGGTCAGTACCTCTCATTGCCCTTTTTTTTCAGATGAGGCAACCAGAGCTGGGAGAACACAGGTAACTTTCCCAAGATCACGTACCTGCTTGGCGTTAAAGCCGGGATTTGTACCTTGCTCTTTGTGTCCTTTGAATGCTTGCTTTTCACTGATGTTCTGCGGCCTTCACATTTGGAGAACCCAGGGGCCAGGGATGACGAGAAGACAGTCATGGGATTCAAGGAGAAAGCGCCACTGTTAGGCTGTAACAGGAATTAGCACACTGTTTCTGCTTCAAGTGTCTCTGCTAAGCTCGTGAATCTGTGTGAGTGTCTCTGGACCTTTCTTTATCTCCTAATCTGTGTATGCCCATGGCTTCTGCTGCCTCATAGCTTCTGTTCCTGGCTCCACTCTGTTCCTTATGAGATATGCTCATCTGACTCTGACAGTCTTCTTGGATCTCCTGTGCAAACACCCTGTGAGAGAATTTCCCATCTCCAGTATTTAAAGTCCTAACGGGCAGGTCCTCACACAGGCCACACCACCATCCATAGGCTAATGTGGGGCTGTCTCTGCTCAGACATGGATCTCTGGTCCCATCAGCTTCGCCAGGACAGGGGAGTCTCAACGTAACCTCTGGGCTCTTATGCACCTGCAGCTGCCTTTCACTGAAGCAGGCATCTGTGAGTATGGCAGGCCCTCAAAGCATCATATCCCGTCCAGAACAGCGGGGAGCCCATCTGCTCAGAGCAGGACTGATGTGTCTTGCTTCAAAAGGGCCTGGTTTGTGAATAGCTCAGCTTAGCAAAGAGATAAATCAAGGAATGACAGATTATTTTCCTAAACGGTTCTTTATTTTACAAAAGCATTCTCCCCAGGATCTCCTTCAATAGCTAGCACCCCACCAGTGCATGTAAAAGAGGGTGGGACTTCACCAACTTTTGACTTATCGAAATATTTAAGGATACACTAACCCATAAGTCAAAGCAAAAGTAATGGGAGGGCTTTCTGGGGGAAGTGGCCAGCCAGCGGACGATGGGTTTGGAATGGGGCATTCATGGGTATAAACCACCTCGATCGTGGGCAAGCTCACTGGCTTCTTTTAAGTCTCAGCTTCCTCATGTGTGAAACTGGTTTCCTAATAATTTGGGACTTCTAGAGTCATTTTGAGAATGAAACGCCGTAAGAGGTGGATAGCCTGGTGCACAGGCTATCTCTCCTACATATTATTATGGTCTTGAGAAAGTCACATTCTCTTCCTGAGCCTCAGTCTTCCCATCCGCCTCATGAGCAGCTTGGACCCTTTTAAGCCTTACACGCCTACATCTTTCAGTTTCTGCCCCTGTCACTGGAGTCCAGTGGAGACTGAGCCAGAACTGAGTGCCATATGTCCAGCTAGCATGGCTAATGGTGTGTGTGTGTAGTGCAGGGAAGTTATTAGAAAAACCAGCATCTCTGTAAGAGAAAGAAAGGCTTTCTCTCAGGCAACCTCTCATCTACTCGTACCTCCTTGTACAGAAATGGTGCAGAAAGGAAAATGGACGCTAGTAACTAGGTTTCTAACTGGGCTAATACGTGGCAGAGGTCAGTCTCAAGCCTCTTTGTATAGCCTCCTGGCTCCTGGACTGTTTGGTAAGTGTCCCAAGGAGGTTGGCAGAGAGAGACATCACTTCCTCATCATTTCCCTAGTGAATGAAGCCTTGGGAGACCAGATGCATCCACTTCATTATAATTATGTTAAGTGCCGCCTGATTGGCGCTGTTCATCACCCCGGGAGAGCAGCCTCCCCCAGTGTGGACAGACAGGCAGCCTGCTTTGGCTCAGCATAGCTTTGTCCCATCCAGCTGTGTCTTTGGCAATGACTCCTATGGTTCTCCCTTTTTCCCCCTCTTTTTTTGAAGAGAAAGCATGGGGAGACAGAGGGGAGGGCACCAAAGGGGGAATGAGGGAGCCTGGGTTCTGCCTTCAGCATGCCATATAGCCCAAGTTGAATCCTCTTCCTCCCTGGGCCTCCCTCCATGTAACTATGTGTAGCATTGTCAGGTGCACCATGAGATCTCCTCTCCCTTATCCAGCTCTGAACTTGTCGGGATCTCAGGAGAAAGGTGATGTTGGTGTTCTAACAGGGGAGGGCGCTCCTGGGTGGTAGGTTGGTTTCGTTCTGGAGTCTGAGTGTTTGACCCTGGAAGAGCCTGGAGGAGAAAGCAATTTCTGTACTCTGAGAAATATTCCTACACCAGGAATCTTTCTTCACATTGTAAGAAAATGAGGTTTGCCTCTTCCTATCAAAGAACGGGCCAGAGGGTGGTTAGAGACTATTTTTATCTGAAGGGCCACATTTTGTGATTCCAGCTGTCTGTGCATGGGTTTGGGGAGGGGTGTGTGGGTTTCCAAAAGAAAGAGTGGGGATGACAAATTAGGAAAGAGTTCGTGAGAGAGAGAGAGAGAGAGAGAGCGCCTTCAACAAGGGTGTTTCAGGCTGAGAAAGATCCAAGAGGGAAGATAAAGGGGTGGAAATGAGATCACTCTGTAGGTGGTTAGGCATGTGGGCTCCAGAGCCAGGCCGTCCTGGCGAACCCCTGATATTTCCTAATACGAGCCATGCATAACCTTGGACACGTGAGTAAACGCCCCAGCCTCCCACTGCCATCATCTCTAAAACGGGGAAGATCAGACCAAGCATCCCCACGTTGCTGGACTAAATGAGTTGAACGTGTCACAGGACATGCTTTTGCAAAGAAAGGCTCAGTGAGTGTCAGCTATGACAGCGTGTCGAGGATCTTCTGCAAACAGATCAGGCACTTTGTGTGCTATTTTTTTTTTATTCCCCGCAGCCACCCCACAGTTGACTCATCCATTCATGACCAGAGCAGAGGCTGATTGAGCCTTGCCCTCCGACACACCACCCGCCAGCGGAAGATGGTCTCGAGATTCGTTCCGACTTACCTGAGTCCGAACTGAACACCGGGCTGCCGGGAAGGGAACGCACTAAGAGCTCTGAGGGAGAAGAGGGGAGCCCAGTTGGCCTCCGTTTGACTGTCTAGCATGGCCTTTCTCAGGAGGGAGGATTTTAGCCGAAGTCAGAGGGATCCGTAGTGTTTAGCCAGATGAAGAGCTGAAGAGTAGAGGAAGTGACCTTTGCAAAGAAAAAGTGTGGTCCAGAGGCCAGTGTGACTAGAGCACAGAGAGGGGACTGGGCCAGAGGGGACTGGGCCAGAGGGGACTGGGCCAGAGTGGGAGTGTTCTGTTACACAGAGTTGGGGAAACCAACACACAGGAAGTGGGGGTGGCTTTCCAGAGGTTGTATGTGTGGGATGGAGGGGTTGGGGTCTGCTTGAGATGAAAGCTTCCCTTCCATCCCCACTGGGGACAAGGCCAGGAAAGCAGATTCTGGTTTGCTGTTGGAGGGAGCAGAGAGCATCTGTGTGTGAGCTGAGGGATGGTATTGATGGACAGCGGTGACTTCGAAGGTGGCGGGGCAGGCAGGCCTCACGTGCCCTGCCGAGTTTGGACCTCATCCATTTTAATTCCCTTAGGGTTATGGGGTAGAACTGGATTAATTTCAAACTAACCCTATCTGTGCTCCAGGGTTTAATATCTCCTGTGCCCCCTGGGTCATTCTTGGCATCAGATGCTCTGCTCAGATCAGTGGTATAAAGTGTTTTTGGTTTTTCATAGTTCTGTGTTTGTACGTGTGTGTGTGTGTGTGTGTGTGTGTGTGCGCGCGTGCGCGTGCATGCGCGTGTGGGTGTATGTGTGGTTTTCTTCCCCGAAGCATGCTGAGTTCACTGAAGGAAATGCACGAGACTTGGGTGAAACCTTATTTATTTTTTTGGAAGGCATGCAGTACAAAGTCATTTCTCTCCCTGCATTAATATGCATGAGGCTGGCCTGTTCTCTACTCCTCAGGAAGCATAGGCAGGGAGTAGGGGGGAGCCCCATTTGACTGGTGTCATGGCCCTGCCCATGGCTGCTGGCACCCCATTAATCAGGGGGGAACAGTAGCCTCGTGAACTGTGAAATTGGCAGCCCCCTGACAGCTCTGGGGCCCATTCGAGCAGGGACTCTATTTCACAGCTGGAAGGTGGCCGTGTAGAGTGGGGAAGGAGGGTGCTGGGCTTAGCGGGCCAGAGCGGCCATGCCCCCCCTCTCAGTCTGCACAGACCCCAAACTAGTTGTGCTGAGAGGGCATGCCTCTTGATTAAGGAGAGACATGGGGGGGGGAGGGAGGGAGAGAGAGAGAGAGAGAGAGAGAAGGAGGGAGGGAGGGAGGGAGAACGAGAACACTGTCAAGATAAGGAACACAGTGGATCATAATGGCAGTCATAACCAATACCTAGTGAGTACCCACTGTCTGTTGAGTTCCAGAACACTATGCTATGTACTTTCTATGCAGTTCTGTATTTAATCCTTGTGATTATCTTATGTGTCATCATCATGAGCCCGTTTTACAGACCAGGAAAACTGGGAGTGAGAGAGGTTAACTATTTCAGGCTGTGCGATGTAACAGAGCTAGGGTTAGGACCTGAGTCTCTGTGTCTGTCTGGCTCCAGAGTCTCTGTTTTGTGGCCACTGTGCTATGCTACTGTCTAGCAGGCTTTGAAAGCAAAAAAATCAAGACCAAAAAGCCCATTCATTCAGTGGCCACCTACAAAGTTCACATTGTGTGCAGAGACTTGAGTCTCACTGTTAAGTGCTGGGGTTCTGGGGGGATTCACATTTTGACAAATTCATGATGTGTGGGAGAGATTTGGATAAACAGGTAATCATAGCAGCAGGACACATTTGAGAGCATGGCCAGCGTGCAGTCTGGGGTCTGACAGTTCTCAGCTCTGTGACCAGAGGCAGGTCATCCAAGCTCTCTGGGCCTCAGTTTCCCCATCTCTGAAACAGGCACGTGAGCATGCCCAGATTGAAACTCACTGTGAGGATTCAATGAGATCTCCCAGGTAAAGTGTTTCAACAGTGGCCTTTGCATAGTGAGGCATCCATAAATTATTGCTGGGAAGGTGTCAGAACGTGAATATGGACATATATTCAAGGGACACACAGAAAAAAGCATTTAAATGTGCTGAGGATGACGGGGAAGGCTTCCCTCAGAAGGTGCTATGTGAGCTGGATCCTGAAGATAAGAAGTTCATCAATTAATCCAAGGGGTCGGGGAAGGGATGTGCATAGGTTTGCAAGAAAGAATAAAGAATGCTGTATTCTGGGAACTGCAAGATGTCTAGAGTGACTGGAACAAGAGAACGTGCACAGGAGGAGAGACTGGGACACATGATGGGGACCAGATCCTGGGGACTTGGACTTTACCTGGAAGACCCTGGGCAGCCATTTTCAAGTAGGGAGTACCATGCCCAGATATTTTTCTTCCTAGAAGGATTATTAAGGTGACAGCATAGGCTAGATTAGAATAAGGGCAGGGAGATCAATAGAAGACCGCCACCATGACCCGAGTGACAGATGAGGAGCTAGCATGCTCCAGTAGATGCCACGGTGTCTGGGAGCGATCCTCTCTGCCTTTCATGCAGAGCTCTTCTACCGACATGCCCTTCAGTTTGACTTAGGTGCCCTACGCTGGACCTTAGTTCCCCTGTTTGTTAAATGAGACGAGAGGGAACATCCAATCCTGTGTCCTTAGGAGGAAGGGTAAAGAGGAAGAAAATGTCCCACAGGAAGTCAATGATAAAATAAAGGGAAGGAATGAGATGGGTCCCTAAACGCTGATTTTCACGAGATCTAGAAATGACAGGTTTACAGTGAGGCAGGAATGGAAAGCTGGGCTAGTCCCTGCCACCACCGTGCCCAGCAACCTGGAACACAGCGGGCAGCTGGGGGCTCCCTGTGTCCTTGTGTTGCACCTTGATTTATTGAGGGAATGTGCAAGCAGGGAGAGAGGGCAAGGGAGAAGTGCAAGAAGGGAGGGCAACTAAGAGGAAGATAAGACGATTCCTTTTAGAAGCATGGAGAACATCCCAGGTGTTTTTGCTGTCATTCCAAACAATGGGGTCTCGTATTAGGATGGCATGTCATCTACTGTGTAGTCCATTTTACCTCTTGGAGACGGTGTTCCATCATGCGGGAGCTAGAAATACTTATATGCTGTCTCACTTCTCTCCGGATGATGTTATATGTAAAATATCAGATATTCACACACACACGCATCTGCATACATACATGCGCACATGTATACATATATACAGCTGTCTCCAAGAGAGTTGGAATTTGAGATCTTTTCATGCACTCTCTGTCCCCAGCATTTAGAATATTCCCTGGAAGATAGGAAGTCCTCAGTCCATACTGGTAGAATAAATAGAAGAAATGAGCTAATGGTATCTACTTTGTCTACCATGTTTATAAGAGAATAAAGGAAGAAGGAGAAGGAAATACAGGGCCCTGAGAGGGCCAGAAGCAGCTCAGTCATCAGCCCCCCACAGAGCCAGCCCTCTCTGTGGGTGGCGGGCCCAGGAGCACCACCCCGGCTGCAGTGGCGTGTGTCTAATAACTTAATTAGGGCTGGTGCCGCTGGGTGGAGCCCAGCTGGGCCCAGCCCTCTCCTGCTTGCAGATGCTGTTCTGCTGTCGCTTGCTGCTTTGATTCTTCCGCCTGCTCTTTCTCTGGGGTCTTATTAATTAGATCTTAGTGTGCAAGGGGTCTGGTGCCAGGCTGGGCGGGCCCCTGAGGACCCCACTCATGTCTTGCCAGCAGGGACCAGAGCCCCTTGCCTTTTGGTTCCATGCCTTCCAGGGCATAAGTGTGATCACTTCTCTTCCTGCCCCTGAGCAGTTAGTGAGGGGCATTGGAGAAATCGCGGCCCCTTTTTTGTTTATGATGTATGTTGGTATTGGACATGCATCTTTTCATGACCGTAAGTGCTGGGGGTGAAGCCAGTCTACACCATGATTCTACCAAGGTTAGGTACACGGCTGTGTCTAAATCAGCATCCGGGAACCATAAGCATAGAACCCAACTAACACATTTCCCTTCCTCCTTTCTTTCTGTTCACTGATGCTCAGTGAGAGCACCTGCTAGGCACAAGGCATATTGCAGATGGTGGGGACAGAGCAATGATCGAAGTGGACAAGTCCTTGTCCTCACGGAGCTTACATTCTAATGGGGCAGTGGAGGGAAAGAGAGTAACCACAGGACCCCATTCATAAAAACCTTCATGCAGGGCAGTGATAAGTGGATAAAGGGTGGGGTAGCACACAGAAGAATTGGGGCCCTGCTTTTGCAGAGGAGATGGCCAGTCAGAAGGCACAACTCCACCAAGTTGACAGGAGTTCCAATGAGGGACACAGTAGGGTGAGCAGAGTGAGACAAGGGGAGAAGTGTAGGCAGCAAGAACCTAATGTAACCTAATGTGGGGCCAGTGACCGCACAGTGCTGGGATTTTCTGGGTCTGATTTGCAGCCATTGGAGGCTGTGGAGTGAAGGAGAGTCAAGTTCAAATTTATGTTGCTAAGGGGAGTATAGACAACATAGAGAACAAGCATGGAAGCAGGGAGAACACAGGCGATTTTGCATATAACAATAACAACAATCAATACCGTAAACACAACTGGTACTTAACTGTGCTCTGTGTTCATCACATTCACAGTCCTTCCACATTAAGGATACCCAGTGGTGAGAATTGATATCCATGGTTCAGTGTCTGAGAACATACAACCTGTTTTATTCCTTTCTAGAGTAGCACTTTTTTTTTTTAATGGAGGGTTGGTGTTTGAGTTTTTTCCCCTAAGATTATTTGCAAAATTTTATCTCCTATTTCTTGGCAAAAAGACCCACAGCTTGGTCACTCGGTCAGAAAGTTCCCAGATGGAAGTAAGAGTAGTGAGTACTGGTTCAGCTGTTCCAAAGACGTGCTTGCTGGAAAAGTCAGACATTCAGTCAGCTGCATGCCTGGACCACTTTACTCTGAGATCATCACACTACTTTCATGGAACTGGCTTTGCTGTAATGATGTTAATACAGGATAATGGAGAGCCAGAATCAGTTCCGCGCCAGGTTTTCTACTTCATAGCTGTAGGATTGAAGCAAGCGATTTACCTCCTTTTCCCTCAATTTCCGTATCTATGAATGGTGATACTGAAATAAAGCTAGTTGTCGGCATTAAGTAAGTTATAAAGCATAAGCTGTTTAGAACAGTTCCTTGGGCTATGCAGTTACTGTTTGTGTCGTTAACCTTGCTGCAGTCTTCTCCGATTTCTGAGGGGGGCCAGCTGAGGATGTTGCTTCGTACCTCACACAGGGCGCAAAATAGCAACATCGACTCCGGAATCGGAACCAAGATGGCTGTGTTCTCTGGCTAGATGGTTATTTTAATTTTGTGGACGTATGGATCTGGTAGCCAGTCCCTCCTCTTTGTGCTTGCTGTCTGCTGGGATGCTTGGCGTCTATTGTGAAGCTGAAGCTCTAGGAAGTGTACCGGATTTTATGTGCTCATCCGAGTACCACTTTTTCCCTTGGCTTTGTCTTCATTTCCTCACGTCAGTTGTTCTCTCTCTTGAATTGCATCCTTTTTTTTTTTTTTTTTTTTTATTTTTTAATTTTTTTTTTTTTTTTTTTTTGTAATTTTTAATGTTTATTTAAGTATTTATTTTTTGAGAGAGAGAGAGAAAGAGTGTGAACTGGGGAGGGGCAGAGAGAGAGGGAGACACAGAATCTGAAGCAGGCTCCGGGCTCTGAGCTATCAGCACAGAGCCTGATGCAGGGCTCGAACTCACGAACCACGAGATCATGACCTGAGCTGAAGCTGGTCGCTCAACCGACTGAGCCACCCAGGTGCCCCAAATGGCATCTGTTTTTTAAAAAGTCCTCCTAAAATGTATTTGTATTTTAAATTACGAGCTACTTTAACCATACAGTAGAGTAAATTAATATGATATAAATGTTCTTAACACCAAATTGGGACAACAATGTATGTATTTTGTGGTATCTGTATGATATTTTTTAGAAATAAAATGTTAAATTACACAGCTGAATCATTCCCACTGATTCCATTCCTCACTACCCTAACATTCGTGTTTCCCTCCCATTTCAGTGTTTATGTGTCTGCTTCATGTATAGTTGTCGTGATCATATCTGGGACTTCATGTATAGTTGCCATGATCATGTCTGGGACTGTTATTCATGGCTTTCAATTTTATATTTTATCACACACCCACCAGCAATATATAAAAGCTACCACTTTCCCAAATTCTCAATAAGACTTATTATCAGATGATTTACATTTTGCCCATCTGTAGCATATAAAATTATAACTTCAAAGCTAATTTAATTTGCATGTCAGAGATTACTAATGAGGTTAAACATCTTTTCTTATATTGAGTTTTCTTCTGCCAACTTCCTGATTCCATCTATTGCACAATTTTCTATTTTTTTCTTATTAATTAGAAGTTCTTTATAAATATTGATAATAATCACATAAAAAAATAAGTTGCCCTTGGTCATTTTGAAAATGCCTTCTTCTGGGGCGCCTGGGTGGCGCAGTCGGTTAAGCGTCCGACTTCAGCCAGGTCACGATCTCGCGGTCCGTGAGTTCGAGCCCCGCGTCAGGCTCTGGGCTGATGGCTCGGAGCCTGGAGCCTGTTTCCGATTCTGTGTCTCCCTCTCTCTCTGCCCCTCCCCCGTTCATGCTCTGTCTCTCTCTGTCCCAACAATAAATAAAAAACGTTGAAAAAAAATTAAAAAAAAAAAAAAAAAGAAAATGCCTTCTTCTAATCTATGACTTATGTTTTCATTTTGTTAAGAGAATTACTTCCTCATTTTGAAGATTGTCATTTTAATGCTAGAAAATTATTATTATTATTTTCATTTCTAGTGTATACTTCTTGTGACTTAGGGAAGAAATCGCTTACTATCCTAATGTCTTAAAGGTGCTCCTGTATTTTATTTTAAATTCTTAAGGTTTGGCTTGTTACGTTTAGGTCTTTAGCCATGGACTTGCTTGTATATGTGATGGTTTACAGATCTAATTAGATACATTTTTTCATGTGGATAGGTAGTTGTTGTATCTACTCTCGAAATCCCACTTTACTCACAGATTTATAATGCCGCTGTCCTATAACAAGTCCCTCTGTGTGTGGGGACCAGTTCCTGAGCTCTGTCTTCCTTCTCACTGGTCTATATACTGATCCCTGTTCTGGTTACATGCTCTTAATTATTATAGTTCTATAATGTCTTGATAACAGCTTGGGCAGGACCCCCTCATTGTTCTTACTTAAATGTCTTGGCTCTTCTTCTCTCTTTACTCTGCTACCTGAATTTTAAGATAAACTTCTATTTTAGGAAAAGCCCTGCTGGGATTGGCATTGTATTGAATTGACAAAATTAAATTGTGAAATTCATAAAACTTGGACTTCCTCAAATCCAAGAAATAGTATACATCTTTATTTAGGCCTTATTTTGTGTCTTTGAGTACAGTTTTTAAATGTGTGTGTATATGTACAAACCCGTTTTATTATATGTAATTTCTAGGGGCGTCACCACTTCTGTTACTAGAGCAAACTGTATATTTTCATTTTTATTACATTTATTGTTTTTTCTTTAAAATTTTTTTCTCAGTTTTATTTATTTATTTTGAGAGAGACAGAGATAGCGTGAGTGGGGAAGGGGCAGAGAGAGAGGAGAGAGAGAATCTCAGGCAGTCTCCACTCTGCCTGCACGGAGCCAATGTGGGGCTTGAGCTCACAAAATCCTGAGATCATGACCTGAGCCAAAACCAAGAGTCTGATGCTTAACCGAATTAGCCACCCAGGCACCCCTATTACATTTCTTAATTGTTCCTTCTTTGTATATAGACATAGTTTCTCATTGATTATGAATCTAGAAAATATGGTTCATTATTTTATTACCTTTTGCCTCTAGATTTTCTTTAATTTCCATGTGAAAAAAATCATATACAATTAACAGTCATTTTGCAAATCTGTATATCTTATATTTGTTTTATTCCGTCCTGTTGCCCTTATAAGCTGGGCCTCTTACCCAGTGCTGAATAAAAATGATGACAGACCTTGTCATTTTTCTTCCTGACTTTAAAGGGAAGAATTCTAAAACTTTATCATTATATATTACGTTTTTGTAGAAAACCAAATAGTAAAAATTAGTAGCTTTTTGATACTAAAGGAATTTCTGCTCTCTTCCTAGTGCATGAAGACTTTTAAAAATCATGATTGGGCATTACATTTTATTAAATACTCTTTCTGCATGAAGTAAGACAATCAGGTTTTCTGTCCTGATTGTGTAGTGTATATGGTGACATATATTCTTTTAGAAAGAGACTGACTTTTTCTAAGATTTTTGATGGTTTTCAATATCAACTTATCCTAGTTACATAAAACATGAGGTTGAACAGCTTCCCTCTTCTACTGTCATGCTTTTACGTATAACTATTTGTATGTATAACCATTGCATGGAATGGGGACTCTTTCATAACATTTGTTAGAATTTATGCCTCAATATGTCTGCGCCTGATATTTTTGTTTTTCTCTTTGTTAGATGGTAAACTCTGTCTACTGATTCAGTTATTTTTATGATTGTTTCTGTTATCTGTTTCTTCTTGAGTCAGTTTTGGTACTTTTCCTAAGAGTCACTGAGTTTTGTCTAAATTGTCCCATTTGTGGACATAATGTTTTTGAAAGTGTTTTTAATATGTGCTAAATGTACATATTTATGTGGATATATCTATATCTGTGTGTGATAAGTATACATATCTGTGTCTGTGTATCCCAACTTTATGCCATATTTATAATCATATCCTTATTTTAATTCCATATATGGATTTATTTGGGCCTTTCGCTCAATCGTGTTGGTGTTCTATGCGTTTTATTAATATTATTTAAATACGGTCATGGTGTGTTGATACTCTATACTGCTTCTTTTCTACATCATTAATTTCCATCTTAATCATTTTCTTCCTTCCACATCCTTTATTATTACCATTCTTTTTAAGATTCTTGAATTAAAAGTGTAGCTCATTAATTTTCAATCTTTCTGTCCATTTCCATTCAATATTTTACTTAGGTATTGCTTTTTTTTGTAGACATCGCTTTACTGTGTGCTGTTCATTTAGTTCTAAATATTTTTCAAATTTGTCTCTTCTTTGAATCATGAATTAAATCAAATGTTTTTTCAAGTGTTTATCGTTCATTCCAGTGTAGTTACCATATAGTACTAGTTTCAGATGTCCAATACAGTGATTCAACATTTCCATACAGCACCCAGTGCTCATCCCGAGCGCACACCTTACTCCCCATCGCCTGGTTCACCCATCCCCCACCAACTCTAAACATACATCTTAAAACTATTTTGGCTATTGACACTAATTGTATTTTGTTTTGTCAAAGAGTATGATCTGGATATTTATTTATTTCTTAATTATTTGTTGAGACTTGCTTTGTACTCTGGGACATGGCTACTTTTTATAAACAATTCCTATATTTTGAGAAATATCATGCATTTTTCTCCTTTTTTTCTTACTTCCTTTTTTTTTTTTAGAGAGGAGAGAGAGCACGCTCATCTATGAGTGGTGGGAGAGGAACAGAGGGAGAGAGAGAGAGAGAGAGAGATAGAGAGAGGGAATCTTAAGAATCTCCATGCTGCACATGGAGCCCACATGGGGCTCAATTGCAAGACACTGGGGTCATGATCTGAGCTAAAATCAAGAGTTGAATGCTCAACTGACCAAGCCACCCAAGTGCCCCAGAGCATCATGCATTTTCTTATTATCAGACAGAAGATTTCGTGTGTAACCATTAGATCCTGCCTGTTAATTTTATTGACCAAAATGTCTATATCTAAATTTTGTCTGCTTAATTTTTTGTTTTTATTGTTGTGTCTGAGCATTTTGAGCTAAAATATTCCATTGAAAACCTAGACTAGTCAGTTTCGCTAATTTCTGGCAATTTTTGTTTATTTCTGTTTTAGGACTCCATTGCTAAGTGAACAAAGGTGTGGATTGACGTAAAAAATTTTTTTTTTGGAGGGAGTTGATCTTTTACCATTAAGTAATAATGTCTTTGCTGCTAATAATGCTTTCTGCCTTTCTTTTAATTCATATTTTTCTGTGATACATTCTTTCATCCTTTATTTTATAAATGAAAGAGCTAGGGCACAGAAAAACAAGTAGGCTGGTCAGCTCTGAAATGAGTCAACATTCAAGTGTAGGATTATCAGACAGAAAATAGATAGCTGATGGATGCTTAGTTGAGTCTGATTTCACACAGTCTGGTCTATGGCCAAGTCACCGCAGGTGAGGGATTCTGTATGGTGATCAGAATGTGAGGTGGCCACAAACTTCTAATGTCAGCAGCCCCCTGAAAGAAGGGTTTTTCCCCCCACTTTGTCCACTGCTCCATGTCAAGCCTCTAGGATAGTGCCTGGCATTTAGCAGGTGCTCAACAAAGTATGGTTTGAATTAATGAGTTGTTGCATGGAATCATCTCAGCAGGATCTTTTTGTGTTGCCTTTTCCCCACTTGGCAAGAGACTTGGGTGGACTTGTCTCCTACCCTGCCATTTATAACCTCTGTGTGACCACTTGCAAATCACAGCCACCTGTCTGAGGCTCAGTTTAGCCACTGTAGCAATGGGCACAATAGGGATTGGTGTTCCACAATGTACTGAGCCTGTGAGGTGCAAGTGACATAATGTATGTAAATTAATAATTCTAGCTAACTTTTGAGGGCTATCACACATATACTCAGGTCTACAAATCACACAGATCTTAAGTATATTTTTGATATATTTTTTAACATATACATATACTCTTTTTACCACCAGCCAGTCTGAGATTTACACCTGTGTCTCACAATACAGCGACCACTAGCCACATGTAGCCATCACAGTGCATTGCACAACACAGAATACGAACAACTCTGTTATTCCAGAAAGTTTTAGCAGGCAGCCTTATGATAGATAGAATGCTTCTAGACCGCTGAAGTTTCCCTCTGGCACCTTCTTAGAAAATCGCCCATCTCTCAAAAGCAAACAGTATTCTGACCTTCACCATCAGTTGGTTTTTCCTATTCTTTATATATTTGGGGTCCTACGGTATGCCCTCTTTTGTGTCTGGCTTCTTATTCGTATATCGTCTGTGAGATTCATCCATGTTACTACAGGTACTCATAATTCATTTTCTTTTATTGCTGTGCAGTGTTCTGTATGTGACTTTATAAAAATGTGTGTGTCCATTCTCCCAAACATTAACTAACTTTTCTGATCACTTACTCCAGGCCAGGTGTGCTGCTACATATTTACCCAGATGAACTCATTTTACTGTGACATAAATCCTTCAAGATAAGTACTATTATTATTCCCATTTTATAGGTGGGGAAATTCATGCACAGAGAGGTTAAGCAGACTTTCCCAAGTCACACAGCTAGGCCAGGAACTCAGGCAGGCTGCATGCAGCCTTTACTCTTGGTACATGACTTTCACCCTCTCACTTGTACCATGGCAAACATCGCGTACCTGTGAGCAATTCAACTAATTGAGCTAAAAGAACTATTTTTATTCCATGTTTCCTTTTTGTTTTTGTTTTTCTGCTTTTGTTTCTTGATTTTACTTAGTGAGAAAAAGTTTTTTAATGTTTTATTTTGTTTTTGAGAGAGAGAGAGAGAGAGAGAGAGACAGCATGAGTGGGGGAAGGGCAGAGAGAGAGAGGGAGACAGAATCTGAAGCAGGCTCCAGGCTCCGAGGCATCAGCACAGAGCCGGACACGGGGCTTGAACCCACAAACCATGTGATCATGACCTGAGCTGAAGTCAGATGCTTAACTGACTGAGCCAGCCAGGCGCCCCTTAACTTAAATTCCTCCACAAGTCCCTGAAATTGTCAGAGATAACTCCAGTCTGTGCTCTTGGATGCTGCTGAGAGCTCCTGCTGTTGTAGAGCTCAGAGACTGAGGGTGCTGTGGTTGGTGGTGACAGTGTAGTCACCAAGCCTGGGGCCACACTCCCTCCTTTGTGGAACCAGGGACAGAGCACACAGCCAGGCATCTTTCTCTTTGTGGGTGTATTTGCGGGACCTAATGTGGACACTGGTAAGGTATAGATTGCTTATACTAGTGTGTGAGAAAAACAGAGTTGATTTGTAAAATTAGATCACTCTGCTCTGTCCTCCCCTCCAGGAGGCCAAAGTGACTGGAGATGGTCTGAGGCCCATCATACTTCCTACTCAGGGCATTTTCACCTGCTGTTTCCTCTCCTGGGATTCTCTTCCCCTAGATAGCCACCTGGTTGCTTGATGACCTCCTCAGGTCCCTGCACAGATGGTACCTTCTCCATAAGCCACCCCACAACTAGTTTTAAATAGCATATTCCTTCCCTAGGAAGTCCTGCTCTTCCTTCTGGCCTTGTCTTTGTTTTTAGTGTTAGTACCATCTGACATAGCCTGTATTTGACTTACTGATGCGTTTATGGCCATCTTTCCCCCATGAGAATGTCATGAAGCTATTCCGTTTCTTTTCTTCTTTGAATCCCTGATGCCTGCACTCGCGTTGTTATCGAGGAGATGCTCAATGAGTATTATTGAAACAATATCAATGATATTAGATGCTCAATCAACAAATTGGTGGACAAATTATGTAGCAGACTGAGACTGGGGCCAGGTAAGGAGGGTGCCCTTGGGAATGGCGGGTATCAGTGCTATACAAGCATATTGAAGTTGGAGTGGCTAGGAGGTGGGTGCAATTTATTTAGCACCTACTGTATGCTAAGTGTGTCCATATTATTGCTATTAAATATTTACTATTTCATGGATGTTTACAGTATGTTTAGCATTTCATATGGATTTTCATATTTAATCCTAACAGTGACCTTTGTCAGGGAGGGATTATCGACACTGTTGTCACACGTGGGATGGCTGTGGCATGCCCAAGATCATGGAGTCAGGAGGCATAGGAGCAAGGGGTTTGAACCTCCCATAGCCTGATCCCACAGTTGTTCTTTCCCCAGACCAGGATGCCTCCTGGGAGGGCTTTTTTGGGTTCTGCCATTCCCTGCACACCTAGTGCAGGTGCACTTGCCCCCTTCAGTCCTGCTTTGATATTTATACACCGTGTCCCCCTTGGCTGGGAGCTCTCTCCCTTTACTAGGAGCTGAGTTAGCAAGGGTCTAATTCATCACTGACCCCTCCCCACGGCTGGCACAGCCCCCAAGTGGAGCACAGTGGGCGCCCACAGCATGTTTGTTTAAATGAGTTTTGCCAAGGGTTGGCTCTGTGGGAAAGCATGTGCTGGCAATTCTAAGCCCTTCTTTCTGGTGGCTTCCTTCTGCTGCATCATCCTGTCATTGTTTGGGGGAGCAGCGTGGGCTGTTTTTTCTGGTCTGTGTTTTAATAATTAATACCTTCTGCTTGGAAGTGAAGTTCATCCAAGAACAATCATAAGCAAATGAAAGTTAAGCTGTGAAATTCTGGTGGAGAGGAAAACAGGGAGTCACTATAAATAAACCCAAGCTCACGTGCCCCCCCTTTTTTTTTGACTCTCACACACAACTATAAATGTTTGATGAAGCATTTTACTTATTTATAAATCCTGTCACAGCAAACAGAGGCTTTTGGACTGGGTTCCCCTCCCCATAGCAAATAGTGACATTTGGAAAATAGAAAGACCCCCTGGGTAGAAAATGAAAATGGGATTTTTTTTTCTTCTTTTTCCTCCTTCCAGTCCCCCTAATCAAGAGGGATTTAGCTCTGCTCTAATACCCCTATTAGCAGCCTCTATTTATAATCACTACCCTTTATTGACCTATGTAGTAATTGACCTATGTAGTAGAAATCTATGTAGTGATTTCCCCCAGTATTACTTCAATTTGCTTAACTCCTACGCTAGCATTATTATCCCCATTTCACAGTTGAGGAAACTGAGGTTTAGAGAGGTTGTGTTTTGTCCATGGTCATACCAGCCATTAATTAACAGAGGCCAAATTCAAAAGTATGCCTGTCATTCTGTCAACATTGCTATTCAAATTGCTAGGAAGATCGACCTATTGAATCATTGCCAGCATTTAAAAACATGAAAAAAAAACCCTGCAATAAAATAAAACAAAAACAGTAGAGTAGGAGAGAATAGCAAACATTGTAGAATAATCACATTCATATTGCTTCATGCAACTTTTGTTCATTTGGGGAGCGGTATAAAATGCATATTTCATTATGGGCTCCAGTCTGACACATTATCCCTGTGATAACGATGCTTTTGTTTTATCCTTGGGGTTCCTAGCCTGAGTTCTGTGGATAGACTTCCTGGTACAGGTGCCTGAAAAACAGTGGGGATTGTAGATATTGTCTTGCACTAGCATTTTTTTTTAAAGAAAAATCTCTTTCATTACCTTCTTGTGGATGTTAAGCTCTCCCGCCCCCCACAAGTATTTCTTAAGGACCCCCATACTTCATTAGTTTGCCCTCAAGGGACTGTGAGCATTCACCATCACACCGTCCATTTTGTATGGACATGAAGATATTGACGAAGCACCTTTCATTCTTATTAGTTTACTGTGCACAGCATTTTCAGGTGGTCAAGTGTTTGCACACCAATCATTATCTAGGTCTTGCCTCATCCACACTATCCTCTTAGCTCCTCCCGGTAACTTTGCAGCAGAGGCAGAAAGACTAGAGCCCCTATTTATTTTGTTTTATTTATTTTATTATTTTATTTTATTTCATGTTATTTCATTTCATTTCATTTTTACTTTTTAAAATTCTGGTATAGTTATCATACAGTGGTATATTGGTTTCAGGTGTGCAATATAGTGATTGAACAAATCTGTATATTATCCAGTGCTCAGCACAACAGGTGCTCTCTTAATCCCCTTCACCTTCACCCCAACCTCCCCTCTGGTAACTGCCAGTTTGTTCTCTATAGTTAAGAGTCTCTTTTTTGGTCTCTTTTTTTCTTTGTTCATTTGTTTAGTTTTTTAAATTGCACATGTGTGAAATCATATCGTATTTTTCTCTCTCCAATTGATTTATTTCTCTTCGCATTATATCTCTAGCTCCATCCATGTCATTGCAAATGGCAAGGTTTCATTCTTTTTTATGGCTGAGTAATGTTCCATTTTGTCTGTGTGTATGTGTGTGTGTGTGTGTGTATATACATATCACATCTTTATCCGTCCGTCTGTCGATGGACACTTACCTGGCTGTTTCCATAAATTGTCTGTTGTCAATAATGCTGCAGTAAACATAGCGGTGCATATATCTTTTCAGATTAGCTGTAACCCCTATGTTAGAGGTAAGGAAACTCAGTCTTGAAGATGCTGACTTGGTTACTGGTGCCCACCCTGCCGCACTGCCCACTGCCTACTGCTTTCTGCTCAGGGCCACTCAGGTAAAACTTCTAAAATGTAGATAAGCTCTTACCACTCACATGACTGAAAACCATTGTCTTTGGGATAAAGGCAAAGTCAAAGGCAAAGATGCCAGCTCAGACATTCTTTCCTCAGGAGAAAGTTTGCTGAGCTCCCGGCTCATATCAGACTTCCCTGTTACATGCTCACATGGCCTCCTGTTCAGGGCATGCCATTCATGAAATTACTTGAGTCCTATCTCCCTTTCGAGAATATAAGTCTCATAAAAGTAGGGACAGTGTTTCCCTTGTGGGGAGTGTGGTAATATAATAAGTACTTAATATTTGCCGAATGGATGACTTTTTTTTTCCCCCTAAGAGTCAGTTTTGTCTACCCAACTCAGGTTCAACAGAGGCAGTAGTGTTTTCAGCCAGATTTTCAACCTCCCAGAAAGTCATTTCTTGGTTTATGAGTTCATGCCTCCACATTATTTTCAGCATTTACTATAATTTGATTTGGGGGATTGTTCTTTTTCTTAGCATGGCATTGTATTTGGGAAAGGTGATTAAGGTGAAGGAAGAAAAAACAGTGGTTTTAAGGACCTTATTTAAATTACTCCAAAGTCTCCTGGACATTCAAATGTAATTTCCAAAAAATGTTTTAGTGATTTAAGTGTAGACTGCTCAGAATTCTATGGATTTCTATTCTCCTTAAATGCATAAGACTTTAGCAATTAAGGAAAGATGTTTTCAGGAGAAATAAATTTTAATGTGATCCACACACAATTGATAGAGACAGAGAAATAGATATGGATAGTATACTGCATTTGTCATAAAATTTTGGGATTTCTCAGGGTCCAACTGGTGGTATTTTTCTGTCAGTCTGAGCTCTCAAAATCCCTAGTTATGTTTTGATTAAGTTTGCTTTTGCCTTTTCAGGTCATCTTTCCAAATTAAAAAAATAATAAGAAAAATATCTGCTATGTGAGCAGTAATGGAAGCTTTAATATGACTCTCTCAGATGTATCCTTTTATCTTCCCACCAGCCCAGTGTAGCAGGAAGAATGGATGTTTCAACATCATTAGCCTTTGAGAAAACTGAGGCAGAGAGAGGGAAGAAGCCAGACATCACATTATGTGCCTGGTACCAGCTGTGCTCTTCGAATATGGCTGCCTTCTTTGATTCTAAGGGATTTTGCTGTCTGTGGTGAAGAAGATAATGAACAATAAGCATATATTATGAGAGGAGAATTAGGTGGTGCTATGGACCATTTAGCAGACAGACCCACCTAGTCTAGAGGGTCAGTGAGGGTTTCTTCGAGTAGTAGAGGGCTGACTGGAGATCTGATGGACAAGTAGTGCTCAGCTAGGGGAAGGTGGGGGATGGGAAGGTGCTGTGCAAAGATTGGTTTGGCTGGTTTGGGTCAGAAAGAAATGGATATTGGCGAGCCATGAGGAAGCTGTTATGGACCAGGTTATAAAAGGCTTTCCTTATAAGCCATGTGCAAGTATTTGACTTTGGTTCCAAGGGCAGTGGGGATCCATTGATGGTCTTTCAACTGGTGAAACATTTTCATTTTTGGCAGATCCAACTGACCATAATGGGAAGGATGGGTTAGAGAGGGGAGAGACAGTGGAACCAAGGCAGAGGATTTGTATGGTAACAGAGAGTTCCAGATGTCCTTCCTGGGCACTTCCTCATGACCTGACCCTTCCGACTCCATATCTGCATGCTTGTTTTTGGTCTCCGTCTTTCCATTCCTCTGTTCCTAAATGAGCACACTCTAATGCCACGGAGTGTTACACATGGGTTTGGTATTATCATCAGCACTGTTTTTAATTCTGTTAGTAAGACCCAGTGCCTGTGTATTGGATAACCAGTTAACTAAGTTAAGAACTATTTCTTATAGATGTTTGAAGTGCTAAAGAGCTACTTTTTACTCCATGATTATGTTCTTGTGATAATAATTTATTTTTAATGGACGCTTGCTGTCTGTTAGACATTATACTGGATGTTTCACATCTAGTTTCTCATGTCCTCTTCCAATCAATTTTGTAGGGAGGTGGTATTATTCATTTTGCTGGACACAGAGCAGAGTTCAAGAAGCATGAAGTGACATGCTCAGCAACTCACAGCTGAGTGGAGAAAAGGGATGAGGTTTTATGTTTGCCACTGGAATTTCAAATATCTATGGTGAAAAAGGAGCTGGACTCAGGGCTCAGGGGGCGTAAGACATGGCCCTCGCTCTCAGGGACCTGCAGTCTGTTGGCATCCAAAGATCATTAGCATGAGTAACTATGGAATGGTCATGTGATGTGGTGCTGTGCTCCGTGAGGAAGGGGCAGGGTCAGAGCAGTGGCAGTTGAGAGGTGAGGGAATCTCTTTTCTGAGCTGGGATGGCCAGGCAGAGCTACACTCAAGCACTCAGAAAGGAGCCCAGGCCTCCCACCCAGAATCCCGCCTTGCCTCTTGCTGGGGAGACTAAGTTACCTCACCTATCTGAGCCTCCATTTGCTCAACTGTGAATCAGGGGTAACAGTGCCCACTTTCAGAGGTTGAAGTAAAGTGTTGAGTGTAATGTACTAAAATCATACAAGACATGTGGCAAATGTTCAGCAAAATTACACACACTTTGTATGTGAGTGCAAATGCATATGGGAAGAGAGATGCAGAATAGGTAGGGCAGCAGAGGGGAGACGTTTTGAGGAGCCATGACCTCTCCGAGCTATTGCATGGCTACCACATAGGCAGTAGGAGTTAGTGAAGCCTAATGCTTGTCAGCATGGGCTCTGAAGCCAGACTGTGTGTTCTAGCACTTCCTGTGCTAGCCCTGTGACTTTGCGTGGGGAGTTAATTAACCTTCCTGAGCTGCAGTTTCTTCATCTGTGAAATGGCTGTAATGAGTTATTTAACTCATAAGATTACTGTGGAAAATAAAAGACAATGCATATATGTGCTGAGCACCGTGCTAACACAAGAGAAGTCACTGAGTCAACCTTGGCCATCACCATTTGTCTTCCTGAATACCTGCTGAGAACCAGATGCGATGTGGGGGAGGGGAGAGGCTCCCAGCAGAGTTTATGCAAGAGAGGTGAGGCATGTGCCAGGACAATTTTACCAAAGCCTGACTCTGCACAGCAAAGACAGGAATCCCTGAGTTTTGTTCTTAGAGGAACCTGACTGCATCAGCCCAGACCTATGCCTCATAAAGATGTTTCATTAACAGCTCAAATCCAGCCATGAATAACACACTTCAGGGCCCACTGGCTGCCTAGAGGGGGTGTGGGAGGGGGTGTAGGGAGACCAGGAGGCTGAAGATCTGTTTTGACTTGATGGTTATTGATCTTTCTCCAAACTTCATGCAACATTAGGCTGGATTCTGCCATGTGTTCATTAATGCCAGAGTGGAGGCTTCCTCCAGGCTCCTGTTCAGTTTTCATTTACACCCAGTGACAGCCTCACCAGGTGATGCCCTGGAGTGTGAATCCATAAAAACAATCAGTGACACAGGGCCAAAGGGTTCTTCAGCCAGCAAAGCACAGCTGAGAAGACTGGACTATACGCCCTCCTGCCTTCCTGTCCTGACCCTGGCTCACAGTCATTCCCACTCTCCAGGACTCAGTTTGGCCATCTGTAAGCAATGATTTTGAAGGTTTCATGTACTTGTAAAAGGCGATACTTCTAAAACTGATTTTAAAAACCAGTGGCAACAATATCTTAGCTGGGAATATATTTTAGGACAGAACTTTATGTATTTAACCAGTTGTTTAGAAATCAAAAAAAAAAATCACTTAACCCACGAAGATCAGTGCTTTGAAACTCAGTGAAAGTGATAAGTCCCTACTAATTAATCCATCCATACATCCATTTATCTGACATGCACTCAGTGTCTCCTCTGTACCAGGAGAAGAAACAGTAGTAAATTATGCAAATATGGTTTTTGACAGTGTGGAACTCCTCTTCAGTTGGGGAAGGTAGCAGTCATGCATCATTGCAAATATGAGAAGTATTACAAGAGCAAGGAGTCCAAGATAGGATGGGAATGTGCAGGAATGATCAATCCAGGTTTGAACTAAAGGGGGAGAATGCATAATATTTGGAACTATAAATTGCATACATTGATTGAATCATGGTATGGAGAATGGCTCTTGAGTTGGGAGATAAACACCCAAGTCACATTGTGCCACTTCCCTAAGTCATTTTTGTCTGGATGTGTTGTGATGAGTCTGTTAAATTAAAAACAAAAAGAAAGCCCTTGTTGAATGGGAATAGCTGTATTAATGCAATACAATAGGAAATGTAGCAAAAATAATATTAGGAACTTGTAACCTAGTGTGTCCAAGATTAGCCCATAGGCTATAGTCACAAAGCATCTTTAGTTTTCTGTTCTGTTACCCCTTTATATATATATATATATATATAATATATATAATATATAAAATACATATATATTATATATATATTATATATAATATATTATATATATTATATATATAATACATATATATTATATATATTATATA